>NC_056627.2:311252109-311852109 GCF_002870075.4 Lactuca sativa | reverse complement strand
CTTAAATATGGTTAATTATAAAAAATATCTTAATTTGAACTATATTCTGTAAGAATAAAATTGGAAATATCGTTACTAGTTTATGGCTGACATTCTGTCAAAATAAATTCGGTTTATTTTAAAAGAATTACTTTAGAATTAAAATTGAATTAATTTAAAAAATCCAGATTTATTAAATTAAGAGTTTTATTATCCCTAAAAATCCGAAATTTTCCATTTTTACGAATAATGATTTTGATATATGGTAGTAACAAATTTTCACATTCACATTTTTCTTTTAAAAGAAATTTTGATTTAACATTTTTAATACTTTATAATTTTAAGACAAATTTTCACAAATGGCCCTTGTTTGTTTTTCTCTCCAAAATAGTCATTTTGAAACCTCTTTTTTGTATAATTGGTCGATTTGGACAAAACATTGTATTGTAGTGGTCCTTCAAATGGATGTTTATTATATGAAACCGTTAAGTTGATAGAATTTTAGATAATGACTATTTTTGATATTTTGTAAGATTTTGCTTAAGGATCATTTGTAAAATTTTGTCTAAGGACCATTTGTGAAATTTTGATGAAGTCTATTAAATCTTATATTAGTTATCATATATTAAATAAAAAGGAAAATAATTAAAACATAGAAAATATAATATTTATATAAAGAAAAATAAAACTTAATAATTTTAATCATTATGCAAATATATTTTATTTAATATATAATTAATTTTTATCATTTAAACTTTATCTAACATATTCAAACTAAAATACATCATTGAATATTTCCATTTTCTATTTTTAATCTCAAAATTTTGAATTACAAAAACATCATTTTATTACTTTTTAATTTTTACATGATGTAATTTTCAAATTTTATCTTTAATTTCTTATACATATATATTGATCTTATGAAAAATATTGTATGTTGTTATAAAAAAAATATGTTATTATAAAAATAATAGCTTCCTGTTATTTTATTTAAAAAATATAAATATGTGGTTTTGAGTTAAAGGTAAAAATATGTTTATGTTTTTGGTTTTATAACAGACAAATTGTAGAAATGGTCCCTATGGTATGCATTTTTCTGAGGTTTAGTCCAAACCTCGATTTTTTTTAGTTTTATGGTCTTTTTGAACTAGTTCTGTTGCGGATTTGGTCCCTCGATAAACTTAAATGACTATAATACCCTTGGGTTATTTATTTTTTATTTATTTTATTTTTTTAAAAATATAATTCTCATTATTTATTTAAATAATTAAAAAATAAAAGGGCCCCACCTCTCTCTCTCTCTCTCTCTCTCTCTCTCTCTCTCTCTCTCTCTCTTTTCACCGTAAAAGCTCTTTCTTCTTTCATTCCTTCACAATGGATCTTTAATGGCTTCTTCCCCAGAAATTATGTCAACAAACACATTTAAAAACAACAAAAACTAAATGAACCCATAAAAATCTTCAATGAAATCAAAAATTGTATGAATGATTGTTCCTATACAATGGATCTTTAAGGTCTGCATCTATGTTTGCATCTGATTTCTTCCATCTCGATCTAAACTAGATGTTCATATGCCGGAAAACACATTTAGTTACCAGAGGACCTGAGTGAAATGCAGGTACCCTCTTGTCTCCCTTCCCTTACTTACCTCCTCTACTTTCTTTCCCGTCACCACTCACTACCATTCCTCCGCTAGTTGAATCGATGATGCCTCTAAGGTTGTTAAGTTCTTTCTATCATTCGAGAAATTCTAAATGTTGGGTTTAAGTTGTAGGTTTTAGAACAAAGGAAGGAGAGGTGGATTTGAAATCAATATGGGTTTGTTCTTTAAATAAATAAATATATACATATAGACCATATTCATATTCAGAACAAGGAGAAAGAAGGATAAGAGGCGATAAAATCGATTACATTTGGTTGTAAATGGTCCGATTCGTGATTTTCATAAATTTTGTGTTCAGTGTTGTGTAAATTTAGAGCAATATTGATGAGCCGAAAACAAAGGAGGGAAGGGTAATAATGGTTTGAAAATTCTTCGAAGAGAGTAGGGTACCTTTGGATTAAACGAAGGGTGGGTATGGTGATTCTGAGGAGTTTTTGGGTGTCGACGATGGATTTCGCGGTGAGGAATTGGGTGGCGGTGGATGATGACGTCTTTGAGTAAACAGGTGGCTTTCAGATCGATGTAGACATCGATTAGGTTGTCTAGGGATCATGTTTTCACCCATTTCAATCTGACTTTTGTGATTGTTCGACATTATTAATGGTTATATAAGTAGGAGTTGGAGATCTTATGAACTAATGAGGGCAACTACAAATCGCTAATGGTGGCTAAGAGAGAGAGAGAGAGAGAAAGAAAGAGAGGTGGCCCCATAATTTAATTAATAAAACATTAAATTAAATAGAAAAATATAAAAAATGTATCAGAATGACATTTTAGTCTTTTCAGTTTTCTGAGAGACCAAAAACACAACAAAACTAGCTCAAAATGACCAAGAAACCAAAAAAAATCGAGGTTTAGACTAAACCTTGGAAAAAATACATACCACAAGGACCATTTTTGTAGTTTTGTCTTCATAATATAAATATAGTAAATTTTATATTGGTTCGATATAAAATTTTGGTATTTAATTTAAAAAATTATTTAGTTTTATCTAATTTTGAATATATTCTTTAATAATGACATAAATTTTTCAAAAAAAATTAAAAAAGCGCATGTTAGCTGATAATAAAAGAATTAAATCTTTAGAATTACTTTATTTTTTTTTCACTTACACTGCTACACATGCTAAAATAATTAACCATATGGAGTATGGACAATATGACATTAATTACATTCAAATCATTTTTTAAAGGAAAATAAAAAGAGTTTATATGTTTAAAATGTTGTGTTTCAGAAATAATAATATACCGTATATATATATATATATATATATATATATATATATATATATATATATATATATATATATATTCCTAAAAATAAATATATTCGTATAAGAAAAAGTAAAGATAAATAAAAATAATATCACGTAAAAATTAAAAATAGATAAAAAAGAATAGAACAAAAAATATTTTATATAAAGGTTAGACAAAAAAATTTCTACATGTCAAATAAAATATATTTCCATGATGATTCAAATTAGTAAGTTTATATATATATATATATATATATATATATATATATATATATATATATATATATATATATATATATATATATATATATATATATATATTACATTTTCCATGTTTTAGTATTTTTTTTGTCTTTTTAATTGATTTATGGTAATTAATATAAGATTTAATAGACTTCTTCTAAATTTCACAAATGGTCATTCGGTGAGATTTCATAAAATACTAGAAATTATCATTATCTAAAACTTTCTCAATTTAACGGTTTCATTTAACAGACATTCGTTTAAAGAACCCCAGTAGTGCACCGTTTTGTCCAAAAGGACCATTCCTTCAACAAAAAATGTTTTATAAAGACTGTTTTAAGGATAAAATCAAAATCATAAGGACCATTTGAGAAGTTTTATCTGATTTTAAAGTTAAACTATTGATATTTTATGAATTATAATTTTGATCTTTTACTATATTTTAATGTAATCTTTTTGGTCACTTGTACAATTTTTTTTATAGTTTTTATTTTTATTAAGGGAAAATGTCTTAAAAAGGTAACGAAGTTTCAAAAATGTACAAAAAAGACTATTGTTTTTTTTAGTACACAAAATACCATTTTACCGGCTTTTGTAGGTTACCCGGTTTCCAAGTGTTCAAAAAATACCATTGTTGTTTTTTTAGTACAAAAAATACTATTAATGTTACTATTTGTACACAGAATACCAACGAAATACACATATGTTCAACTAAAACATTGTGGTAACTAGGTACTTCAGGTAAATGAGAAAATGACTTAAAAGTGTAACGAAGTTGCAAAATGTTTAAAAAATATCACACTTTTTGTTAACTGTGTTGTCGTATTATATAGAACACAATTATCGGGGATCATGAACCGTCATATCAGTTCGCAACAATTGTACAAATCTCTTTCATTCCTTCACTCGATCGTTCTTGTGGTAACAATAGAAGTAAGTGGGTAATAACATTAGTTAAACATTCTTGCTTCCTGATCACATTATATGACTCAAACCTAAAAGATATATACGTTATATAGATGCACATATTATACATCAATGTTAGCCGTTCATTAGTGTTGCGGCACAAGAGAGACACAAAGGAGAAACGAGTGTGACGTTATGTTATGAGAATTCCTAAATATGGATTTAGATACAAACTGATTGAGTGATAGGATGAAAGATAGTACACAACTGGTGTGAACTGGTACAACGGTGACTAATCTTCGATGACTATGTTCTATATAATCCGGAAACAAAGAAGTTAACAAAATGTGCTCTGAGAAAACAACAATGGTTTTTTTTGAACATTTTGGAAATTTTAATAGTATTTTTTATACTAAAAAGATAATGGTATTTTTTGAACAAATTTGAAACTTTGTTACCTTTTTAAGACATTTTTCTGTTACCTACAGTAACAGATTACCCACAAGATTTTATTTGAACACATGTATACTTCATTGATATTTTGTGTATAAAAAATATACTTTAATAGTATTTTGTGTACTAAAAAACAATGACCTTTTTTATATATTTTTAAAACTTTATTAACTTTTTAAAGTCATTTTCCCTTTATTAATTGTAAAAGAAATTTTAACCGCAAATGCAAGAGATGCGTTAGTTTTGTTAAATTACATTTTAGTGAATAAATCGCTAAAATGATACCAAATCTTTTTTCACAGTGAATATAAAATTGATGAAGATACAAATCTTTTGTGATTCAGTCTGTACACGAAGGCTTAGGTGTCTCATTGTGGTAGTTCCTTCTTCCAGGGTTTTCCTGTGTGTTCTTCCACGAGTCGCCTCTCAACGCATCCGCCACTTGTACACACACACACTCTCTCTCTCTCTCTCCGTCCAAAATATCTCCTCCACCACCAACCTCACCCTATAAATTTCGTCGTTATATGTACACCGGAAATTCTGCAAAAATATCCAACATAAAATGTCTAGAGATCCTCGAGGAACAGCAGAAAGAACCAACAGTAACGTAAGAGCATTCGAAGATTTCCTCCAAGGTTGGTTGGTTCGTCAAGAGCATTACCTGGAAGAGCTCCGATCAACTCTAGCGACTTGTCACGAATCTAAAGAAGAAGATCTTCGAGATTTAATCACACGTGTCCTCGCTCATTACCAGGAATACTTCGAGGAAAAATCCCGAATCGCGAATTACGACGTTTTCCTCGTTTTCTCTTCGCCCTGGTGTTCCTCCTTCGAGCGGAGTTTTTTCTGGATCGCCGGCGTTAAACCGAACCTAGCGTTTCGGTTGGTAAGCAATTCGGTGGAGGATTTGAGTGGGGATCAGGTTGAGAGGATGAAGAGGTTGAAGGCGGAGACCATGGTGGAGGAGAGGGAGTTAGGGGATGAATTGGCGAGGATTCAAGAGAGTGTTGCGGCGCCACCCATACTTGAATTGGCGCGGAGGATGGCGAGGGCGGAGGAATGTGATCAGGTGGAATCAGCTATGGAGACGTTGAAGATGGAGATGGGGGTGGTGGTGGCGAACGCGGATATGTTGAGAACAAGGACGGCGGTGAGGGTGGCGGATATATTGACACCGGTGCAGAACTTGAAGTTCTTGACGGCGTTGACGGAGTTCCAGATGAAAGTTAGGGTACTGGGGTCCCTCTTGAATCGGTGACGGTTTGAAGAAGAAGATAAATGAAAAAAAAAAAAAATTGGATCAAACGTCGCTTCCAAAATCTAATTGCCAAATATGTACAAGTGTTTTTTATTACTAAAATTTTGGCTTTTTTTGTTTTTTTTTTGTCGGTAACGGGTACCGATCTGATTATGGGTTGCTTTGTTACATATATATTACTATAAATTTAGAAAATGAAATGGTCTCGAAAATGCATTTACGTTTTATTTAAACAAACGTTTGTAGCATCATTTGCATTAAAGAGATGCAAACAAAAACGAATGTGTTGTGTTGTGTAAAGAGAGGGACTTACGACTAAATGCAAGTCTTCATTGATGCGTAAATAAAAGCAATTAGTAGTGATTAAATCTCTTAAAAGGTTTCATATGAGAAACCAAACCAGTACGAATATAAGAATGTTCTTTCTGTAAAAGTGAACTATATATGTGTTGAAATTATTGTTCAATAATCCAACCAAAACTTCAAATGTTTCGTAACAAATCGAAAACTATATCTTTCAAAGGGGGACAATTCAAAACAATAAACACATCTTATGTTATTAATAGTTTAACGCAAAAATTAACTACCTAAATACTTACCTGTCATTTTTTGGCAATTGATTAAGACATGGTTTTATGGTCACATTCTTTTTTTTCTTTTTTTAATGTGGTTCTCAACATTTTATTCATCCATTAGTCTCTCATATTAGTATGATACATAGCAACATTTATAATTTTAATTACAAACACTAATTAATATAACTAACAATCAATTTATATGAAATAGATTGATATTGTGGGTTACTATATAGCACAACAGTTTACAAGTAGTTAAATTGCATTTTGACAAACAACTCATTATTTAGACTTTATGAAAATCATTTTAAAAATATTAAACAGACCACTATGTACCTGATTTATTCCACACAGGACTCGTGCTGCTCAATGTGGGCCAACCCAACCGGTGAACTCTCTCAATTTAATCTCAAAAACATTGTAAACATAAACACAATCGTCTTTATATTTATAAGTTTTGCATGTCATAAGAGGTCAAACAAAACACAATAGACCATTTGGTTTATGCAAAGCAACACATAAAGTAGCCAAATGAGCACTAAGACCAAATTGATCCATCGATTCCATCTACAATTCTTGAATTCGCAATCTTTTTGCCAACAAGTTCTCGCAACTCGATTTCTCCAGGAAATCTCTTCTCCCTCAGCTTCGAGAATACCTAGTATACAATATACAGACTTAGACTTTTACTACAGTGACAATGACAGTGACAGTGATAGTGATAATCCTAAATCGGTATATAAAAGAAAGGTGAGTGTGAGTTTACCCGTTCACCATTGATGGAAACTTCAAAGGCACTAGAGCTTTGTAGGAAGCCTTGAAGGAAATTTCCAAGTAGCCAAGTTGAAGAAATGGTTCCAAATCTATTTGCACGCATGGAGTAAAACCAAGGAGGTGGTGCTGCAAACCCTAATCTTGGGAAGATATGTTCACCCGCCATCACCACACCAATCACCCCAAATTGAACCACAGGCACCACTTTGGATAATAACCGTTTTGGAAGTGGAGGTGGATAGTTTGCAAGAACAACATTCAGTCCTGGAAATTCTGATTCCAACATATTCTTCATTGTCACTGCATTTCCCCTGTCAAACAACAATCAATCTCTTAGGTTTCCTACCTCAGATATTTGAGATTACACTAGGATTGTCTTTGATTGTTCAAAATTGGAATTGGACTCTAGATTTGGCACCAATCCATGGAGTATTAAGTTTGAACAAGAGTACCATTCATTGATACAAGAATGCATGGCATCAAGAAGAACAAATAACAAAATAAGATGTATTACAAGACTCCGACAAGATGTGTTATGTTTAATTTTAGAGGGTTTGATTAATTTGTGAGTTATAGAATCTGAATCGATTAACCCCTTTGAGAAAGCTTATTACTCAGTAAACCCCAAGTTCTGATTTCTGAATTAACGATTGCATTGTTTAACATTGCTTATTACACTTCTTTACCTTTTCAAATATATATCAACTCAACCAGTTTTCAGTAGTAAAGACAAGAAAACACATGTCTGTGTATGATTTCAAGTCATAACAACCTAAAACACATAAAAGTAAGCACTAAAGCACCTTATAATCACTATAAATAGAAAGGGGGAAACGAATTAAAACCTGTAAGAACATGAGGCGCAGAAGTCAATCTGGACAGTGTTACCTAAGCCGATCCCTCCACCAAACCCACTGGCTTTCTGTGAAATCACAATCAAAGAAGGATTACAATCAATATTCAACCTAGAAGCCGATCATGACAATCAATTTAGAAAATGGTTTTTGATTTAATAGAACCTGCGTGGGGAAATCGAGGGGTTGTTGGATCGACGCGGTTTGAAACTGTTGGGGTTTTTGTGGCGGAACATGGTGGTGATGGGCGGCGGGTTTGGCAGGTGCAGGTGCGAAGAGGTTGAAGACGTCTGAACAGAAGAGAAAGAGAGGCAACCCTACGAGAAGAAGCTGCGCTTTATCCAAAGCCATCTGTAAACGCGAAGCCGCTACAGAAAAGGGGATTAGGGAGGCGTCGCGGTGGTGTGGGGGAGTTTATGAAGGAAGACGTTCAGGTTAGAAATTGTCAAACATGGAGCTAAATCGGAGATGTGAGGATGTTTGGGTACTGAGTTAAATGACAACTTTATCCTCTACTCTATATTCGTGGATAGTGATTTTTTATTTGTTTGGATGGGCAAATACTAAAAAGCACGAGTCCTTTAAGGTCCTTTCATCATAAAATATTTTATATCTTAATTTTTCGATGTTAATAGCATCCCGTAGATTTGTGTATACAATATATAAGTCATAATTACACATATATGAATGCACTTATGGTTAAAGTGTGTTGCTATAATTGAGAATTTTGGTAAAAGAGCATGCATATTATTATCTATTGAAAGTGTTTGCTGTTATCGTGAGTTATATTAAAGAACGACAAAAAAAAAAAATGAAAATACATTGCAGTAACCCGAAATAAATGGAATGTGGACATGTGGGTTGCTATTGTTATTAAAGTTTGTTGGTATAATCAAGAATTTTGGTGAAGTACATTGATATCTCTTGCAATTGTCCCTTTTTTCAACTATAGAAAGAAATTGAGTAGTACTTTCAAGGAAAAGAAGCATGTTTAGCTAAGAAATTATTTAACCATGTGGATTGGAATTAAAGGAACATATGAACTCAGCTAAACATATGCAACAAATGCAATTATCTCTTTTAAAGATTAATACCAAGAAACAACAACCTACTTTACCAAAATTTAGGATTTATAATAGCAACATACCATCAAATTATCCATGATTAGAGCAAACATTGACCTGAAATATGTTGCTACTATCATGAGTTTATGTAAAGGACATTATTGTTATCTATTGAAACTGGGTTTGTATAAAGTATCTTGATATACCTGGGAACAAATAAAATGTAAGTTGCTATAGTGGCGCTTCGTGGAGAATACAACGAATGGGATAGACAAATAAGCAAGCTAGTGACTTTTGATGCATGAGGTGTTTTTCTAGCTGTTAAATAATGACTACAATGTAAAAAATATCAAAAATTACCCTTATAAATTTATCATTTCAAGTTATATTCTTCGGAAAATTGTGTCCTTCTAACACACATTCAAATATTTCGCCATCTTTCCAACTATGGAACAAAATCCCAACACCCCACCAAGTCAATCCCAAAATCTCGACGGGGCACTTTCGCTAGATGCTAACCTGCATGAATTTCCTACTATGGATTCACCACAAGGTGGTTTAGTGAATTTGCTCCAAAGCTCTCATATCCTACAACAAGCACTCTTCCAACAACATTTTCAACAAAATTATTTCCAACAACCCGCTTTCGTGCAAACCACCACTTTCTCAACCACAATCGGCCCCTTCTTCTCCCGAAGAAGTACATGAAATATCGCAAATGGCTTTAGCTAACCCTTGGATTGTGGCTAGCCAAGACCCGAGTCAAAGGTAATGCGCAAACAGGAGATAGTTTTTAGGAAACTATTCTAAACATCTTCCATGAACAAATGGATCAAGGTGAGCATCGAACAAATGACCAATTAACTTCAAAATGGCGAGACATGAGGTTAAAAGTTATCGAATTCAACGAAATTCACAAAAACCTCCAAAACACGCACAAGAGAAGGTTGAGCGATTTTGATGTTGTTGTTGCGACGCTTAAGCAACACCAAGAGTCATAACCATCCTGAAAAGCTTTTCCTTATGTGAACTCTTGGTATGAGTTGAATAAATATCGCAAATGGCTTCTTACCGACGATTCATTTTCTTCCTGAAGTGCATTAGGAAATCCCAATCGCAGAGTCAATCATAACAATCAGATGGACGAACGTCTATCGACATCAACGATGAGCCGAATTCGCATAGTCAATCACAAGAATCAACAATCAAAGGGCGATCTTTTATCAACATCAACGATGAATCAATGAGTTTCAAGATGAAGAACCTCTACATCAGCCCATTGGAAGAAGTAACGTGACATCCGACTCTAGTTCGAAAATTTCGAAGGCTATTAGCATTGATCATTTCAATAGAATTTTATTGATAAGTCCAACTCCAAGAATGGAAGGTTGAGATCATGGAGGAAGCAAAACAAGATTATAAAGAAATACAAAATGTGAAACATAAAAAGAACACTTTAGAAAAATTGAAGATGAAAACAGAAAATTACTGGGGGGGGGGGGGGGGGGGGGGGAGGGGGAGGGGGGGTTTTCCTATGTTTTTTTTCGATTTTAATATATGTAATGTTTTAATTTTAATGAGAATGTAGTGTTTTTATTAGATTTATTTAATTAAAATAACTAATTATTTAAAATAATGAAAAAAATGATTTGATTATGTGTGGTGGTTGGTATACCAAATTCAATGTGGTGTTAGTGTGGTGATGAGGTGGTAGTAATTTTCAAATGGTCAAGTGGAGGGTATACCCCATGGCCTAACAAATATTTGTTATTCTTACCCGTGGTCCATTAGAAAATAAAAGAAATTGACACCTCTGAGGAAAGAACATCAGTGTCGATAACACCACATCATTGGCAGACACAACGGAAAGGACATCAGTGGCGGTAACACCACTCATCATTCCTTTAGATTCGTTGTCGAAGTTTGTCATTCTTCAACATTTCTTTGAGAGGTATGTTGGCTTAGTCTTCAAGATAACTAGAAAATAATCACATGTCCACCTCGGATGTCACTTTGAAGGTTATGTCCTTAATACTAATCTTTAAATAAGATTTGAGAAGTTTTTTAATGTGTACAAATAAAAGTTAGATAACGTCAAGTCTAATGGGTCTTCTCAAACACATGTTAATCAAGATTTTAACATGATGTAGGATCTCAATTCAATTCCATATGACAACACTATTTCTAGTATATGTTGATGACAAAAACAACTTCATTGGTGATTTCCTACTAGAAGCGGAGAACCCATGAACTTCAATGGAAATGGAGATGATGCGGTACTTAAACAAGCAGGTAACTCTATACCATAACGAGTTTTCTATTCTAATTTTGTGAAAACAAAACACATCCCCTTACCCAATTATATCTTGCATGGAAAAATATATAACATTTACTATTTATACAAAGTTGCAAAAATTATCTCTATGGTTGTCAAAATTATGTGGTTTTGATCCAAAAAATAATTAGTGGTGCATCACTCGTCCAATTTTGGCTACCTTGTGCGTTTTTCATCCAAAACCATTAACTTTAACAACTTGGTTGTTAACTTTTTTTTTTAATGACAATTTTACCTTCAAAGATCATTTCTGCAACCAAACTACAATGACCACTTATACATCTCTTCTTTTTAATTGTATTATTATATATTAAAAATATTACTTTTAATATATAATATTATATATTAATAAATATTACTTTTGTAGATTATTAATTTTATTTAATTATTTATGCTTTTAATTTCTTTTTCAATAGATTGATTCTTTTATATTGAATTATCATATAATAATAAATATTCTTTTTAGTATATACTATTTGTATATTAATAAATATTACTTTATTAGTCTATTATTTTTTAATTTTGTATTTATTGAATTAATTCTTTTTATTGGATTATTATATATTAATAGATAATATTTTATTGCATTATTAAATTCTTTTATTTTCTTTTAAATTGGATTAATTTTTTATTGGATTATTATTATTATTATTATTATTATTATTATTAATATTAGATATATATATATATATATATATATATATATATATATATATCAACTTTAATATATAATATTTATATATAAATAAATATTACTTTATTGGATTATTAATTTCATTTAATTAATGTTTTTTAATTTCTTTTTAATGGATTAATTCTTTTTATTGGGTTATTATATATTAATAAATATTATTTTTAATATATAATATTTATATACTAATAAATATTATTTTATTGCGTTACTGATTTTTTTATTGGATTATTATATACTAAAAAATATTGTTTTAGTATATAATATTTATTTATTAATAAATATTACTTTATTGGATTTTTAATTTTTTATTCGATTAATTATTTTTTATTGGATTATTATGTATAAATAAATATTATTTTATTGTATTACTAATTTTTTTAATTAAATGATTTGATGTGACATTATTATTCTTTCTAACCATTTTAGTTTTTGTTATAACCCAACGTCTGATTTTTAACCCGATTAATGTTGGCCGCTTGAATTAGGTTTAGTTTATTCTTGTTATTCAATTTGTAAAATCCTTAATTGTTTTATGAATTGATTCTAAGTGACACACATCGAATAGATTATGTGATAGGATCAACTTTGTTGTAAACTAAAATTGCATGTTTTTACGCTTTCGAGCTTGTAAGTAGTATTGATGTTATTGGGAACATTCGCACAAAACTTAATGTGATATTTCAACCTATTTCTAAGAGCTTGTTTAGCATAGGTTAGTAAGGTTATGTTTAATTCAAAAAGATTGTTTTGATTAAACAATTTAGTGAATGGAAGATGCTAGAGTTTGTTAGTATCTTCATACTAGAATTCAATTTGACATTGATTCGTCATTAGCTTGCATCACTTAAGTGAATAAAACTCGAAACCATATTATTTTACTCTTATTTCTGGTATTTATTTGATTGTATCTTAGTTTAGTTTACTTATTTTCAAATTCCTCATATTTAGTGTTTATGCTTGGAATAAAACAAGATTATTTTTGTGTATTTATTGATAAAAACCAAGTTTCTAAGGATATATCATTTTTACCACTGTTACAATTATTTTTAAATCATATATCCAGATATGATTATTATTCGATGGATTTGACATTTATCAAATACCACCACCATCACCCAATGCGACAGTGGTAAGATGGGTGAGAATTTTTTAAAATAACCTAGGATGGTTGTAATGTTGTCTAAAAAGAGAATCAATCCAATAAAAATGAAACTAACTAAATTAACTAAAAAAAATTAATGATCCAATCAAGTAATATTTTTAATATATATTAATCCAATAAAAAGAATTAATCTAATAAAAGAAATTAATAATTCAGTAAAGTAATATCTATTAATATATAAATATTATACATTAAAAATAATATTTTTAATAATATTGACTAATATATAATAATCCAATAAAAAACAATTAATCTATTAAAAATGAAAGTAAAAAAATTAATAAAATGAAATTAATAATCCAATAAAGTAATATTTATTAATATATAAATATTATTTATTAAAATAATGATTATTAATATATAATAATACAATAAAAAATTAATCCAATAAAAGAAATCAAAAAAAGAATTAATTAAAATAATTAATGTATAATAATTGAATAAAATTAAAAAGAAAAGATTTAGAAACAATTTTTGTAGTTGGTTGCAGAAATGGTCTTTGAGGGTAAAATTGTTATTTTTAAAAAGTTAACAACCAAGCTGTTAAAGTTAATGTTTTTGGACAAAAATCGCATAAGGTATTCAAAATTAGACCACCCACTATCAAACATTTTTGGACCAAACTACATAATTTTGACAACCATAATGACCATCTTTTTCAATTTTGTCTACTATTTATATATTTCATATTCTATTATGTGGTCCGAGACAACTTTTAATACAAGCTGTAGAATATTATATGTGTACTTACAAACTTGTACACAAACATAGTACCAAGTAGTTATTTAGTATTTTCTTTGTTTGTTAATGGTTATTACTTACAAGTAAATTTGCTTATGGTTAATTTTTAGTTGGCATTTGAACTTCGATATAATTAATGCTCAGTTGGTATTTTACCATATGGATATGGTTAACGTTTATATATGTAGTTATGTACAACCATAGTAATGTCATTTTCAATTAGTACATAAGTCATTTAATGTCAAACAAATCAATATAAAAATGTTTTGCAACCTAAAAAATTACATTGGATTGCAAATGACATCAACTATATCACTTCACTAAATTTTTGTGAAAATTAAACAAAAATTTCAAACAAATCAATTTAAAAATGTTTAGCAACCTACAAAATTACACTGGAACATTAGCTGGTCATTTTTCACGTACTTATTGTAACGTCTCAATTTTCAGAATAAAATTTTCATTTTTAAACTAGAATAAATACACATTTTGATAAAGATATATTCAACGAAAAACCCTTTGTTTGTAAGCAACAGTTCAAAATTAGAGTTATAAAGAAAAGTATCACGAAATCTCAATTCAATAAACTATTGATGGTTGTATATAGTCACACCTTCGCATTCCCACGAACTGCTAAAGTACCTGAAAAACATTTAATCTCAATTCATATGCATCACAGATAGCCATACATAACAGCAACGGGTTCGTAACAATCTCGGGTCTGTACCAACCTTGAGTCAGTATCGACTCAACAATATGTTTCAACCGAATGGGTCCGCATCAACCTCAGGTCCGCATCAACCTCGAGTCCGTATCGACTTCGAGTCCGTATCGACTCAACAGAACATGCATACATACAAGTATCAACTAAGACTCGACTAGTCAATCATACCATCATAGCACAGTCACTATGACATATATAACACAACGAGAAAACTCACCTGAGTTAACCAACAGAAGCTCAACAACAAAAACCTCAGCAACGGAACAACTAACACAAGCTACCTAATGCCAAACTAAGACTAGTTATGGTCAACGACCGAGGATCACCACGCCGTGGCAAACCTTTGGGTCATGTTGTGGTCTGGATACGACAAAAGACACATGGGACGCCTTATATACCAACGATGTGGCCAACGACCCACCGCGTCGTGGTTTCTCTGCTTAACAACCTTCGCCATTAACGACTTAACCCTTTAAGTCCAAAGCCACAAATCTCTTATCTAATTCTTCTAAGTGACTTAATGGATAAAGTTTCCAATTTATCCGTTCTCATGGTTTAAACAACCAAGATCTAGACTCTAAGTCTCAAAGAATCCAATAATGCATCTTTCTCGACTTAATCCATTAAGTCCAAGCCTCCAACTTTCAGATCTTAATCAACATGATTATTAGATTGATAAAGTTTCCAACTTATCCACAATAATGCCACAAACTTCCAAGATCTAAAACCCTAAGTTGAAAAATGACTAAAAACCCATCTTTCTCTATGTATGGAATAAAGAGAGCTCTTGCACGAAATCTCTATTCCACCAAATGACCATATATCATCCCAAACATCAATCAAAAGCTCAAGAGCCCTTCAAACTCTATGGAACAAGCCACCAAGGAACCAAAACTCATTAAAACGGACCAAAACTCCATGTATTCGTAGATCTAAGATAAAACACAATAAAACTTAGAACTTTGTGACTTACAAAGCTCCAAAAGGTGAATGGAAGTTGAATAATTAAAATGCATAGCTTCAAAGACTGATCTTTCTTGTTCTTCTGCCTTATAAAGTACAATACCACCAAAAAAGAGAACAAAATGGTCATTAAGAGTGCACCAAAATGGATTTGAAAGAGAGGATGTGTTCCAAACACTTTAATGGATGGTAGTTAGGGTTTCACTAGAGGTATTGTAGAGGAGGTGGAGGTTAAAAACGATGAACCCTTATGTTTAATGGACTTTAAATACCCCCAAAACCCTAAAATCGTGCAGCCTACTGGGTCCGCGGTGCCCCACACTCTTAAAGGGCGCTCCGTGATCCTGAGATAAATTCTTGATTTTTCGTTTTTCAGCTTCAACTTCAAAACAATCATAACTTCTTCATTATAACTCCATTTTCAGTGATCTTTATATGAATGCGAAGGTATTCAAAAGCCCCAAAATTCTATCTAATTACTTTTAACTTAAAACATACCGAACTAAATGTAACGTCCCAGAAACAGTGAGTCAAAATTTCATTTTAAATAAATCCAAACCATTCATTCATTTGTTCTAAAAGACCATCAGAGTAAAAGTTTTCTCAAAACATCAAAGTAAAATCATAAACAGACAATGTGGAATAAATCTCCAGATGATGCAGTGTGATCAAGTCAGGCCTTTCCTTTTGAAACCAGAAGTACTTGAAAAACATTTTAAGCATAAACCGTAAGCACAAAGCTTAGTGAGTTCCCCAAGATACCACATATCATACATAACCTCGGGCCCCGCCCAAATATCGGGCCCAACTCATCATAACGGGTCTTGTCCAACATATAAGTGGTTCATGTCCAACATACATAAATGGGTCCCGCCTAACATACATAACGGGCCCCACCCAACATACTAACGGAGCCCCGCCCAGTATATATATTGGGCCCTGCCCAACATACAATACAATAGTCACAAAAATAGCTAGCATCCTACATAGTATTGTGAGAAGACTCACCTGAACTACTCAACAAAAGCTCAACAACTACCTTAACACTAGAACAACCAACCCAAACTTCCTAAATCCAAACCGAGACTAGTCTTTAGTCAAATACTCAATTCTACCCAAGTATGACCAAAAGTCAAACTGGTCAAAAAGTCAATGGTCAAAGTCAACACTCAAATCAACTTAGATGACCCATACGTTGTGACAATTCCTTTTCCATGTCGGGGTCACGTCCCGACCTAATAGACGCATTGCAGCATGCCACCATGTCGTGGGACTTCCTTGGTCACGTCGTGGTTACGTCCAGAAAGATTTTTCCTTCATTAAGAGCTTAATCCTTAAAGACGAAAACTCATATCATCATATTTGGTTCCCAATAGCTTCATAATGTATAAAGTTTCCAACTTTATCTAGTAGGATGGTCTAAACAATCAAGATCTAGTCTTTAAGTCTCAAAAGGGACCAAAAATGCATATTTCTCAACTTAATCCATTAAGTTTATGTCTCTAACCTTCAGATCTGAATCAATATGATGTTTAGATGGATAAAGTTTCCAACTTTATCCATAACAATGTCACAAACTTTCAAGATCTAAACTTTAATGCACCAAAATGACCTAAAGGACCAAGATAACTTGCATGGATACAAGAGGAGGCAAAAAATCACAACTTTCATAGTCCATGAGGTTCAAGAACTATTCCAAACTAATCAAAAGATGTTGGATTCCACTAAACTCCAAGATCACCGATAAAATGGACAAAAAATGCCAAAAACCACAAATAAAGAGATCTAAAGAACTAAAGAGCAAGATAAGAACTTTATACTCATAGTAGTCCATAAATAAAGTAACTTTGACGGATCTAAACCTGCAGCAACATTCATTGCAACTAAAAGAACCTTCTTGATCTTCAAGCTTCATCAAAACATAATCAAAAGCATCTAAAAAAGGAGAGAGATTAGGGAGGAGGAGCTTAAATCTTGAAGATGGAGGCTAGGGTTTCTCCTAAAGAGTTGCAGATGTGATGCAGGCTAAGAAAATACCCTAAAACATGAACCCTTGCCTTTAAATACCTTGAAAACCCTAAAATTCGTGGGCTTGGGCTGCCCTAGTTTCCACCTAGTGGCGACGGGTTTTTACCCAAATCCATTCTAACTTCAAACAGTCATAACTTCTTCGTTTCAGCTCCGTTTTCGGCGATCTTTATATACACGCGAAGTTATTAACAAGCCCCACAAATCTATATAATTACTTTTGACTTAAATCATACCGAGCTAAATTCCTTACTTCATGCAAGAGGTTCGAAGCATCAATTTTCCTATTTTACCCTTTAGCTCCAAAACACAAATCAAAGACTTAGATCATATAACCGATATTATCAACATACAATAAAGTCTAACCCTTATTTCATTGAAGCCCAAGGCCTTTACATGATCAAATTATCGTCCACAATCTCGAAATAAGAAACATCCTGAAACTGGATGTTACAACTCTCCCCTACTTAAATTGGATTTCATCATCGAAATATGTCTCAGCTAAAATCTCTGAAAACAACACCAATAAATTCCATAAGCTCCCTTCAACCACCTTGAATATAAGCCACCCATGAAAAAACTCAAGAGACCACTTGGAACCCCATTCCTTAACCAACTAGTTTCCGATAAACCAGAAACCAACAAAATAATTTTCCTTTCTTTTAATTAAAATTTCTTAAAAAATATAAAACAAAGTGTAAAATAAATTAAAATTTGTACTAATGTCATTTTATATTGGTCAATGAACACAAAGAAAATGAAGCTACGGGGCCATCTTCATCAAAGAAAAATATCAGGGACTTAAAAAGTAAGTTTTTACAAATCATATGGACCAATTATGAAATTTTGTCTTATATTAAATTTGATTAAGTATTTAATTAATGGTAATTTGTTATGATAATAATATTAATCCTTATAAGTCATATATGATTAAGATGTGTATTCTACATTTAATAATGGCTATTAGTGTGATAGTATGACTTTTATTGAAAACTATATTGTAGTTTTATTGACGTTTATTGAAAATGGTTACATTACACAGATATAAAAATGGTGGTCCAAGATGCCAAGTTCCTAGATGGTCTCATCGGTGACTCGGACGCGGTCTTTCTCAAATGGGAAAGCATCACCCACCCCCCACCTTCCCCTACCCCACCTCCATCCCATATTATAAATCAACTTTGGTCAATGCCAGTCTACAACAGTTTCTACTCTCCCTACTTACTCCACTTATTCGATCCATCTCTCTCTCTCTCTCTCTCTCTCATGACCAATTCAAAGGATGATACTCCAACCACCTGCTTCTCCTCCATCCTCCGCCGTCTACTATGCACCGGCGGCCTCCCAACCCATCCCTCCTCCGACACCGACAACCCCGAAGGGTCAACTCGTCTGCTTTCCAGAACTGATTTATCAATCAAACATCAACCTTCATCCCCCACACGTTCCACCATCCCAGCTGGTATAGTAGCAAGACTTATGGGCCTCGACTCCATCCCCAAATCTCCTCATACCACAGTCATGCGTAAAAGCAGGTCAGTTGGTTCTGTAGATTTCTTACCAAACTTCGAGATACTCAAACAGCACCATCACCATCGTGCTAGAACTTCAGTATCTTTCAGGGAAGTCCCCACATTCTTGCGAGCTTCACATAACCATGTCTATGGAAAAGTTGATCCAGTTCGAAAATCTGAGATGGGGTTGTTTCCAATAGAAGAGAGGTCACAGAATTTGAACAAGAAGAAGAAAGTTCAAAGTCAAAAGCAAAATTTGAAAATAAAGAGCGAAGAATCAGTGTCGTGTGGGCAAGGGAAGTGCAGAATAAGGAAGAAGGAAGTACTGAATGCTGCTAAGAAGAAAGTGATTGATGATGGATTTCCAGAAGAACAGAAGAAGAAAAACTGCAAATCAAGAAAGAGAACGTACAATCATCCATTACCAAAGATGGGGAAACATGACAGAAAAGCCAAGAAGAAGGTAATGTTAAAGAGGAAAGAAAGTGAGTACAGTGAAGAGTACTGCATTAAAGTGTTAATGGAAGTTTGTAGGCTAACAAGGGATGAGACGAATGGGAGTGTTTGGGTAGTTAATAATCTACAAGACATAAGCTACGAGATAGGCCAAGAAATCCTTCAAGTGCTTGTGTACGAAATGATTGATGTGTTATTGTAGGTTTCCATAAAAGTAGCAGACTAGCATACCTGTTCATGCCAAAGTCATTGCTACTTTTACACCATGTATAATTGTATCATAAAAGAAGTATTTTTTTTTTTTGTAATATTGTGAAACAGTTAAATAGAGCTCTTTGTGACATTGATAGATACGTTCCTTATCTTAAATACAAATTTACCCATATGTTGTGTAACAAATTCCACACTTGGTTTTAAATTATAAAAAATAATATATAATGATGTCACAGTAAAATAATGTTCAGAGTAAATGTTCTTTCAACACTTGAAATTTAAGTTGCAAGGCCACATAATCTTTTAGTGGGCGGTGGGTCACAATCTCCAAAATCTTTAACAAAAACTAATACGGAGTATTTTATTTTTATGTTGTGATAATATTATTTATGTAACATCATATTTTGAGGATTTGTAATAATAATCTGCAATGCAGTTGGTCTCTAAAAATAGCTCTTTGTATAATAATAATCCTCGCATATGTTGGTAAAATAATATAATGAAAAGTTGTGCTATTTTGAGAAAAAGTTGTTGATTTGATTCTAATAAGTTGTTAACCAATAACCGATGTTTGAGACTAGAAAGCATGACTAAATGGAGTCAAAATGACTAATTATTGGACTTGGAATGTAGCCATGATAATATAGAACGTGTGAGCAAATAAATCACCTAACACAAGTAGTATGAGAAAGTTATACACATTTGAGGTTGGAGGTTGCCTAAATGTTCACTTTTAAGGAAAACACGACCATGTAATTGTGACAATGTGTGTAAAGCATGGTTTGTTGAAATACAATGCTATTTTAGGCATATTGGATAAAAACACGATCGTGTTTTGAGTTATATAGGTTGTGTAATGTTGACGAAACTATTTGAAAGAACCCTTTTCGATAGAAACTACATCATAATACTCTTAAACATGCTACATGCATATTCATAAAACAATATTGTACATTGATAGTTTAATTACATAGACCGGATACAAACGACTATTAAGATTTTTACAAAATTTTATATTTATATATTACATAACTTCTCAGGAAATTTAACACTAAAATACAAAAGCTATAATATTATTTATTTTACATCTTCTACCAGTACATGCTATACTGGATGCTTATTACCTACAATAGTTTAAACATTGAGAGGGATAAACGGCTGATGCTTAGTGAGTTCAATAACACTTACAATATAACGTTATGTCATATGCATTTCAATATGATAGAAACAAAGAAGGACATAGAACAACAAAGGCATATGTGTATCATATGACAGGCTTTCCATGTCAATCGATTATTTGATACAAAGATATACAATCAATGAGACATAACAATTTCAATACTTGATATACATCAATAAAGCTTCAACCCAAGTGGCGCAGAAAATACAATTTTAGAATATCATTTTGCTAGAATACACAGGCTTTCAGCCCTATCTTAGCATTCTGCCATTGCCAAAGTGATGCTTATGTCATACACTTCATGGTCAAAGGCTACATACCAGTACCCAAGTGATGCTTATGTCATACACTTCGTGGTCAAATGTATAGCTCATTATCATAATAACACGGGAAAGCGCATTGAACATATAACACATAACATACAATTGTCCATATATTGAACTCATCGTGAAATAACCGAAGGAATAAATGATAATTTGGGCAGCACTTCGACTTTAAATATGATTTTCTATGACGAAACTGGGGATTTTAGTTGAAAACCGGCCTTACTCGGGCAGAGTTTTGACTTGAAAATATGATTTTCTCGGGAACTTCGGAGCGTCAAGACTTACTTCGGTTGTCGGGGATGAAACCGAGACTTCGGGGGTGTTAGGGTAAATTGAAAGAGAGTAAAAGGTGTAAAAGTATGAAAGAGATTGAAAATTGTAACATAAATCCGGAGAGTCTTGCACCCTTTTATAGGTGGCTGCTGATCCCTCGTACGCTGGGCGTACCTTCAGTACACAAGGCGTACTCGTACGCAGGGCATACTCCGAGTACGTTGAGCGTAGTGCGATGTGTGGCGTTTGCTCGGTTCCCCGGTCTCAGAGGTGTCAATCATGTGTATAAGTGACATTACACGAAGGAAGGGTCGACGTGGCTGGCTCCAGGTCGCATACGTGCGAAGTACGATGGGCGTACGAAGTGAAGTATGTTGGGTGTACGAGCTTTGGACCATTTTCGAAGTTTGTGCCCAGAATTTCAAAAATCCATATATTTTGCATACGAGCTTTGTTTTTGACGTTCTTTATATCCACGTGTAGGTGAATTTATGTTCTACAACTTTCGTTGAGACATGAAAAGTCCGTTAAAAATTCATAACTTCTTCATCCGACGTCCGTTTTCGTCTGTCTTTTTACCGTTGTATTACTATTGACGAGATCTTAGATTCTTGTTTAGGTTGTGTTGGCTAAAAATCACTTGATCTTTATTTTGAGTTTCGGGATGTGTACTGCTATGTCGAATCTTAGAAAAATTATAACTTCCTCATACGAAGTCAGATTTGAACGTTCTTTTTATGAAAGTTCTCGGTTTAACGAATACTACGACTTTCATTTAGATCATAAAGGCTAAAAAGTAGTTTATTGAAAACTCACTTTTTACGTCTTAAAGCGTTGTGTCGGTTCTGTCGGGAAACTTCAAATAGTCATAACTTCTTCATTATAACTCGAATTTCGATGAGGTTTTCTCCTAAATGTTTCTAACGAGATTCTTTACAACTTTCATTAATATGATTTTACTTATTTTCAACTTTATATCTTTGTTAGTTTCAATAGCTGACATTTGATTGGAATCTCATAAGACTTCCAATATTTTCTGAAGACAAAACTTCAAAAATGGTCCCTATGGTTTTCAAAAATATCAAGTTCAGTCCTTAAGTTCAAAAAACCTCACAGATGGTCCCTGTGGTTTCAAAACTTTTAACAAATGGTCCTTCCGTCTAACTCCGTCAGCTTTCTACCGTTAAGTGAGGGGCATTTTCGTCATTTCAATACACAGGGACCATTTATGAAGTTTTCTATTACTTTTAACAAAAAAAAAAGAAAAAATAAATAAAACTTAATATGCAAGGGGTCCACCCCACCCCACCCCATCTCTCTCTCTCTCTCTCTCTCTCTCTCTCTCTCTCTCAACCAAAAAACATCTTCTGACCTTCTACTTTCCGAGAATCTCCCTTTTCCCACAAGCCTATTGATGAAACTTCCTCACAAAAACTAGAAATTCTGATCTCAATGACCAAATATCTCTGCAGAGAAGCCTCGATCTTTGAACTGGGAGTTTAGGTAGCGAAACTGGCAGCAACACGAGCGGGGATGACCCCATTTTTGCCTTCCCATCATCGACTTTATTAGTCAAAAGGAGTCGGAGAGATTAGGTGGAGTCCAAGATGGTGCTTTCACGAAGATTTCCACCTCCATTAACGACGATGAGTGAGTCTAAATCGAATTGTTTAATTACTCAATTAAGTTCACTCAATTCTAGGGTTTCTTTATCGGTAAATTTCTTCAATCGAATTGGTCAATTACTGTGTATTGATCAATTAGATGATTACAGTTGAATTCTGTTGCAATTCTTAGCATATCCAGAGATAATCTCTAGATGATTACTTGATTAGTTACCATTTTTTGTGGCTACTTCTCTTTAGAGCTCAATTTGCATCAAAATTAGTTTCTGCGTTGATTTATCTTCATTATCTGTGTTTCTAGGGTTTATAGGTTACAAATCGGAAGCAATGGATGACGGAGAACTCGATTTCTCCAACCACGAGATATTTGTGGGTGATATCCCGAGCAGTGGTTCCATGAACAGCTTCCTCGATGAAATCTTCAACGACACACACACACGTGTACTCATAAGCACACATGTAACCCTCCGGGACCTGATTACCATGTCCACACCAAAATCCTACTTGCTACGACCGATGACGACAAAACCCCTATAGAAGACACCGCTGAATCCTCCAACAAAAAAGGTAAGAATCGTCCATCAGGAAACCGGGAAGCTGTGAGAAAGTATCGTGAAAAGAAGAAGGCGTGTGCTGCTTCATTAGAAGACGAAGTAGTTAGATTGACAGCATTGAATCAACAATTGATGAGAAGAGTTCAGAGTCAAGTAGGATTAGAAGCAGAAGTAGCGAGGCAAAAAAGTTTGCTTGTGGACATTAGAGGGAGAATCGATGGAGAAATCAGATCTTTTCCTTATCAAAAACGCCACCATCCGGTGGGTAATCAGAATTGGTAATGGCAAGATGGAGGCAAAAACCTGAAGAGAGAGAGAGAGAGAGAGAGAGAGAGAGAGAGAGATGGGACCCCTTGCATATTATATTTTATTTATTTATTATTTATTTAAAAAAAAAGGAATACAAAACCTCATAAATGGTCCCTGAGAAGTGAAATGACAAAAATGTCCCTGACTTAACGGCTAAATGGTAACGGAGTTAGCCGGAAGGACCAAATGTTAAAAGTTTTGAAACCACAGGGACGATCCGTGAGGTTTTTGAACTTAGGGACTAAACTTGATATTTTTGAAAACCACAGGGACCATTTTTGAAGTTTTGTCTTTTCTGAATGATTCTAAACATAATTTTACTTTAATTATAAAAAAAACTATCTGTTAGAACTCAACGCTCAAAATCACATAATATTTCATAATATTATTCATTTTTTTTAAAAAGTTACATAACACGATAACCGAACGTATATGTTACACTATTTATGTCGGCCATTACTATCCCAAAGACACATCAAGCACCTCCATAATGATTTGGGGATAGGGAGAACAACTTCTGAATATACATTTTTAGTTTGATTATATTAAGATTGAAGGATAATTACAACCTTGTAGAGTTTAGTAACAAAAGGTTGTAGAATTTAAATTTCCTCTTACAAATCAAACGTTATATTTTGAAAATTTCTAATTCCATAACAATTAAATGCATCACATAGTAGAATCTCACATTCATTTTTTTACTCGATAAAAACCCAAAACCAAACATGCCCTTATTATCCCTATCCATACCCAATTGATTGTCGATAACAAGGTCGCTAAAGTTACGATCATGGTCATAAGATCATACAATCTTACGATCGAACCTAAGTATATTGATCTCGATAATACTAGAATCGTTTTTGGGTTGGATCAAAAGGAGGATCATAAGATCATTATTATTTATTTATTTAAAATTATAATATTTATCTTCTTCTAGCTAAGTGAATTGAATATAAATTTTATAAAACTCCTTTAGAATTGTTTATTGTCCATTGATATATTAAAAACACATGTTCATGTTTTTAACTATTTATTATTTATTGTTTACTGAATAGTTAACTGACAGATGAATATATTTTTTATGTTTTAAACTGATTTTGGTACATAGGATCTTTCGATATTAGAATCACAATCTTGCAAAACAAAAACGATAATATATAGGATCCTGATTTTGACAACTTTTGTAGATAATGAATACACTAGTTTTTATGGGCTTGTCTTGCCCTCAAGGTCATATTCAACAACTTTGGTCAGGTTGTTTGAAACAAACTTTAGTATTCTACAAAGAACATCGAATTAAAAATACTCAGGTGATAGCAATTCATAATTCCTTAAAATATAAGTTCCATTTGCTGTATATGTTTATGTTAGAAACGTTTATTTTTTATTAACTGAATTGTAGATAAAATGTTGTGTGCATAAATGACATGTGTATCCATGCGATGAAAGTGGTTGATGTGTAAAATTCCCAAAATATCACTGGTATCCACTATTGACCTTCCATGTGAGCTTTAAGATATGTTGACATAAGTCATGCAGATGATATTGTTTACTTCTTTTTAAATGACACTTGTCTCAAAATTTTGTTGTGTGAAGAAATAATGGGCATCCATATAATATAAAGAACTTTTCTAACATTCTATATGGAATTAAGGTTGAATGAAAAATGAATGTCTATTTTAAAAGCTAACCAAATGTAATTCTAAATCTTATAAGTTACATGTATATACCACATTAGTATTTATTAATTTATGAATAATAAAATACATAAATGAAAAATATATTAGAAGTGGACAACATACTTGGACATAAGGGAGAAAATGTATATAAAAAAGAACTAGATTTAATGGGTGACAATTTTTTTCTCATATGTAACTTGCTGATTTAAATAATATCCATCATATCTAAAATCTAAAATAAATAAATAAATAAAGATAAAAACTAACTTTTCAATCTATTAATTAATTAACATTTATGAATGCCGCATTCACATTATGCATAGTTTGAAATATATGCATTCTAATTCGGAGTTATGTGCCGACGAAATCAACAACAATGTGGAAAGCTGGTGCGTGTGAGTGATACGAAACATTGACAAAAGGGACCAAGTTTGTGACGTAGAAAGAAAGGTTGACTTTTAGGCATTTCCTCATTTTGTGAGAATTTTAAATCTCACGTTTGTTTTTCTTTACGTAATTGTTACTTTGTTAGAGTGAATTATAGTTTCGTATTTTAATTGGCCTTGTAGTTTAGCTTCACTTTGTTTTTTGTTTTTTATCATTTCTGTATTTGTTATGTACTGTTCCAGCCACTATTGGTTTTGATTTCTTTAATGCATTTTGATTTTTTTTAATGCATTTTGCTGTTAAAAAAAAGAATTATAGTTTCTTCATGTTGTGGTTAGATTATTTTTTGGAATAATGATTGAGAGGGTAAAGGTATTTTAATTTTTTGTCACATTTTATCACTAAACGTTTTTTTCATATTTTATTAACTCTTGAACATGTTAAAACGTGTAAATGTCATCCTCACCACCGCTTTTAGCCAGTTTCACAAGATTGAACTTCAATACACATTAAAGAAGTATGAAGTGGAAATGGCGTGGACTGCTCCTCATTAAAGTAGAAGTCGCAATCGCATTTGGTCCGTAAACTTAATTAGGGCACAAATTCTTCGTCTCCTTCCATTGTCTCTGAAGAATGGCATCATCATTGTAACGCCTTCAAAATCGGATAGACATTTAAGATATAATATAAGTTGCGTATTAAAGAAAAATAGGAAAAATCATTCGAATCGTCCGTAAGTCGTAAAAATAAGTGTGCCAAAACATATATATATATATATATATATATATATATATATATATATATATATATATATATATATATATATATATATATATATATAGTACACGTCGTCCTGATCTAGAAAATATAAATTTCGTAGAAATCCGAGTTAATATGAAGGAGATATGAATTTTATAAGATATAAAAATCAACCGCGTAATTAAAAATTATTAACGTCAAAATGTACAAAGAGAATGGTTGACTTTTGGATAAAGTCATCAAAATGAAAATTGTAGTATTTTTTAAGATAAAAATTTTGGTAAAAGAAACACCAAAATTGGAATCCGTACGAAAGAGTTATGATTTTAGCAAAAAAATCATTCAATCTTATAAAAATAGGGACGCAAAATAATGTTAGAATTAGCTGATGGAGTCTAAAGGAAAGTTGTAGATCTCATTGACAGCTTTCTGAGGATATAAAGAACATCAAAAACGAAGTTCGTATGAAGAAGTTATGAAATTTACAATTCTGCGTTTTGCGCTCTACACGACGCGCGCTTCTAGAAAGTGAAAACGCGGACCACGGAGAGTCTTACACGTGGAACAAAATGGTTGGGGAGACGTTACCTTAAAATGTGTGACGTGCACCCATTTTGCACGTAGCGCACCCCAAATTTGGCTATAAATAGAGCTTCAGCCCCCATTAGACATTCACAACTCTTAAATTCATTCCTCTCGACTTCCTTCGACTTTTAGCCAATTTTCTCTTAGTTTTAGCGTTCAGAGAAGCCCTGCAATCCCTGAAGTAGCAGTAGCTAGCAAGTAGAAGTTCTGCCAGTGCAATTTCGTAACTTTTGTCAAGAAGAACCTCTATAAGTTAAGCCACACTCTAGTATTTTCATTGTAATTTATATTTATAGTCATAAGTTGTTGTTATGAACCTATAAATAAGGTTTACCAATAATTCCAAGTCATAATACCGACTGATCTGCTTACGGGAGAGGTGTCTAGAATGATCACGTTCACTTGGTTGTTAGATTTCAGAAAAGTTATTATGCTGAAACGATTTTGCCCCCAACTATCTTACCTAGCGTCCACAGGTGCCTCCGCCTTGCCCTGGCGGCCATCAGTAATCCTCAATGTGGCTGGTGCAGGCGTCACTATTTCCCCTCCTAACAACCTCAGACAAGCGACTTTCTTGTGGCCTGTCTGGTTGCAGTGAAAACAGATCAATGCACTCCGGGGGCAATCCTTACTCATATGACCAGTCTGCCTACATCCGTAACAACCCGAACCCGTTGATCGACACACCCCACCATGTTTCTTGTCGCACTTGCTGCAACGGCTTCGACCATGTTGGCCTCTTAGCCTAGGCCACGGCAGTCTGCACCTGCTCCAGCTTGCGCTTTGACCGAAGCTTCAACTCAATGTCCCGCTCACATGCCCTCTCAATCATATCATTTAGGGTCTTGCACCCCGAGAAGTTCACGAACTCCCTCATGTCATCCCTCAACATGTCATGATATCTCGTCTTCTTCATCACCTCATCTGCAGTGTACTGCGGAGCCAAAAGAGCCCTGTCCCTGAACTCGTCGGTAATTTCCGCCATAGTCTCGGTAGTCTGGCGAAGGTCCTGAAACTCCCTCACCAGCTGTTTCATCTCGATCGTGGGTGCAAACTCCCTCTAAAATCTCATAACGAACTCCTCCCAAGTCATGATTGCCACAGTTGCATTCCCCACAGCTCGACCAACCTCATCCCACCAGTCACGAGCTCGGTCCCTCAATAAGCATGATGTAAACCCTACATTTTCCTCCTCGGGTCAAAAGCTCGTCGGCTGAGCATTCTCCATGTCAGCGATGCAGCGCGACTAGAAAATGAGGAACATGGGTGGATGCGCTGTCATCATGTCGGGCCCTTCCTTTTTGTACCAGAAGTACCTGAAACCACAAACATAACTGTAAGCACAAACTTAATGAGCTTCTTAAAATACTACATACATCATACATATAATATAGTAGCACGTGGCTTTGTCAGGTCCGTATCAACCCAAAATAACACTAATTAGTTGTGTTGGGTCCAAATCAACCCCCGGGTCCGTATCAATCCTGAGTACATAATGACTCAAGCCCAGATTAGCTCCATACATAAATCATACAATCACATCAGTCATAATCATACAACAACATACATTCTACTCATACAATACAGTGGGTTAGCCTTGGTGCCTTCGACCCACTTAAGGTGGTAAGTAGACTCACCTTACAGACAGACGAAAAGCTGAAACAACACGCTGCTCCGAAAACCACGTTATTGGTCACCTTTACAAATAATAGTGACGAAAACTTATATTACAACTCAAAATACCCAAAATACCCCTAAGTCAAACTTAGACAAATCCTCGTCAAAGTTAACAGTCAAGATTGACCCTCCATGTCGTGGCCATCCTTGGCTACACCATGGCCTTCAAACGACAAAACAAACATGAATCCCCTAGTCGCCACGTCGTGGGAACTGGATCCAAAACGTCTTAATGAGTTAAGCTGAATCCTCCATTTCCAAAGGTTCCAAAGTCCATATCTGATCATTTCTAAGGTCCAAAAGGGTAAAGTCGCCACCTTTATCCATTGAAATCCACCAAGAGGTCTAGATCTCAAGTCTTATATCCAAAAAGGCTAAAGAATGACAAGGACTTATCAAGAACCACTTAATCCCTTGAGTCTTAAGCTCATTTGCTCTAAAAGAGCTTATAACACCAAAACCATCCTAAAGATTGATGCTTTTTAGACTTGCATGTCTAATGCAAGTCTTGGACTCAACTTAGGTCAAAATAGGATTTTATGACCAAAATCTTATGCATGACACGAACCTTAACCAACCGTCAAACTTCAGATCCAAACCATGAACTACTCCAAATGATCTAGAGATTCATAAATTTGCAACCTTTATGAAGTCTCTCCATCCCATCTAAGAAGATCAAGAAGAAATGGGACAAAATACAAGATCTAGCACTCTATGATCAGAAAGTTTGGGACTTGGGGACTAACAAGAGTCCAGAAGATGCACAATAAGATGGTGAGAAGAGTTATGTGTTGCATCCAAGTCTAGAAGTCACCTCCTTCTTCTAATCCCCAAAAATTAACACAAAAAACTTAAAGAGCAACAATGGAGGTTAGAGTTTGCTTGGAGGCTAAGAGAGTGTGATAGAGGTTAAGGGTGAGCAACCCAAGCAATCACATTCCCTTAAATAGGGCGCAAACCCCGTAATTTAGGGTTTCTCATTAAACAGCTGTCACGTCGTGGCCATAGGCTGCCATACTGTGACAATCATTTAAAATTTGCGATACATTAGCCCTCACCACGTCGTGGGATGCCTTTACCACGACATGGTACCGCCCAAAATCCAAAATTCATAAATTTAAATACCTCCAAGGATTTGGATGTACAATTATATAAAACAATATTTTGTTTTTCTAAGACAAATTTTATGATTAAAAAGATGCATGTAAACTCCTAATCATAAAAATAACAATTATGAATATTTTAAAGTTGTTATAGAAACCATGTATGAATTTTCTTACAAAAAGAAAAACATCTATGTTTTCCAAAAGCAAAGATAACATCTACTTCAAAAATAATCTAATAAAGCTTGTAAAAATGGCTCTCATACCAATTGTTGAGTTTTTATTCAAAAATAGTCTCATTTTAGTGATAAAATTGACGTAATTAACAATGGAAGTATTTTGAAATTTAATAAAATAACACTATCTAAATCCTCCAAATATCATTTTGCAAGACTCAGAAAGATTAAAACATAACCAAAGGAAAGAAGAAGTTAACAACCTTTAAAGACTTTGGTTCCTTTTGACAATTAGGAAGTTGATGAAGATGACATTAAAACTCTAAGAAGAAGTCATCTATAATGTATCCACCAAAGCAAGATAGAACCACCAAAGATGTTATTCTTCACTTGTAAATAAGTTACTTTTAAGCTATTAAGACATATCCAAATATGTCTTAATATATAGCAACTTATATGTCTTCATTTATAGCATCATTTGCAAGACAAAAAAGAGAGGGAGAGAACATACTATCCTTGGAATTTGGCAGCTCAGATGAGAGGAAATATGAAGCAAAAGAACAACACTTTCATCTTCTAATGCCTTCCTTTTATATATATATCAAAGCATGTACAAAAGTCAAGACAATAAAGTGGAAGTGTAAGGCTTTTCTTACAAGCATGGAGGAAAGCATTATACAATTAAAAGACTCCATGTCCCCTCTCCATAACATGCTATGGTTTTGGAGGAAGCATGGGCATGCTTATGTAAGCTTTACTCAATCACATAACTAGTTGGTTGAGATGAAACTTGATGGTAACTCAAAGTGATCAAAATATTGTACACAACATTAATAATCACACCTTATGATATTTAGCTAGTTTTGTTCTCTTTTATTATTATTTCCTAGAAATAATAATTCTCATTATGTTGGAAAATATTATTTTCATAAAATAATGTTTATCCAATTAAATACAAGTGTTGATAATATTTATTAACAATCAAATTATACTAATAAATAATCAATTAGTAGTAACTTCCTATAATGTATGACCCTATATGATTATATGTCATTAGCAATATTATTCTATAATGACTCTTGGGCATACAAGATATTTCATGAGTTTCTTGGACCCTTTCATCGTCGTTGTCATCCTCCAATTGTAAGTTGGGCTTTAGAACATGGGACTTGAGTTTGGGGGTTGAAGTGGAGAAGGTTGTGGTTGGAAAGTTTGGAATTAAGAAGGATGAGATTTTGGTGGATATGGTTGTTAGAAGTAGTTTGTGGATAATGGATGGTTGGTGAATAGAAGTTGATGGTGAATTGGGGATGGGGATATATATAGTAGAGTCACAATATTTTCATCGATTTGACAAGAAAGTCCTAAACTTTATTTTTTTTACAGTAAAGTCCAAATTACCGGTAGTTTTTGACTCTTTTACCCTTTTTTCCCGGTTAGCCGGTAATTATGACTTTTTTGTCAACAAAATAAAGTTTAGGACTTTCTTGTCAAATCGTTAATTACAACTTTACTGTCAAAAAAATAAAGTTTAGGACTTTTTTGTCAAATCGTTGAAAATATTGGGACTTTAGCGTATATATAATTTTTTTTGGTTAGAAATTTAATGGTATGATACTCTTTAAGCATAAGAGTTATTGAAACCTTCTCTAATCAGCTAGATCCTATTGAAATCTTTTACGTTTGCTTCTTGTTAAATCGTTTTTTTAATCTCAACAAACCGACATTGAAAAAAATTGAGATAATCAAGAAAGAAAGAAAGAACCAGGGTTGTGTTGGCTTTTTGCAGTCTCAAAAATGGAGAAATTAGAAACCTAAAAAAACGAAATTGTCTTGGCTTTATACAAATACAAACAACACATACCTAGTCAAAAGGGTGTGAATGTGGAGAAGGGAAAGAAGGGCAATTTCGTTTTTTTCGGTTGTCGGTTTGTTGAGATTAAAAAAACGATTTAACAAGAACCAACGTTAAGGATTTCAATAGGATCTATGAGATTAGAGAATGTTTCAATAACTATTATGCTTAAAGAGTATCATACCATTAAATTTCTTACCAAAAAAAAAATTATATATACACTAAATTCCCAATATTTTCAACGATTTAACAAAAAAGTCTTAAACTTTATTTTTTTGACAATAAAGCCCTAATTGATAATTTGACAAGAAAGTCCTAAACTTTATTTTTATGACAAAAAATACTAATTACCGGCTAACCGGGAAAAAAGGGTAAAAGTTCAAAAATTGCCGGTAATTTGGACTTTACTGTCAAAAAAATAAAGTTTTAGACTTTTTTGTTAAATCGATAAAAATATTGGGACTTTACTGTATATATCCCTTGGGAATGTTAACATGTTCACATATCAACCATATGCATACGAATTGTTGGGTGATTCGAAAGGTTGATTGTTTGGGGTGTTTGGAGCATTTGAATGTTGATCCATAGTAAATTGATGAAGAGTTGAGAGTATAGAATGAAATAGATGTGTTTGTAGTATGAAATATGAAAAAGTGTTAGTATTAATAGATAATAAGGTGTGGTTTAGATTTAAAAAAGTAACAATAATTTTTTAACTTTCATCAGTCAAATTACAAAAAACGGAGCGGTGTTCATGCATGAAATGACCCCTCATGTCGGATTGTACGCGTAAAACTTATCACATACCCCTTAGTCTTAACAAATACTAAAGCTAAGTAAACATGCATGCATTTGTGCACCTTTGCAACTATCGGAAAAAGATACGATGATGTTAAGGTTCATTAGCAAAAAGTTAATAACATTAATGAGTTTCAATTATTATAATGATGAAAAGCTTACACTTTTATTTTTTTAGGATGTTTCATCAAAAGAAAATCACCAACACAAATCGGCTTCTTCGTTACGATATAATAATAATAAACAAAAAGTTTTCAAAGAAAGTAAAATATGCACACAAGAAAATCAACAAATCATATCTCCAAATATGAGGGAAATGTATAAAAACAAAGACTGCATTGCTCATGTATGAAAAAACAAGTGGGAAAAAAGGGAACACACGTAATAACTTATATCTCCAAATAAGAAGGAAATATATATATATATATATATATATATATATATATATATATATATATATATATATATATATATATATATATATATATATATATATATATATATATATATATATATATTACGACTATACCTCTCCATTGTTCATGTATGAAAAAAAAACAATCAATATTATAAATGGCAGCCTAGTGCTAGGCGGACAAGATATTCCTCCGGTGGATTCGGGTGGTCAACATCGGTCTAAGCGGAGCTAAGCGGCTGAAATTTTTAATTTTTAAATTTTTTAAATTTCAAATATTAACCAAGATTTTAAATTTCAACTTTTCAGTATTTCAAATTTTCAAATAATTATTTCATAAAATATAAACTCTTCATGTCCCATATTTATGGTACACTTGATTATTTTTTGAACGGCAGTGAAAATTAAAAAAGGCTAACTAGAAGCTAGCCAAAACAAAAAGAGAACAATTAGTTCATGAGCAGATTTTAAAGCCACCCAATTATAGTTTTCTTAACTTTACAGAACAATTAGTTCATGAGCAGATTTTGAAGCCACCCGGTTATAGTTTTCTTAACTTTACAGTTCCTACTACAAAACCATCTAAAAGAAAACGAGGCAATAGAATCAAACATCAACTCTTTTTTGTACTTCACGATCCAAAAAACTATCGCATTCCAATAAGTCCAAGGAACCCAAATTAGAGTAGCACAAGTCGTCTCAATGATCAATCTCCGAGCATTTGCAATAGCTTGACAATCAATCCACTCGAAAACATCTTCAATAGAGTTAAAGGATGGCACCATCAAATCTATCCATCTAGCAAACTTAAGCCATAATTCACGAGCCATCAAACACTTCAGAAATAAGTAAATACCATCTTCTATCACCTCCCCACAACATGGACATAAAATAGAAGACAAATCAATTCCCCGATGATGAACGTTACTCCTCGTCGATAAACGATTAAGTAAAAGCCTCCATATAAAAATATTAATTTTTATAGGAAGAGAAATATTCCACCTGGTAGGACTATACCCATGGGAAGCGACATGAGGTCTAAACGAGATCTAGCAGACTTGACGGGGAACATGTATTCCACCCCAAGAGACCATCTCCACGAGTCTATTCTATTTGTAATATGAATTGAATCCAACATCTCATGTAATTGCTCAAGATGGGATTCAAACACTCCCCCACTTATTGATCTCCTCCATGGAATCTCCCAAGTATTACCCAACCAAAAATCACTGATAACCGCCTCACCATTGACTGTCACAGCAAACAACCTTGGAAATCTAGCCTTTAAAATAACATCCCCACCCACAGTCCCACACATCCAACGAAAATCTAATATTCACACCATTACCTATTTGTTTTCTCATAGATTCAAACGGAATCTTACCATTATTATGAAGATTCCAAACTAAATTAACCACCCTCATCCAGACCCCTCGACTCCGACCTATAAGATAAAGACAATGAAAAACCACCATCACTCCCATGACAACTTTTGATCAAACTAACCCAAAGGAGATTAGCACCATTTAGGAATCGACATCTCCACTTGTAAATTAAAGACTCATTGAAAGCTTTCAAACTACCAATCGCCAACCTGCAATACTCTTTCTTGTTTAAAATAACCTCCCATTTCACCCACTGAAGAATTCGATCTTGATCTTCTATGCCCCAAAAAAATCAACCCGAATTCTCTCCAACTTCCGACACACAGTAACTGACATCTTAAAAAGAGATAAATAATAAATTCTCAGACTCCCTAAAACGGACTTAACGAGTATCCCAAGCCGCCACCCTATGCATTTTATCCCCAACAGTTAACCAAGATACACAAAAGGAAATTAATCTGGAGCACAACCTGTACAAATAGCCACTTGTGGACACACGTTTGTAGACACTCCAATCCCATAGATCTTTGACTTATGAAGATTGATCTATAGATCGGAAGCAATGAAAAAAACCCGAAGAATACGAACAAGACCACGCACATTTTCAACATCCCAGTCACCCATAAAAATAGCATCATCATCACAGTGAATAAAATAAATGCGATAGCTGTAAATTTTGATCACCAATATTCAAGCCTTTGAACATGCCATTCTGAATAGCATCCTCCAACCACACATGCAATCCTTCCATAACAATAATAAATAAAAAAGGAGATAAAGGGTCACCTTGTCCGATACCTCTATACATCTGAAATTCACCGGTAGGGTTACCATTGAGAAGGATTGACGATCTAGCAGATCTCAAACACCCTCGTATCCAATCCCGCCATCTAACCTCGAATCCCATAGCATCAAGAATAAAATCGACATAATCCCACGATACCTAATCGTATGATTCTTCAAAATCAACTTTAAAAATCATCATTTTTTTGTTTAGCTATCGCCCACGTAACTACCTCGTTAACCATCAAAGCACCATCCAAAATTTGCCTTCCTTCAACAGAAGCCGACTGCACAGGATGAACAATCTCTCCTACCACCTTAGCAAACCGATTAGCTAACAATTTAGCATTTATTTTATATTGCAAACCAATCAAGCTGATAGGCATATAGTCTTTTAATCTCGGTAGGATTATCAACCTTAGGGATTAAGAATAGTCACTTGATCCCAGTCCACCTCTGGGGTACCGCCTAGCGACTTTTACAATCTTGATAAAAAAAATTAAAAACAAAGACATGAATATATTACTACATAGGTCATCTACATTGCTCATGTGTGAAAAAAACAACAATTGGAAAATAGGGTGGTTATAAAAAAAACATGAATATATTACTACATAGGTCATCTACAAAAACATAAAAAGGAAGATTTTTTTTTCTTCTAAACCTAACTACTCAAACAAGGTCATGATTTAACCATCCAGCTGAAAACTAGTAACTAGAAGATAGAGAGGCTGAATAAGAAGGGAAAACAAAGTTAACTTAAGGAAACCAGAATAAAAGGATCAAGTAAAAAGAACTGGAATGAATGGCTTAAGCAAGATCATATTAAAGCTTAGTAATAGAAAGACATAAAGGTATGATGATATAATAAACAAGCCAATGAAAGTATGTTGCTATTTCTTGCATTCACAACTTGATTTAACTACAAATATCCATGTTGAGAAATTTAGCTATAAAAAACAGTTGTATAGTTTAAAAATCACTCGAAGTAATAAAGAATCATCTTTAATATCTTAAATATAATAGAAAGAAATGAAAGTATGATGCTATAACAATTAATAAGCATATTTAAGAAAAATATGTTGTTGTTTCTTGCATTTAACCCTTCTAATTATACAACAAGTTCAAACGTATGTTACCTGATTTTCTTCCATTGGTGACATGTAATTAATAGCAACAATGATCTAATATATAATTGTAGGATGCCATTAGAAATAAACAAGACCAAGTATTTATATCATGGTAATAAACATGACATAATCACTTGTAAGCACTAATTTCTGCAGTTTTTGTTAAAAATGATCATCTAATTATATGATTATTCCAAATCTTCTTCACATAATCTACTTCAAAACCCAATCCAAACACCCCCTAAACAGAAGTGATTCATCTTGGAATATGAAATCCAAGCATGGTGTTGGTTGTTCCTTTTCAGTAGATAAACCGAAAAGTATATTTTTTGAAGCATTTCATCGAACAGGTGGTAGACCAAACAAAGATTACGCAGGAAACACTTAATAGCAATTTTAACAATCAAAAACTTGAAATAATGATAATCATCACCCAATTTGCGATTTGAAAGAGATCAACATTTGATGCAACAAACCTTCAAGTACGTGGACGGAAAGAAGAACTTTGATTATGAAGCTCAAAGTTTCCCCTCTTCTGCACACATATTCTTCATAATCAAAGCTCTTGTATATTATTTATGATTTATTTAAATATTATTCAGTAGTAATGCTTATATTGCAGGCGTCAACTTCATTTGATAATACTCTTTTTCAAATTTAGAAACCCAAGGTATACATTTTCCCCCACTAACTAAGCTAGAAGCTTTAACATCCTTATAAAGCTCATCAAAAAAAAAACAAAAAGAACAATTTACAGTTGATGCAACCATGATCAAGAAAACATCCTCGCTACTCTTATATTCCAAGCTAAAAAAAATGGGGAAAAGTTGAGATAATCTTTGGATTCATAATCAAAGGGTTGAATAATATATGGATTATAAGTACAAAATGGTAGATGCCAAGGAATATGAATTTCTGTATGAATATAATAAGTACATTTTGTGCCACCATATCAACTATGGAAACAGATGAGCTGTTTTTTTGGACTGAATAATCCTTTAAATTGAGACTAGATAACACCTTTTTATCCTTACTTTCAAAACAATTCATTTCTGTTCATCATTTTAACAACATTTTAACGTGAGATGGGCTGAAATAAGAAAAGAAAGACAAATAGTTAAAGTGCTAGTGTCTTAATACATTAAGTCAGGCTTTTCAACTTAACCCGTTAAGTCTTATGTTCAAATTAGGTTAAAAGGATACAATCATATATAGTTATCCAGATTGAGTAAAAACAAAGTTATATATATATATATATATATATATATATATATAGGTGTCCAGTAATTAAGTGCTTAACCCATTAAGCTTATGAAGTCAAAAAGAAACAACCCCTAAAACTGATATGAGTGACATTGATTATCGTTAATCTGTAACCCACAAACAAAAATATCAATTTCTTAATGCAACAAAACATAACAGATTAAAACCTAAAAGTTGCACCATATCAATTAATTTCTTAATGAATTAATCTACACAAGAAATAGAGAAATATGAAGATAACTGAACATCCCTATTGAGCAAACATCATATGAAAGTAAAAGCCATTTAAAAAAGATTAATTTTACATATAGATGTAAAAGCTTTAAAGTAGAAAGGATACACATGAATATGAAAATAAAAGGGGTGAATAAGAATGGACAAACCAGATAAACTGCAATTTACCACCAAGCATCAGATGACAACAACTGAATTTCAGTAAACATCTGTCTGCTTTCCTCCACTATAGCAACTGTATTAATAAATTAGATGTTATTAAGATTCATAACAAAAAAAAAGTTAATAAAGGACAAAGTTTATCTTTTGGTTTTGGTTCAACAACAATTAAACAACCTAAAAAAGCTCCATTGTCACCAAAAGATTGTTATCAACAGAGTTGAACTGCTTGAATACAATAATAGACTAACAAAAAGAAAACAAATTCGGTGGAAAAACAGAAGTTCCTGACCACATTACATATATCAAAAACCATGATAATTAATTAGATCATCCAGTTGGCCATTGACTAAAACACACAAGTAAATATTATATAGAATAAAAAAAATGCAGATAAAATAGAAAGGATGCACATGAATATGTATAAAAGGGGTTAAAAATAAGAATGGACAAACCAGACAAACTGCAATTTACCACCAAGCAACTGTATACATAAAGCGTGTTTCTTTTTTAGAATGAATAAACCGTCTTAATGAGACTAAATGACCATTTTACCCTCAATTTCCAAAAAACTAATACATATTCAACATGTTAACAGTATTTCCCAAAAAAATACGTAAAGTGTCTTAATACATTAAGTCAGGTTTTTCGGCTTTACCCGTTCAAGTCGTTCTATACAGATTAAGCTAAAAAAGAAACAGTCATATATAGTTATCCAGATTAAGCTCATTATGTAAAAAAGAAACCTTTAAGCTTATTATATAAGTGGCACCAATATTGTTTATTTGTAACCCCAAAAGAAAATACATCAAACCATTCATGCAACATAATAAAATAAATTAAAACCATAGCATATTCTTAATGAATTAGTCTACAGATTCCAAGAATATCTTTGTATACAATGAAGAATGTGATGAAAATCAAGAAACTCAAAAACCTCTGCCATTCCTAAATCAAATACCCTTTGAAAAAAACCATTAAAGAAGAATCAAGAAGACAATTTCCAGATGAAAAAATCAAGAAACTCAAAAACCTCTGCCATTCCTAAATCAAATACCCTTTGAAAAAAACCATTAAAGAAGAATCAAGAAGACAATTTCCAGATGAAAAACACAGACATGGGTTAAAGACGCATATTATTAATATGGGACAGATAAGCTGCAATTTATCACCAAGCATTACTTTCAGTAAACATAATGTTTGTGTATTTTCCCCAAGCATCTCATACACAATTTGACAAGAACTGAATCTTTGGATGCATACATGCATTTGTTGCACCATAGAAACTGTAATGAGATGATCTTAAGATTCATAATGGAAAAGGATAATAATCTATACACTGCTATGAATCGAGTCTCTGAATAAATATACATGCATTTAGTCATTTAGTCATCATATCAACTATAGGAAAAAAGCATGGACAATCTTAAGATTCATAATAGAAAGGTTCAACATGTTTGTGAATTCCATCAAAAGAAAGATTGTATTGTTCAAGACTGTATAGAAACAAAGAAACTTCACAACTCATGGAATTTCTAAAGGGGATGAATTTATGGATATAATTATTTGGGGATGTTTTTTTAACTGAATAACCGTCTGAATGAGACTAAAATGACCATTTTACCCACAATTTCCAAATAAATTCTACATTGTAACAGTATTTATCAATTTTAACGTGAGAGGAGCAAAACGAAAAAAACAAAAGACGAATATGTCTTAAAAAATTAGTACACGAAAGAACTCGAGCAATGATCTTAAGAAGAATCAAGAACAAGATCAATCGGCTACCACATCACAAATGAATAAAACCAAAAGATTTTAAAAAAAAAAATAAAATAAATATATCAGTTCTGAAATAATATATGGAAAACAAGAAACTGATAATCAAAGAACAGCAAAGAACCCAATTTTAAAAATAGGAAAAAACTAAAATCCTTTCCTCTGGTAAATTACAATCAAAGAAGAAATAATAAGACCCCAACAGAGAGATGAAAAACCATGATGATGTCATAAAAAGAATAAGGGAATAGATAGGATACCACAATGCAAGAGTCAACAAGAATTGAATATGAGTAAACAAACATACAACAACAGAAAAATGATCAGAAGAAATCAAGATTCATAATCTATATTTTACAAGTACAGAATGGTGGAAGTTCATTACACTATCAGTAGTCATAGATGCCTTGAACTAAAATGTCTTGATAAGAAACAATTTCAAAGTCATGACGTTGTACAAAAGTAAAGATGAAAAGTGCAATGCTATAATTGGGTTGATTTTTTAAAAAAAAGGAAAATGTGCTTTTTAAGAAGAAAACAGAAAGTGCAAATGCTATAATTGGTAGATTTAACATTTTTCAAAAAAAAAGGAAGTTACAATGCTGTAACAAAAATAAAACTGAAAAATGCAAGGCTATTATTTGGGTTGCTTTTTCAAAAAAAAAGTGCACTACTTATAATAAGAAAACTGAAAAAACAATCTTATAATTGGTGGATTTTTTCAAAGTAAATTGTCTTGATAAAGAAAAATGCCTTGATGAGGAGAAAAAAGTATAATGACCTAATTTATGATTGAAGAAGATCAGCAGGTCGCTTTGACAACTGATTATAAGGCTCAATGTTTCCCCTCCCCTGCACACATCTTCAAAACTAAAACTCTTATATATTATTTATGATATTTAAATATTTAAATATTATATAAAGGTCATCAAAAAAGAAAAATGATCAGCAAAAAGAACAAATTACAATTGTTGTAACAACAATCAAGCAAACGTTACTGCTGCTTCTCTTTTGTTCCAAACTAAAAAAAATGGGGAAAAAGTTAAGATAATCTTAGGATTCATAATTAAAAGGTTAAATAACATATGGATTATAAGTACATAATGGTAGATACTAAGGAATATGAAGACAGGTGAATCTGTGTAAATATAATTACATTTTGTGCCACCATATCAAATGTAGAAAGAGATGAGATGCATGAAAAAGATTTCTTTTTAGTGTCACTCGCTCCTCCAATCTTAAACATAGTTGCAGCTTTTTCATTATTTTAAACGCGAAAAAAAAATAAACTTTTTTTTTCTGCTAAAAGATGTAAACAGGGAAAACCTTAAGTATCATCTTTGTTCTAAATGATTGACCAAGCATCTCGAAGAATGAGCTTAACAAGAATAAAGAGCATGACTATCAGAAAAATTACAAGTAAATAAAACCAAAAGATTCTAAGATCATCTCTGTACAAAATGAAGACCATATATAATGAAAAACAAAAAACCCAAATTAAGACCCTAATTTTCAAATAGGAAAGCATTATATAAAGAACCTACCTACCTATGTCATTCACCCTTGGAAAAAATCCACCAAAGAAACATGGGTTGAAGAACTGAATCTATGGATTCAAAATCAAAAGGTTAATATCCAAATCTACACTGCTATGAATCCAGTGTCTGAATAAGGAGTTGATGAGAACTACTCATCATAGCAACCATTGGAAAAAGCAGAGATGATCTTAAGATTGGAAATAAGCTAAATCACCATAAAACTCCATCGAAAAAAGGATTGCAAATAACCTGGACATAGAGTACACATTGGCGCCAAGTAAACATAACTGTAACAATATTTCTGAAGAAAAGATGAGATGACCTTAAAATTCATATCAAAAGTTTAGTAATATGGTATTCAAATATAGAAATGTCAAAAGATTAAGATTGCTCATTATGTATGAAAATACTAAGATTTAAGAAGCCGCTGTATAAAAACATTGAATAAAAACCATAAAAGAGAACAGAGAGTTAAATGATTATGATTATGATACTCATAATTATTTAACTGAAAGCTAGTAGTTAAAGCACATCAACAAAGTGAAAGAAGAAATCTAACGAATTGCAATAATCACAAACTTAAAATGCAATGCTATAAATCCATGTTTCTTTCAAATCCAGGTTCATTTTCCATATCAAATTCCATGCAACTGTACAAAATTAAAGGTGAGATGATATTAAGATTCATAACAAGAAGGTTAAGAAAGGAAAAAGTTCATTATGCTGCAACAACAATACATGATCAGATAATACTCTGCATTCACAAGCTTAGCAGTAAAAAAAGAAATACTGTGAAAGGAATTTCCATGTTTGGGCTCTCCAGAGACACAGCAAAGAAATGTGAAATCACACAAAAATTTAACCAAGAAAATTAAAATAGGTGACACATGTCTCTATGTTTCTAATCCTAAAACAAAGTAGAAAAAAATTCAACCAACAAAATTAACATAAACAAAAGATTACTCGTTCAAAAGGTTATCGTAAATTATTACTGTTATAATATGGGACATTCTAATGAGTTGTTAGAGCACAAGACATATCTCAACGACTTTTTTAATAATCACTGTACAAATGTTATAGCATAGGGACCAAATATGTAAATTATTCAGGTTATTATTAATCTAGATTAGATGTCAAAATGATAGGGAGGGTGAATAAAAAAATTACAAACAAGCTCAAATGCAATATACATGTAATGTATGTCTCGGGTATTCCACTTAAAAAATTATATTAAGACCATGTTAGTTTCTTAATGAATTAGTCTACAAGAGAAATCAGGACAATAATCGAGTTGATTTAAAAATGGGGTCCTGACATTAGCTCCAAAAGCTCATATTATCATAGAAAAGAGATATTACAGAAAACATTTATGAGCAAAACAGCCACATCAAAATATCACTAAGTGCAAAAATAAAGACACAAAACATCAAATAATACCAAAAACTGCAAAAATAATACAGAGGGCTACAAAATAGAAAGGATGCACATGAATATGAAAATAAAAGGGGTGAATAAGAATGGACAAACCATATAAACTGCAATTTACCACCAAGCATTGTTTGACAACAACTGAATTTCAGTAAACAAACGTATATTTTCTTTTATTATAGCAATTATAAGAAAAAACAAGATAATATTAAGATTCATAACAAAAAAAAATGAAAAAATGGGAAAAGTTCATTACACTGGTATCTTTTGGTTTTGCTTCAACAACAAAAAGCTCGATTGTCACCATAAGATTGTTATTAACAGAGTGGTAGAAATTCTTCATTACAAAATAAGAAACAAATTCCAAGAAAGTAAATTCAGTGTAGAGACAAGAAAGCATAACATCTGTCTCCAACCAAGTGCAATGCTTATAATTGGGTTGAAAATGTGCTTATGATAAGAAAACTGAAAGTAGAAGGCTATATCTGTTAGATTTCACAAACTAAAGTGAAGTACCTTGATAAGAAATTTTTCAAGGTTACAATGTTGTAATAGAAAGAAAACTAAAAGTGGAATGGATTTTCAAATGGAAATGTGTCTATAAAAAGAAAACAGAAAGTATAATGCTCTAATGCTATAATCGGGTTGCTTTTTTGAAGGGAAATCTGCTTATAATTAAACTGGAAATAAATCTATAATTTGTAGACTTTAAAAGGTAAGATGCCTTGACAACAAATAAATTTAGATTTTACAAAGTAAAATGCTGTAACTCAAATAAAAATGAAAATTGCAATGCTGTAATTGGGTTGGCTTTTCAAAAGGAAATGTGCTTCATAAAAAGAAAATTGAAAGTAAAATGCTATAACAGGTAGAATCTTTAAAGAAAATTTGAAAGATTTTGATTGATTTAATTGACTTGATAACAAAATTTTGTAAGTACAATGCCATAACAGATTTTTTTTTTGTGAACAGATCAATGCTGTAATTGGGTAGATTTTTAAAGGGGAAACATGGATATAATAAAACAATTGAAATTACAATGATATAATTATTGGTAGATTTTTGAATTGAAATGCTTTGATAAAAAAAAAATCAGATAGATTTTTCAAAATAAAATCCATAAAAACGAAAAAGAAAATGATGATTTTCAAAAATAAAATGCCTTGAAAAAAAAGATTTGATAAATATTTCAAAATAAAATGATTTGACAAAGCAAAATTTGAAAATTATAATGTTGTACCAGAAAGAAAACTAAAAAGTGTTACGCTATTAAGGGGTTAATTTTTTAAAACAAAATGCCTTGATAATAAAAAATTGATACTCTTTTCAAAGTAAATTTCCTTGATAAGAAAAAACTAAAAATTGAAAACTTTTCTTAGGGAAATGTGCTTGTAACAAAAAACTGAAAGTACAATAACTGATAGATTTTTTAAACTAAAGTTGCAATGTTGCAACACAAATAAAACTGAAAATTGAAAAGTTATAAGTGGGTTGATTTTTAAACAACTGAAAGTACAATACCATAAGTGACAGATTATTTTAAGCTAAAATGATTTATTAAGAAAACATGAGAGTTAAAATGCTATAACATAATGAAAAACAAAAAGTGCAATGCTATAAATGGGTTGATTTTTCAAAGTAACATCTCATAATAAGAAAAAATTACAAAGTTATAATGTTGCAACAGAAAGAAAACTGAAAAATACAATGCTTATTTCGGTTGATTGTTCAAAGGGAAAAAGCCATTTTAAAAAAAAAAAAAAAAAAAATTGAACTTTACGATGCGGACAAAAAAAACCAGAAAGCCTTAATACTTTAAAAAAAATGAATTTTGAAGGTGAAGTGCCTTTATATGAAGAAGAAACTAATGTTGTAACAAAAAGAAATTTAAAAAGTGCAATGCTATAAATGATTTGATCTTTTAAAGGGAAATGTGTTGACAATAAGAAAACTGAAAGTACATTACTATAAATAGTAGATTTTTCAACGAAAAATGCCTTGATGAGAAAAACTTTGAATGTTGATTTTTCAAAGGAAAATGTTTTGGAAAATGTGTTTATGACAAGTAAACATAAAGTACAATGCTTATAATTAGTAAAGTTTTTAAAGTAATACACCTAGATGGGAAAAAATTGAAAATTAAAAAGTTGTAAGTTAGAGAAAACAGAAAAAGCACAATGCTATAATTTGGTTGATTTTCAAAGGGAAATGCCTTGATAAGAAGAATACTTGAAAGTTACAATGTTGAGACCCAAACAAAACTGAAAACTGCAATGCTATAATTTGTTGATTTTTTAAAGGTAAATGTGCTTATAAATAAATGAAAGTACAATGCTATACTTGGTTGATATTTCCAAACAAAATGCCTTAATAAAGAAAAAAATGATATATTTTTTAAAGTAAAGGGCTTTGCTAAGATAAAAGTTGGAAGTTATAATGGTATAAATAGTACATTGCTAAGTTTGGTTGATTTTTCAACAAAAAAAATGTCTAAAGATAAATGTTTTAAATAAAACTGAAAAGTGCAATGCTATAATTGGGTTGCTTTTTTGAAGGGAAATCTGCTTATAATTAAACTGAAAATAAATGCTATAATTTGTAGACTTTACAAAGTAAGATGCCTTGATAACAAATAATTTGTAGATTTTACAAAGTAAAATGCTGTATAACTCAAGATCAAAATGAAAATTGCAATGCTGCAATTGGGTTGGGTTTTCAAAAGGAAATGTGCTTTATAAAAAGAAAATTGAAAGTAAAATGCTATAACAGGTAGATTTTTTAAAGAAAATTTGAAAGATTTTGATCGATTTAACTGCCTTGATAACAAGATTTTGAAAGTACAATGCATAATAGATTTTTTTTTGAAATGATCAATGCTATAATTGGGTTGACTTTTAAAGGGGAAACATGCAATATAAAAAGATAATTGAAATTACAATTATAATTGGTAGATTTTTAAAAATGAAATTCTTTGATTAAAAAACATCTGATAGATTTTTCAAAATAAAATCCAAAGATACGAAAAAAATTGACGGATTTTCATAAAAAATGCCTTGATAAGAAAAAAAAAGTTAATAGATTTTTCAAAGTAAAATGCCCTGAAAATATAAGATTTGATAAATACTTCAAATTAAAATTACTTGATAAAGCTAAATTTTAAAGTGATAACGATGTAAAACACACACACACATACACACACACACACACACAAAAAAAAAAAAAAAAAAAACTGAAAAAAATTATGCTGTAATTGTGTCGAGTTTCTAAGGGAAATTTGTTTATAATAAGATAACAGAAAGAAAACTAAAAATTGTAATGCTATAAATAGTTTTTTTTTAAAGGCAAATGAAAGTACGCTGCTATAATTGGTAGATTTTTCAAATGAAAATTCTTTGATATTGAAAAATATGAAATACTTTTAAAACTAAATTGTCTTGATAACATACAATTTGAAAGTTATAATGGGTTGATTTTTTTTAAAGTAAGATTTCTTGATAAGAGAAAGCTTGAAAGTTATGATGTAACAAAAAAAAAGCTAATTACTATGATTGATAGATTTTTCAAAACAAAAATGCCCAGATAATGAAAAATATGATATGATTTTAAAAGTTAAATGCCTTGATAAGATGAACTTTGAAAGGAAGAATGTTGTAAACAAAAAAAAAAAACTTTAAAAGTGCTATAAATAGGTTGATTTTCAAAGGAAAATGTTGTATTTGAATAAAAAGAATCTGACACCTTTTTCAAAATAAATTTTCTTGATAAGAAAACTTGAAAGTTATAACGTTGTAACACAAATAAAACCAAAGTTTACAAAGTTATATTTGGGTTGCTTTTATAAAAGGAAATGTTATAATAAGAAAAATGTAAGTACGAAGCCATAATTAAAAGATTAAAAAAAAAAGGCCTTGAAAGTGATAATGTTGTAATAGTAAGAAAACTAAAAATTTCAATACTATAAATGGGATGATTTTTCAAAGTAAAATGCCTTGATAAGAAAAAGCTTGAAAATTGAAAAGTTATAATAACTGATTTTTCTTAGAGAAATGTGCTTATGATAAAATACTGAAAGTACATAATGAAAACCTAAAAGTGCAATGCTATTAATGGGTTGATTTTTCAAAAAGGTAATTAGCTGATATAAAACTGAAAGTAAAATGCCTTGAATAGAAAAAAAAAAAATTAAATGCTATGATGCTATATAAAAAGAAATCCATAAACTGGAAAACTGTAAGTGGATTGATTTTTATTTTAAAATGTGCTTATAATAAGAAATCTGAAAGTAGAATGCTATATATGGTAGATTTTTCAAAGTAAAATCTCATAAAAAGAAAATTTTAGAAAGTTATAATGTTGTATTAGAAAGCAAACTGAAAAGTACAATGCTTAACTGAGTAAATTTTTCTAAAGTAAAAAAGCCTTGAAAAGAAATTTTGATACATTTTTGAAGGTAAAATGCCATTAAATAAAGAAACTTTAAAGTTACAATGTTGTAACAGAAAGAAAAGTAAAAAAGAGCAATGTTATAATTTAGTTTATTTTTCAAAGGAAAACGTGTTGATAATAAAATAACTGAAAGTACAATACTATAACTGGTAGATTTTTCAATGAAAAATGACTTGATGAGAAAAAAATATGTTGTAATAAAAAGAAAACTAAAAAGTCCAATGCTATAATCGGGTTGATATTTCAAAGGGAAATGTGTTGATAATAAAAAAAACAGAAAGGTACTTATAATAAGAACGATGAAATGATATAATTGGTAGATTTTTCAAAATAAAATGCCATGATAATGAAAGAAATGATGGATTTTTAAAAGCAAAAAGCCTTGATATGATAAATTTTGAAAATTATAATGTTTTAGCAAAAAATGGGTTCATTTTTTAAAGTAAAATGCCTTGATAAGAAATAACTCGAAAGTTACAATGTTGTAACAAAAGATAAAACGGGAAACTGCTATGCTATAATTGGGTTGCTTTTTTAAAAGAAAATGTGCTTAAAATAAAAAAATGAAAGTATAATGCTATCATTGGTGAAATTTTCAAAACAAAATGCCTTACCATAGAAAAAATGTGATTAGATTTTTTAATGTGAAATGCTTTGATAAGTTAAATTTGAAAGTTATAATGTTAAAACATAAAGAAAACCAAACATTGTGATGCTATAAATGGTAGACTTTTCAAAATAAAATGTCTTTATAATGAAAAATAAAGATAGAAAATAAATAAATAAATTTAAAAATAAAAAATAAAATAACTTGAAAGTTACAAAATTGTCACACTAATAAAACTAAAAAGTGCAAAGCTACATTTGGATTATTTTTTAACAGGAAACTTACTTATAATATAAGAAATTAAAGTACAAGTCTATAATAGGTAGGTTTTTCTAATTAAAATGCCTTGATAAGAAAAAACTTAAAATTTACAACACAGATAAATTGAAAAAAGCAATGCTATATTTGGGTTGATTTTTTAGTGAGAAATGTACTTATAATAAGAAAAATGAAAGTACAATGCTATAACTGGTTGATTTTTCTATTTAAAATGCCTTGATAAGAAAAAAACTGATAAATTTTCAAAAGTAAATTGCATTGATTAGAAAAATTGAAAGGTTTTTAATAGTAAATTGCATAGATAAGAAAAAGTTTATATATTTTTCAAAGTAAAATGCCTTGACAAGAAAAAACTTAAAAACTCAATGTTGCAACACAAATAAAACTGAAAAGTTCAATAATGTAATTAAGTTGATTTTTTAAAAGGAAACGTGCATAAAATAAGAAAAATGATAGTACAATACTATAGTTGGTACTTTTTTCAAAATGAAATACACTGCAAAATAAAGAAATGACAGATTTTTAAAAGCAAAATGCATTGATAAGATATAAAATTTCAAAGTTACAATGTTTTAAATGAAAAAATAAAAATAAAAAAAATAATAATATTATTAAAAAAAACTATAAAGTGTGATGCTAAAAATTGATTTGACTTTTGAAAGTAAAATGCATTGATCAGGAAAAACTTAAAAGTTACAATGTTGTGTTTTGTTGATTTTTTAAAGGGAAATATGCTTATAATAAAAAATATGAAAGTACAATGCTATAATTGGTTGATATTTCCAAACAAAATGCCTTATTAAAGAAAACAATGATATATTTTTAAAGTAAAAGGCTTTGCTAAGATAAAATTTGAAAGTTATAATGTTATAACAGAAAGAAAACTAAAAAAGTGTAATGGTATAAATGGTAGATTTTACAAAATAAAATGCCTTGACAATGAAAAATATGATAGATTCTCAAAAGTAAATTGACTTGATAAGAGACAATTTGAAAAGTTATAATCTTGTGGCAGAAAGAAAACTAAAAAGTGTGATGCCATAAATGGGCTAATTTTTCAAAGTAAAATGGCTTTAATAAGAAAAGAAAAAATGATAGCTTTTTCAAATTAAAAAAATAAAAAAATAAAAAAATAAAAAAAAAACTTGAAATTTACGATGTGGCAACACAAATAAAACTGAAAACTTGAAAATGAAAGAGAACTATATGTATAACAAGAAAAATAAAAGTATGATGTTATACTTGGTAGATTTTTCTAATTAAAATGTCTTAATAAGAAATAAATGATAGAGTTTTCAAAGTAAAATGCCTTGATAAGAAAAAATTGATATATTTTTCTAAATAAAATGCCTTGAAATGAAAAAAAGCTTGAAAGTTGAAATGTTTTTACACAAATAAAACTGAAAATTGGTTTGATTTTTATTGGGAAATGTGCTTATATTAAGAAAAATGAAAGTACAATGCTACAATTGGTAGAATATTCAAAATAAAATGCATTAATCATAAAAAATTGATAGTCTTCTCAAAGTAAAAAGCCTAGATAAGATGAAATTATAACAGAAGGAAGAATAAAAAGTATGATTCTATAAATAGGTTGATTTTTCAAAGGAAATGCCTTGATAAGAAAAGAAAAAATGATAGATTTTTCAAATCAAAATGCCTTGATAAGAAAAAACTTGATACTTACAATGTAGTAACACAAATATAACTGAAAATTTGAAATTTAAAGAGAAGTATGTGTAAAATGCCTTAATAAGAAAAACATGATAAGATTTTTTAAAGTAAATGCAATAATAAAAATTTAAAAAAAAAAAAAAAAACAAAAGTATTTTGGTATTTCTTGCATTTGGTTTAAAATGGTATATAGGTGTTTAGTAGAACATACCTGGATTAAGTTCTGAAAGTATTTTGCAATTTCTCAGTGTATAACGAGATTCAATATCTCCAGTATAAGTGACAAGAAATAAGAACAGATGTTTAGAATCACTATATTTAAATATTCAAATTGAAAAAGATTAGCAACAGCAGAACATACCCGCACTAAATATAAATCGTGAAAGGCGTTGTATAAAGAAAAACTCGTGCTCTGAATTCCAAAAAGAATGCTCACGTCTCTCTCAACTTAAGTGCCAAATGCCTTCAATTTCATCTTCAAAATAATTGGTCGCTGCTATACAAAATTAAAGAAAATAACTAAACCCTAAAAGAATTAAGTTTTCAAGATCACTAACTTTGCTGTTGTTGAATGCCGGCAACACAAAGTTCAATCAAAAACTGGGTTAACATTTATCTAAAGATGATCGTTAAAGTTATTAGACCCTAAAAGTAAGAACTAATACAATCGAAAGAATAATGTGTTTTAGACCAATTAAACCCTAAAGAAATTCAAGTCGATGTGAGTTTAGAGAAAGGATAAAATTACCTAAAGAAAAAAAAAACGTCATCGACTTCTTCCAATGTCGACAATTTCTAGAGATTTGTTTGTTCTGGAAGTGCCAATGTTTCTTGGAACCGGAAAAACGACTAATATCAGAAACTTCAAGTGTTTAACGAAGAACCCTTAAGAACCTACAATGGAAAGAACTTCAACGCATACTGTGTTTAAAACCCTATTGAAACACATATGTATTTTGGATTAGAGAAAGAAAAAGATGAGGAGTACACCAAGAACGAAGCACCATAAGAAAACGATTAACATCCACGCAATGTCGAGAAAAGAGAGGTGGAACCGTGGAAGCGATCATGCGAGAGGCTTTTATTATGTCGTGATGTTATTTTTAATTATGCGATCACGCAAACGAATCGTTTCTGAATAGCATGATTTTAATTATGAATCTTTGCATTAAATAACTAAAAAAAATTGCATCAGTTTCGTATTTTCTGTACTTTTTTTTATACCCATAGAGGCTTTTATTATGTCGTGGTGTTATTTTTAAGTTGATAACTATTTTTATATGGCATAGGCTAACCATATCCCTTTGCCTTCTAATACCCCTAATCATTATATTAACTTTTTCTTTAATCAATTAAAATGATTATGTAATTTATCTTTTTTGACTATAATGATTAAGTGATTATTTGACTTTTAATATTAATAAAGAGTTTTTCTTAGGGGTAATTTTAAATTCACAAAATAAACGTGAGATATTGATTGATGTAATAATTTATCATTTTTACTTGTTATTGTTTATTTTAATATTAAATAATTTCCATGTCCAATTAAAAGCTATAAGATTAATAGAATTTTCAATTACGCCCCTTTAATTTCTAATGAAGTTTCACTTGACAAATTTTACTTATTAAGTTTTTAATATCGAGTGAATTTATTTTATTATAGTTTTAGATAACTTATATAAGATAATGTTCAATGTTAATGAAAATTAAATATAACTATATCGTTTTTTGGTTTATGAAAAATAATACAAATTCCTTGCATATGTCAATAAAAACTTAAATCAATAAAATATTTTTATATTTTAAATTTATAAAATAAAAAACGTTTGTTATATATTATTTAAATGCATCTAATAAAATTATATTATATAAAAAAATTATATTTAACACACGGCAATAATAAAATAATATTTCAACCCAACGAATAATAAAAAAGTTCAAATACATTCCCACTTAATCGATATGTATCCAAGGTGCTACAGAACTACGAGGCCTAAGTTGATTGTAAAGTTGATTGTATAATTCAAAACGAGGCCAATACATAGTTTCCCATGTAGATGCTGATGGGCTTCTATGGGCATTCCAATACATTGTGGTAGGAGGCATTGGGTAATTTCCTTTCAAAAACACCGACATATAATGGTTGCCATTTACAAATGTCAACGTAATGGCTCTGTGGGGTTGAAACTCTTCGGGACCTCTCCAAAGAGGGAAGCATGTCGTAGATTGTTCGTGGCTTAAACAATGAATGATCACACCAAACTTGTTGGAAATCATGTAACCAGTCAAAGGCATATGTAACCAATATTGAGAAGGTGCAGGTGTTTCAAACCAACGCAATGAATTGTATACCTCGTTGAACCCGTCAGTAAAAACTCTATGGTATGCGTAATATTGACTCTCTAACTCTTCAAGCAATTGTTTTCGAATATAAAGCCACTGGTCTTCATTGTACTCTAGACAAACAACTATCGCTCGAAACCCACAATTTCCATCACCTTCTACATCATGTATATCGTCAATGTAATCATGAAATATATCTGGAATACTTCTCAGTATGAATGGATCATGGCTCGGTGGTTCATCATTTAAGTCAGGTTCTTTATTTAAATCGAACCCAACAAACTCTGATGTGGTTGAGAAGTTGTATCCATTAGGAGCTTGATTTGGAGGATTGACTTTCTTTTTCTGGTGTTTCTTCACACTTGGTCGTCCACGAGTGTGTTTTTGAACTGTAGGCTCTCCAATGTCAGTTTTTTGCGGATCATATATCTCTTGTAGCTTTCTCATATAAGCTTGTTTCCCGGCTTTTGATTGCTTCTTGAAGCTTTCTTTATATTTATCGACTATATCATCACACAAAATATTGTCGTCTACTACAGGTGTCGTATCTGAAATATCAAGCTTCCTCCAAAATATATCTATTGAATGCAAGGGTATATCTTCACCTGAATTGAAATATAAAATAATTATTTATATAACCTTTTAGAAATTATATGTATGTGGTAGTTGAACGTACGAACCTGAATTCGAGTAGACAGAAAGTATGCAAGCACATGGTAACCCACAACTGTTACGAAGTTTGCAACCACAATTTGAGGAGTCTGAATTTAGATCATTCAACCTTTGAAACTCTCCTAATATTATATCTAAAGCTTCGTTTGAAACAAAACCACGCAGTAACCGAAAGCACTTCAAATTGTGGTGATTGTAGCAATAACATCTGCTGTTTTCAAAACTTTCGTTGATCGAAGTTACCTGTGATTGCACAATTTCAGTAATATGTTGCACAAATATATCCAGATTACAATTTGGGGAGTCCAGAAATTTCTTTAACTTGGAATGTGCACTCTCAACTCTATTGGATGTGCGGTTTCCAAAATTTAGATGTTGATAACCCAAACCGACACAAACATTTCTTTGTACTTATTTAACCATGTATCCTCTACGTATCTCAAAGCACCTGCGGAATAAAATAAGTTAACAAATAAGTACATAAATAGTAATATGAAGGTTTTGATTTAAAACATAGTCAACAAACAAGCTTACGTGGATAATCTGTGAACATTGATTGAAGTCGTTCATAGTTTTCCGTGTATGTCATCCATGTTGGAGACTCAACTAGTAACATTTATTGTATTCTAAAGGACTCCCGATCATTTTTCAACTTGATAATTTTGTTGCAATGTTTCAAAATGTTTTGCTCAATATGCCATCTACATAGTAATCGGGCAGCATCCGGAAAAACTGTTTCACATGCATTGATGAGTGCCAACTCTCTATCTGTGATTATTACACGTGGGAGCATGCAATTCTCAAGAGTTGACCTTAGATAATTTAACACCCAAGTATAGTTGGCCTGATTTTCTCTATGTATGAAGGCAAAACCTATAGAGAATGTCTTTTGAGTTGAGGTCACACCAACTATTTGAACAAACGGCTTATTATATTTGTTCGTTTTGTATATGGCATCTATTATCAACACATGTGGAAATGCACGCCATATCTTCCAAGATGTTGGATGAACAAAAAATAAATTCTCCAACTCATTTGAAGCACCTGTAGTAAGCTCATAGATATAATTATTGTTATGCAAAATGGACATAAGAACCTGCATTGGAGTGTTTCCTGCTTTCTCGTGCATACGAATCTTTTGTTGTGCATTATATATTGTTTTAATTACCGACACATTGTTTTCGTTTTGCTCCTTCAATGTTGACAAGATATGGCGTGGCGCTACATGCTTTCTTGTTAAATTTGCCACCAAACGATTCTCATCAACAGATAACCGTCGTGCAAACGGATGACCCTCCATATGTTGTGCAGGTGCATGATTATGTTCATCACATTTTACCCTTAGTGTCCATCGATCAGATACTTTGAATACTTTCCTTGCAGTTCAAATTTACAATTATTCTTTCTGCTTCCAGATACTCTACTTGTGTTAGTAACTTTATACTCTCCACTACGATCACATGCAAGTATGACTTTATACACGAATCCGTTCACATATGTTTTTGATCTTTTAGTGATAATGACATATCCTAAAGAGCATGTTGTGTTTTGTGTCCATTCAAACAATTCCTCACGAGACCTGAACATCTGAAATTAAATTTCAAGTGTTTTAGTATATATGTTTTACTTCAAAGCATCACAATTTAATATAAGTATATAACCTGATCGGTGGAAAATGCTGATTCTTTTGTAGGAACATCTTCGTTGCGAGCCGACAAGTTGATTCCAAACAACTTAAACATATCTATATAAAAATTCACAAACAAAACATATTATTATAATATTATAAATACAAAAACCACATACTAATCATGATATGTTCAATAAATAGAGTATAATATATTAATATTAATATTTGTTTACGCCTTGCCTTTTTCTCCATCGTAGACAAACATACCATAATTAAGACTTTGAACAGTAAACTTCATTTATATAATACGAACAATATATATAATAGTTTTATTACAACTTTTGCATTTGTTTACATGTATAATATTTTACCATAAAATCCATATTTATTTATATGATTGGCAAAGAATAAACTTTGCAATAAACCCATAATAGTTTTATTACAACTTTTGCATTTGTTTATATGTATAATATTTTACCATAAAATCCATATTTATTTATATGATTGGCAAAGAATAAACTTTGCAATAAACCCATTCGTATTTTTTTTACTTTAAAACAATAAATGCAACAAATATGTCATTACAACAAAAGATATTTATAAATAACTTATCTAATATGATTTTTTATGTACGTAACTAGAAAATAATTATTAAAATAAATAAGTAAATACAAAAAATATAAAAGATATAATTCAGGGGTTTAAAATAGAATATCTTCTTAAACCGATGGACTCTTAATATAAATATATAGGATATAAGAATGCTTACTTTCATTAAACCCTACAAACAAAAATCAGCCGTGTCAAGAGTGGAGTGATGCAAGATGTAATTTCCAGCGACCAGGTGATTTCCAGCGGCTGTTTCAAGCGGTTTCTTCTCCGATTTTTTCAGGTCCGTTGACGATGTTCATAGCTATTGGTCCGACGTTTCAACGACGGTCTTTCTCACGGTGGTCTTTATCACGATCTCTTCTCCGGCGAACTAGGTGTTCCGATGGTCTTTCCCACGTTTTCTCTTTCTCTCTTTCTATCTTTCCGGCGATGATTGTCAACGGTGGTTAACGATGATTTGCAATGGTAAAAGGTGTTTTATGATGGTAATTGGTGGTTCCGGTGGTCTTTTTATGATCTCTATTTTTCTCGTTTTGTCTCCGGCTTGGTTTGACCACCACCGGTTAGTTGACAGTCGTTGGTTAAATCTGGTTCCACTGTTGAACAATTTTTTATGATTATTGTTCATATCGTGCTTGAATGGTTTTTTAATGTTTATATAAATTGACGGTTGTTTATTGGTTGTTTAAATGAATTAATGGTGATCATAGTTCAATGTAACTATATTTTGTAAATTGTTCAAAATTTGATTATTTAGTGTTTTTAGAAACAAAACACGGTCTTCAAAACATAAATATTATCAATATACAGGAAAAAGTTGAATTCTCTTTAAAAACCTGAAGTTATTGTGTTCTATGTAAACAATTATTTTTGATTGGATAAAAAACTGTAAAAAGGAAAAAACTGCAAAACAAAAAGTTACATAAAAGTCAATTTACCAAAAAATTAATTATTAAGGGGGTAGGGCAAGAAAATAAGGGGTATTAATAATAGCACCCTTTTTTTATTTTCCTTTGAAATAACAGCAATAATTGAAAAGTAATATGTTCTTTTTTAAATATTTTTTAATATATAACAAAAGTTAATTATGAAAATAGTTTATGTGGTATAATATCAACAATGGTTAATTGTAAAGATATGATTTTTATGAGTTTTATTTTTTGAAATCTAAAGATTGTTTTATTTTAAAAAGGCTTTTATAGTTTTTCGTTTTGATTCTTTTAGCATGCTACCGCTAATTTTATAGTTTTACATAATTTCTTCATGAAAAAACACTTAATTGTTTTTTTAGAAAACTCTCAACATTTTGTTTTTGATCGACTTTTTCATTTATTGTGTTGTATATAATGTTCTTGGCAGTTTCAAAATAAAACAAATTGAAGGAAACCTCTAATTGTTCAAAAACATATAAAAAAAGCTGTTGCATCCATCTTTTGTTGAGAAAACGCATATCAATATTTATTTATCCACCTTTTGTTGAGAAAACACATATCAATATTTATTTGTTGAATGTTCAAAGATTATGGAATTTTAAAAAATAAGGACTTTGATTAATTTAATTTTGTTATAATGATTGATCAAATCACAATTTTTAGATTGAAAATAGTTTTAATGGGAAAAACATAAAAATTGAAATTATATTATAAACACATATATAAGTTACGTTTATATAAAATAACATTTTGTAAATTAATTGATACCAATTAAATCTGATTCTTGAAATTTGAAATTTGAAAATGGTACACAACAATATATACATTTACACGATAATTCCTATCAAATTTGATAATTCATATCAAATTAGTCAAAGTAGTAAATTAATTGATGATAGAGGAAGATTAATAAGTTTTGAAGTTTATCCAAAAAAAAATCGAGATGAGTCATAAAAATATACGGAATTATATCGTGGCAATTTTTGGTATATGTGTTAATATTTGGTAGTGACTAAGCATAGTTATAATTATAAATAAATTAAAATCATCATCTAAAATAGTGACTCACATACATAATTTAGATCGCGGCAATTTGAGATGATACGTGTTGATTGTTTAAAAATATCAGTATTGTTTATTTTGGTTTCTTGCTGCCAATCTATCTAAATAATACTATAAATAGGAGTATTTCCTATAAATTTATTTTCACACCTTCTACTCATAAAATTTAGATAGAATATTTTTGGAAGAAGGCAGCTTCGAACAAGAGGTATGAATTTTTAATTAGAAGCTTTTATAATCATAGTTTTTAATTCTTATATAGTAATAAATTTAAGACGTCATAATATTTTATAATATTTTATAATCATGTTGAGGTTATATATTTAGTAGCAATGTTTTGATCCATTTGAAAACAAAATATAATCATAATTTCGGTTTAATCGACGGGTAAATATTTTTATATTTGACCGACGAGGTTATAAAAATAATTAAAGAAGCGTTATTATTATATTATATAACTAATTTATTATTATTAGTTAGAACTTATGATTATTAGGTTGGAAACATTAAACAATTTAATCATTTAGATCAAAGAATCGCATCGGGAACTATTGGGAAGTGAGACAAACATTCGCTGTTTGAGGTGAGTAATTTCATTATACTATGTATTATATTATATATTCATATATGTTAGGATAGAGAGCTAGTAGAGTAAAAATATAGTCTTTATGTGCTTTATATACATGAGTTATTGGGTAGAGCCGAAAGTATAATCTCTATGTGCTTATTGTTACTGTACTTGAACTAGTAGAATAGTGCTGAAAGTATAATCTCTATGTGTTTAAATGTTATTATATTTAAGTTATTATGTGGTTAAGTTAGGGGTTGACGGCGGAACGACGACAGGTCGGGAGCCTATAGACCCGTGTGTTGACGACGAAATGGCAAGTAGGCCGTAAATCTAGATACACATATTATTGGTGGATAGGCGAAAGGTCGTGAGCCATTGTTTGTATGCATGTATATGTATTGTGATAGATGGTATCTTGGGAAACTCACTAAGCCTCGGCTTACAGTTTCAGGTTGTTCTTCTGATCATAGAAAGGCTCCAACATGACTGTACTCACATCGAAGAAATTAATAATGTTTTTAGACTTCCGCTAAGACTCTCTTTTATGTTTAATAAATGTACGACAATGATCTTTTAATAAAGATGGGCTTTTGGATTTATCTTTCAATAAAATGGGCTTTTGGATATATTTTCTATATGTTTTTAAAAAAAATATATGTTGAAAATCGGGACGTAACAAGTTGGTATCAGAGTCCTGGTTTGAGAGAATTGGATGAACATTCGTGTGATTCCAGACTCAAACTGAGGATTTGAATATCTTAACAAATCTTTTTAAGAAAAATAACTTTATTCAAACAAAAAAGTGTGGTGCGTACAGTCAGTCGGAGCTCAGAAAGGAAAGTGATTCCCAAAATATTCGTATTTGTTATGGTTGTTGATATATGAGATGGTCGAAATGCATGCTAGTATGTTGGCTAGGGATCTTTTCATGAATTGCTAGTTAGAATTGCCTGACACTTACGATGTCTTATAGCCTAAGGATTTGCTTGTTAATTGCTACATAGAACCTATAATAATATTAAATAGTTATGTGACAAATACGATAAGTTGCATGCTCCCATAATTAAATAGTTTTAGATTGCCTGATTTGGCGTTATTGCGCAGCTCTTGTTTGAGTCCAACCGTTGTAGTGATAGATTAGTCAGTCGACGAGCTGTTTAATTTTAGAGGCATGCAATCATATTCATCAAATAATTAGTTAATATTAGTAGGAGTTCTTCCTCGGCAAGTAGTAGGGTAAAAATGGAAGTAATCCTAGAACGAGAGTCTAGGAAATTTAATATATGCTTAATAGGGCATATATTCATGCGGTAGGGGATCGGTAAAAACGCAAAATCATATTGGATTCTAACAAGATCTTTTGTATGTTCTCACTAAGACACATGCATATATCTTTAGTGGTCATCATGTGTAGTGTTGGAAAGATCGGTCGAGAATTAGCAGACAGTCAAAACGAAAGTTGTAGATCTTATTTTTACCTATGCGTGAATATAAAGAACGTCAAAAACGGAGCTCATATGTGAAAGTTATGAATTTTTGAAAATTGGTTGATTTCCACCCTGTGTGCGATGCCATGTGTCAGCACCAGGCAAAGCCTTGGAGCCTACGTAACACCACGACGTGGTGAGAGGCACCACGAGGCGGTGAAGCTCCAGAAAGCTTATAAATAGATGTTTCGGGGCTGCCTCATTTCTCACCCCTTTCCCCACTTCTTTCTCTCTCTAAACTCTCTCTAACCCCCCCCCCCCCCCCAACAAGCCTAGGAAAACTCCTTAGCACGAGGCGGAACCCCCGGAGCGCCTGACGGCTCCAAAAAGAAGAGCCTTTCGGCTCAGAAACGTTGCTCCAGCGAAGCCCGGTTTTGAGAAAAACCCGCTGTAAGTGAGCTACGTCTAACCTATCTTTAGTATAGCTTATGTTTTAATATAGTAATGTTATTAGGACCTTATAATAAGTACTTGGGCTATTATTATAGGTTATATAAGTATCGTTTAATGCTTATATAATAGTAATAATAACTAGACTATTAATTAGTCTTGGTGAATATTAGACTAAACTCCAGTGGTAATGATACTAGGTTTTGTCCGAGGAAAATTATGTTAAAAGTAACGAAGTGTTGTTCGAGTGCCGAGTCACCACCTTCTCAGATGAGTGCATAGTCACTTTCATCTTACACATAGATATGAAGTATTTTATATAAATTATGTGCTATGTGTGCATATTATCTGAATACTTGTTGTCTATGTTGGATGAATGATTTTATACATGTTTTAAATGATTTAAACTGTGTATGTATTTTATATCTACAAAAATGTTGGGGAAAAACATGATTAGATGTAATAGACGATGTGTGATAAAATGATGAGAGGCCTCGATGTTGTTGTTGTTAATTCTGTCATCTAGCGGAGTATGGATGATGACCACAAACTCTTCAAGACAGTCCAGTGGAACGCTAGCAGGCTCGCAACTTGTAGGTGTTTGTGAACGATGTGTTCACCGGTGTACTCCATCCCCCACATGGTTGCCTTAAGGACATTTATTGCTGAGGAATCCCCTTAGCAGCAGTGTCCATCCCGATGATGATCCTTAGGCTAGGTCCCTTATGATAGGTGTTTTAGGGACGTAAAGTGAGGATAACGGGAACGGGTAATCAGGTTATTGTTGGTTGATGAAATTAAATAACTTATTTATTGTGGGTTGAAAACCCTATGTGCTCACCAGGCTCCCAAGTCTGACCCACTCAGTTTCATGTATTACAGGTAGTGGCGCTCAAGCATAGATGTGATGTTTTGGATGAGGGATTACGGATATAGGCCTGTAGATATGAAATAATGTAGTAAGGCTAATATTGTACTGCTTATGTTTTTGATCTGTGTCGAACATGACATCCCAAGTCTTTTAATGAAATACATTTATTTGGAAATGCTTTTGATAAATCTTTATCATATTTTGTTTTGGGACAAATTCTGCAACACTTTTATTTAAAATGTTACTCTGATTTTCAAACAAGCATAAACAAAATCGGTCTTTTCTGGCCGTGAAAATGGGGATGTCACACCTTAGCTTTATATAGTCTTCTATAACATCACGTCGTTTCATGGAAGATTGTCAAAATCGTGTTTTTAATCATAAAATCGCACGATTCTACGATCATACATGTAGGTATCGCTCTCGATCTCATTAAACTTGTTTTTAGATAGAATTGTAGTTGGATCATAAAATCGAGCGAGTAGAATCGTTCTGATCCAACATTTCTCCTATTTTTCCCATTTTAGCGATATACTTTACCTTCTAACTTCAGATGAACATAACTTCTTCATATATACTTAGATTTTGATTATCTTTAGATCCATGAATTTGTATTCAATTAAACTACAACTTTCTTTTATATTATTTCGGCTAAAAACTACTATATTTTTATTTATAATGTCGTAAACGAAGTTAACATTTTAGAACTTGTGGAGCATCGTTTATTATGTTATATTAAATTGGAAATGATATATATATATATATATATATATATATATATATATATATGCTAGTAAAAGGTTTTTAAAAATTTTAGAACTTGTGGACAACAAAGTGATGGATTAAGAAATATTTTTCATGTGTTAAACTTATAATTACATTGTTTTTGTAGGATCTTATGATCCTAATTGGATCTTACGATCTTAACTTTGAAAACCCAAAAACGATTCATTGTAGAATCTCGATCCTGACAACCTTCTTTCATGTTGGTGCAGACAACATGAAATTATATCAAGTGATTGTATGGGTCGTCACTATCAAGTCCATGTAGAATTGGTAATAAGTGAAAAAGACTTGATTTCAACTCAAAAGTTGGTTGCACCCGTAGGATAGTTGATACATAACGGTTGTTAGGTAATGTTTGGTGCATCTTATTGTCTTATTGTAATTGCTTCAAATATTATTGTCTTATTGTACGAGTATTTCTTTGATCAAGGTTTTACTTTGGGTAGATGTGTTTGTCGTGGCATCAATAGAAAACAATATAAGTGACACTAATATCATTTATCTGTAACTCAAATTTGTAACATCATATTTTCGATGGTGTTTTTTCCATTCTATAATTGGGGGGTATTATAGTCCAATGAGATGGGGCGAAGCAAGAAGCCATTAATCGCATTTGCTGAAAACTGACAATCTGGAATTTATCAGAGAGGGCGTTGCGTGCCTCCAGCCTAGTGGTCTGATCATTTTATAGGGTTTTGGGGATATTTAAGATCCATTAACCCCTAGGGGTTGATAATTTTCAACTTCCATGAACCTTTGTGCGATTTTTCGGAAAACCCTAACCCTTTCTCCCTCATTCTTAAGCTTGTGGTTGAGTTGTGAGCTTATTTCCCCATTTTTTAGTGAAGATTGAAGATCAAGAAGTTCTCCTAGTGTCCTTGAAGGAAGTTTTGATCTTGGATCCAATAAAGTTACTTCATTTATGGACTTTTGTGTCTGTAAAGTTCATAACTTGCTCTTTGGTTTGCTAGATCTTGTTATTGGTCATATTTGTCACCTTTTGGTCCATTTTCTTTATAAATCTGGAGTTGATATGACTCCAACACTTTTTGAGTACTTTGGGATGCTCCTTGGACGTTATGGATTAGGAAAGTTGGGATCTTTTGCCTTCCCTTTAATCCATGCAAGTTATTTTGGTCTTTTAGGTCATTTGAAGTATTAAAGTTTAGATCTTGCATGTTTGGAATGTCTTGATAAAGGTGAAAACTTTATCCATTAATGTCTTGATAAGAATTAGATTTGGAGGTTTGATCCATGACTTAATGGATTAATTCGAAAAACCTTTAGCAAAAGGGGTAGGGGTACGTCTGGCTTTGGCACTTCACGTTTTGTGAGTTTTTCCGGATGCACTTATGATGGTCTGAAACTCGATTATTTTGTCTTGTAGTGGGCGCAAAGTGCCTATAAAGGGGCGTGGTGCGCCCATAGACTAGTTCGTTGATTTTTTGACAGAGTTTGACCTTGGGTCAAACTTTAGTGTTATGAGTCTTGGACTGAGATTTGACCACTATGGGTTTAGGTGGTGCACGTAGCTGATTCATATGACTTGTTATACTGTCACTTTAGCTTTTTTATCAAATGAGTCTTCTCACTATACTTTGTAAGACATGAGGTGTCAGTGTATGCTTGTTGTCTTTGTGACTGTTGCTTATATGTTTATATGTTTGATGGGAGGGCCCCAATTATTTAGGGGTCTAATTATTCAAGGAGATGCCTAATTATTCAGGTCGGGGCCCGTTATTCGAGACACAACCTATTATTCAAGGCAAGACTCATTATTTTGTGTTGTATGTGGTATTTTGGGGGACTTACTAAGTTTTGTGCTTAGGGTTTTAAATCTAAATCTTTTAGGTTGTTCTAGCAGCAAGGGAAGAGCGCAGTCTGATTGCATCACATCGACTGGAGATTCTACATTATTAACTTTTATGATGTTTACTCTGATATTTGATTTGAACTTCAAACTCATCTTTTGATTATGACATGGTTTGGAATGGTACTCATATTGGTTTTATTATATTTAAAAATGAAAAAAAAAATACTATATATTTTTAGGACGTTACAAAAACAAAATACATGAACCATTCATGCAACAAAACAAAACAAATTAAAAACCTAAAAGTTGCACAATAACAATTTTATTAATGTATTAGTCTACAATAGAGAAATCAGACCATTAATCGAGTTATTTTAAACATAATGTCCTGATATTAGCCTCAAAAGGTCACATATTTAGAGAATGGAGATACTCAACAAACATTTATGAGCAAGAAATCCACATAAAACTATGAAGAAAAATAATAATACCACTAAGTGCAAAAGAGATAACTAACATAAGACACCAACTTGAACATCCTCATTGAGCAAACATCTCATGAAAATGGAAAGGGAGTCACGTGTTTGTGCTCCCAAAGTTTCAACTCAAAACTATATCAATGTGGGATAGATAAGCCATTTTAAAGATTGTTTTGACGCATGAATTGACTAAGTATACATAAATCATATAAACTACAATCTACCACCAAGTATCGGTTGACAAGAACTGAATATCAATAAACATATGTGTGTTTTTATCCACTATGGCAAGTGTAGAAAAAAATGAGATGATTTTATGATCCATAACAAAAGGTTAATAAAGGAAAATTTTCATTACAATGTTATCTTTTACTTTTGATTTAACAACAATTAATCAGCCTAAAAGAGCTCTATTGCCACCGAAAGATTTGTTATCAACTAAGTTGAAATTCTTCATTACAATAACACATTAAGCATACAGAAAAAAAAGTTCCATTGTTAAAAAAACGATCTTCCATGTCTAAATTTGTCTTGAATCATACATATTAGCTATTTAGATCTATAGATATAAATTTAGGCGACCTATTAGACTAAGCCAAAATACATATATAAATAAAGTCTTGAAGAAATTGAATATACATGAATCTAAGAAAAGGTTTATGTCTATGCAGCATGGTGTAGCATTGAGCAGGTCACATTGTCCTAGTTCTAGTGATGAACTAGAAAGGATGAGTCGAGTTCCATATGTTTTTTTCATGGGATCGATTATGTACGGCATGATATGTACCAAGCATAATATCTCATGTGTCGTAGGCATGGCAAGTCGTTATCACGCCAACCCTGGAGAAAATTAGATCGCAGTCAATAATAATTTTAAGTATCATAGGAGGATGCAATATATGTTCTTGGTTTATGATGGTATGGAGGAGCTTAGTGTAAAGGGTTACACTAATGCTAGTTTCTCAACTGATATAGAAGATTCTCATTCACAGTCGGGATCCATGTTCTTGATGAATAGATGAGCAGTGACTTGGAGGAGTTCCAAGCAAGATATAGTGGCAGATTTGACAGCTAAGTATGAGTATATTGCAGTTAATGAAGTTGTAAAGGAGGCTATATGGTTGAAAAATTTCAACATCCATCTCGGTGTTTTTTCCAGCATAATGGTCCTATTAAGACTTCCTATGACAATGAGAGTATAGTTACCTTGACTAAGGAACCCGAATCTCATGACCGTTGAAGACATATACTCAAGAAGTACCACTACATCAAGAAGCTGGTTGAAGAAGGAATCATCATAGTGAGCAGAGTATCATTGAAAAGAGCCTTGTTGATCCGTACACCAAGCCATTATCACAGACCAAGCATGAAAATCATACCATTCGATAGGCATTAGAGTTTCTAGTGAATTGGTTTGATTGATTGAGTTTAGTTTTAACTATTTTGGAACTTATATAGTGTAAATTTTATCAGACTTTGGGGATTATTATGTGGAGAATTAATAATATTTTGGATTGCAATTTTTCTTTATTTTACTATTGAGTTTCTTTTGCATGTTTTAACTAACTTCCATACTATTAATTTGCTCAAACCTCCACAATCAGGCATACTTCTGGAAATAAGTAGTGATTTATGACTTTCATAAAGTATTAGTTTATTATCCATGGAAATGGACATAACATGGAGATATGACTAATACTCATGAATACTTAATGGACATTAAGTATTAGAGTAATTTGCACTTGGAGATTACTTCATGAAAACTGCCATGAGTAATTCTGAGATGGCAATATATTATATTCTTCAAACGAAGATACATGAGACTTTTTTTATATAGTTTGTTTATGCTTTGGAGTTCTCCAATGTTGTACGTAACTAGCATCCATATAGGGAATGTCCCAAGTATGATATAATGAGTAGGCTCTATGTAGTTAAAATTTATTTGTTGGCCCCTCAATGATTTGGTGTTGATATCAAATGCTTGGATGAGGTGAGACTTAGTTAATGTTAAATTATAGTTGTAAGACCCGACTAAAATAAAGTAGACTCGGAAAAAGAAATTAAAAATCAAAAGGAGTGTACATTACATTAACCTAGCATACAAGTCATTATCTTACATATCAAAAGAAAGTTGTACATGATCGGGATCAATCTGGGTTTCCAGTTTAACAAAAACATGTCATAATAAGTTTAATTAAGAAAACACATTATGGCTACTTCATTACATCCTTCCATTTATCCGGTATACTTGTACCTGTAATCATAAAAACATTTAATGAAGATAAGCTAGAAAGCTTAGTGAGTAAAAAATCAAGAAATCATAGTGCATGACTCAATACAAATTGTCTTATCATCTTTATCATAATACTAGTCTTCACACAAGTGTACCCATTTATCTCTCATGGGTATAGTATATAAATATCAAATTCTTTCTCATCAATCTCATTAAGTAACTTTATCTCATGACATGATCAAATTAATTTTCATAAATCCATCGTTTGTATCTTTATGATCTAAATAAGAATGTCTCTTTTAGTGATCTCATGTATAATGTAACCCAAACACCTCTCATGGATACATTATGGACACTTCATGTACTTAACTGAATTCTCATTCTCATACACATATACAAATGTTACATATATAAACAATATATATGATTTATCTAAACATTTCAACAATTAATGAAATTAACTATATCTATTATCGTTTAACTCATAGTTTGATCAAGAACTACTCACCTTATTTATAGCCTATGTGGATGGTATTCCAAGCTGTACTTGTTTTGCTTCTTCTCTTGATTTCCTATTTATAAAACCAATTCATACTCATCATTGATCAAATTATATTCATGGTTTAACTCAATTCACCATCTCTCTTTTATGAAGTCATATCACCATCTCAATTTTACACAGTTTCACATATCACATATATATATATATATATATATATATATATATATATATATATATATATATATATATATCAGTTAATAACTTAATCTGTTAAGTCACATCTTCCACCTATAAATTCTAAATTCCATGGATCCAGCTTCTCATATATATATATATATATATATATATATATATATATATATTCTTAAATTTCACATATAAAGTTTATAATCACTAGAACAAGTTGTAATCAAGCTATATAACAACAATAACTAACTCAATTTCATTATCCATATTTAAACCTTTATCTTTGGGTTTCATCAAAATCCTCAAAATCTTGCACCAAATCCGAAATTAGTGTGTTAGGAGCAGTGATTCTTACCTTAATCCACCAAATTGAAGCTCTAATATGAAAATATCCTCAAGGATATGACTTCTAGGGTTTATGTGTGAAATTGCACCTTAGAGTGTATTTTGGGAGCGTTTTCTCGAAATGATCTGTTCACAAATCATTTTTCAACCTGAAACAGTGTCCACGTCGTGGCACGTTACTCGCTACGTCGTGTCGTGTCTTCCTTCGCGACGCTCCTCGATTTGTTACTAAAAATATGTGTGAAATGCAAAAGTGGAGATCCCAATCACGAATTGGACCAATTCCTATTGGTAAAAACATGTTCTAGCAAACAATTTTGCCATTTTATAAAAGAAATCAATTTATAACAGATATTAAAAAAAATCGCTATAAACCCCATAGCAACACACTGTAGCCTCACCTCGGTAATCGCTGTGGCGATTTTCCTAGACACAATGTTCTCAGTTCTGTGGGCAATAACCTTTATTTTTACGTATAAATGTAAAAGCCATAAAATAGAATATAAATTGAGTGGGGTGAATAAGAATGGACAAACCAAGTAAGCTGCAAACGTCAGTTGACAACAACTGAATTTCAGTAAACTGTGTGTCTTTTCCCCAACTACATCAACTGTACAAAATTAAAGATGAGATGATATTAAGATTCATACATTAACAGCAATACATGGTCAGATAAGACTCTGCATTTTAACAATTAGGTGTCAAATTCACAAGCTTAGCAGTAAGAAAAACTAAATATGCTAAATATGTTAAAAAAAGATGGACCCCAAGTACATAAATCCTCCATTATAGCAATTGTAGAAAAAACAAGATGATATTAAGATTTTAATAAACAATTTAATTACACATCACTATCTTTTGGTAGATTTTGTTACAACAAATTACACAACCTAAAAAACCTCCATTATAGTAGAGTTAAAATTTTTTATTACAATAATAGATTAAAAAATAAGAAAGTAAATTCAGAGTACAAACAAGAAAATCTAGCTTCTATATATCCAAATAAAAAGGCAAAGTATTAAAGCATGAATATACTAAATGTATAGCCTATCTACAAAAACATAATCTAGGGAAAAAATAAAATTTTCATAATTTTGCCTATCTTTGAAGAGAAGTGAATCTGTAAATGTAATATAAAAGGTACAAAAAATTACTCAGGTTAGAGCACGGATATCTCTATGTTTCTGATCCTAAAACAAAGTACAAAAAAAATCAACCAACAAAATTAACATAAATAAAGATTACTCATTCAAACAAACCCAAAAGGTTATCGTAAAAAAATTGAAAGTTATAATGTTGTAATATAAATAAACTGAAAAGTGAAATGCTATAATTTGGTTGTTTTTTCGAAGGGATTCTGTTCATAAAAAAAATGAAAACAAATGCTATAATTTGTAGATTTTAAAAAGTAAGATGCCTTGATAACAAATAATATGTAGATTTTACAAAGTAAAATGTTGTAACTCAAAGAAAACTGAAAATTGCAATGCTATAATTGGGTTGACTTTTCAAAAGGACATGTGCTTATATAAAAGTAATTGAAAGTAAAATGCTATAATAGGTAGACCTTTTAAAGAAAAATTGAAAGATATTGATAGATTTGAATTGATGTAGTAGAAAAAATAAAAATAAAAAAGTTTAATGCTATAATTGGGTTGACTTTTAAATGGGAAACATGCTTGAAAAAAAAAGCAAATGTAACTACAGTCAAATAATTGGTAGATTTTTAAAAATTAAATGCTTTTATTAAAAAAAAGTCTGATAGATTTTTCAAAATAAAATCCAAAGATACAAGAAAAAAAATGATCGATTTTCAAAAATAAATAAATAAATAAATAAATAAAAAGTCATGATAAGAAAAAAAAATTGGGACTTTTCAACGTAAAATGCCCTGAAAAGAAAAGATTTGATAATATTTTAAATTAAAATGATTTAATAACGCAAATTTTGAAAAATATAATGTTGTAACACACAAAAAAAATGCTATAATAGTGTTGATTTTTCTAAGGAAAATGTGCTTATAATAAGATTACTGAAAGTATAATGCTATAATTCAATAGATCTTTCAAAGTAAATTTACTCATTAAAAAAATTGAATGTTACAATGCTATAAATGGGATTTTTTAAAGGCAAATGTGCTTAAAATAAGGAAAATGACAGTACATTGCTATAATTGGTAGATTTTTCATATAAAAATGCCTTGATATTGAAAAATATGATATAATTTTAAAATTAAATTGCCTTGATAACCCATAATTTGAATGTTATAATATTATAAAATAACAGAAAGAAAACAAAAAAAGTGATACTCTATAAATGGGTTGATTTTTCAAAATAAAATTTCTTGATAAGAAAAAATTTGAAAGTTACAATGTTGTAACACATATAAAAGTTGAAATTTGCAAAGTTATCTTTGGATTGCTTTTTTTAAAAGGAAATGTGTTTATAAAAAGAAAAATGTAAGTACAACACTATAATTAATAGATTTTTCAAATAAAAAAGCTTTTAAAGTTATAATGTTGTAACAAAAAGAAAACTAAAATTTGCAATACTATAAAGGAGTTGATTTTTCAAACAAAATGCCTGGATAAATTGATAGATTTTTTCAAAGTAAAATGTCTTAATAAGAAAAAGCTTGAAAGTTCCAATGTTGCAACACAAATAAAATTGAAAATTGAAAAGTTATAACTGGGTTAATTTTTCTTAGAAAAATGTTTTTATAATAAACAACTGAAAGCACAACACCATAACATGAAAGATTTTTTTAAACTAAAATGCTTTATTAAGAAGACATTTGAGAGTTAAAATGCTATAACATAATGAAAAATAAAAAGTGCAATGCTATAAATGGGTTGATTTTTCAAAGTAAAATCTCATAATAAGAAAAAATTACAAGGTTATAATGTTGTAACAGAAAGAAAACTGAAAAGTACAATGCTTAACTTGGTTGATTGTTCAAAGGGAAAAAGCCTTAATAAAAAAAATGAACTTTACGATGCTGCATCAGAAAGAAAAAAAAACTAAAAAGCCTTATATTTAAAAAAAATGTATTTTGAAAGTAAAATGCCTTTATATGAAGAAACTAAGGTTTTAACAAAAAGAGATTTAAAAAGTTTTTGATTTTTTAAAGGGAAATGTGTTGACAATAAGAAAAGTGAAAGTACAATACTATAAATAGTAGATTTTTTAACGAAAAATGTCTTGATGAGAAAAAATTTGAATGTTGCAATGTTGTAACAAAAAGAAAACTAAAAAGTCCAATGTTATAGTTAGGTTGATTTTTCAAAGGAAAATGTGTACAATGCTTATAATTAGTAAAGTAATATGCCTAGATGGGAAAAAATTGAAAGTTAAAAAGTTGTAACTTAAAGAAAAAAACGCTATAATTGGTTGATTTTTTGAAACAATATGCAAATATGATTGATTTTTTTAAATAGAATGCTTTGCTAAGATAAAATTTGAAAGTTATGATGTTTAAACATAAAGAAAACCAAACAGTGTGATGCTATAAATTTCAAAATAAAATGTCTTTATAATGAAAAATAAGATAGATTGTTGAAAGTAACAGAAAGAAAATTTGAGTACATTAAGCAAATACTGAGTTGACTTTCCAAGGTAATAAGAGAAAACTTGAAAGTTACAACATTGTCACACAAATGAAACTAAAAAGTGCAACGCTATATTTGATTTGATATTTTAACAGGAAATTTACTTATAATAAAAGAAATTAAACTACTAACTAAAAACCTTAAAACTTATTAAACTAGTAGCCACACATGTAAACTTGTAAATTAAACCTGATTAATCCCAACATTGATAAGAAAAACTGAAAGGTTTTTGAAACTAAAATGCATTGATAAGATATAAATTTTGAAAGTTACAATGTTTTAAATGAAAAAAAAGAACTATAAAGTGTGATGCTAAAAATTGATACATTTTTCAAAGTAAAATGTCTTGATCAGGAAAAACTTGAAAGTTACAACTAGAATCCCAATTGTCATTTTTCGTTAAAAAAAATTAAAAAAAAAATTCATGGCATAATTGTAAACAAACCCAAACTATAAGACTTCTGACAATAACTCTTATTTTTAGCAAACATCATTTGACAACAACTGAATTTCAATAAACAAATGTATATTTTCTTTTATTATAGCAATTATAAGAAAAAACAAGATGATATTAAGATTCATTCATAACAAAAAAAATGAAAAAAAAGGGAAAAGTTCAATACACTGGTATCTTTTGGTTTTGCTTCAACAACCAAAAAGCTCCATTCTAACCACAAGATTGTTATTAACAGAGTTGTTGAAATTCTTGATTACAATAATAGATTAAAAACAAGAAACAGGTTCTGAGAAAGTAAATTCAGTGTATAAACCTAACTTATATCTTCAAATAAGAAGGAAAAGTATAAAAGCTCATTGACAAAATTATACATCAATGACCTTTATCATTGAAGATAAGTACATGTGACATTAGTAACATCAAGAAAATTTCATCCAACCAAGTGCAATCACTTATAATTGGGTTGATTTTTCTCAAAAAGAAAATGTGCTTCATAAAAAGAAAATTGAAAGTAAAATGATATAACAGGTAGATTTTTTAATGAAAATTTGAAAGATTTTGATTGATTTAACTGCCTTGATAACAAAATTTTGAAAGTACAATGCCATATCAGAATTTTTTTTTAAAAGATCAATGCTATAGTTGGGTAGATTTTTAAAGGGGAAACATGCATATAATAAGATAATTGAAATTACAATGATATAATTGGTAGGTTTTTAAAAATGAGATTCTTTGATTAAAAAGCATCTGATAGATTTTTCAAAATAAAATCCGAAGATAAGAAAAAAATTGACGGATTATCATAAAAAATGCCTTGATAAGAAAAAATATTGATAGATTTGATAAGATAACTGAAAGTACAATGCTCTATATAATAGATTTTCAAAGTAAATTTTCTTGATAATTGTAATATGCTACAATGTGTAACAGAAAGAAAACTGAAATTTGTAATGCTATAAATAGGATTTTTTTAAAGGCAAATATGCTTATAATAAGAAAAATGAAAGTATGGTGCTATAAATTATAATTGGTAGATTTTTCAAAATGAAATTCCTTGATATTTAAAAATATGAAATAATTTTAAAACTAAAATGTCTTGATAACATACAGTTTGAAAGTTATAATGTTGTAACAGAAAGAAAACAAAAAAGTGTAATGCTATAAATGGGTTGATTTTTTTAAAATAAGATTTCTTGAAAAGAGAAAGCTTGAAAGTTATGATGTAACAGAAAGAAAGCTAATTACTATGATCAATAGATTTTTCAAAATGAAAATGTCCAGGTAATGAAAAAAATGATATGATTTTAAAAGTAAATTGCCTTGATTAGATGAACTTTGAAAGGAACAATGTTGTAACAGGAAAAAAAAAACTTAAAAGTGTGATACTATAAATAGGTTGATTTTCAAAGTAAAATGTCATGATATAAAGAATCTAACACCTTTTTCAAAATAAATTTCCTTGATAAGAAAACTTGAAAGTGATAATGTGGTAGCACAAATAAAACCGAAATTTAAAAAGTTATATTTGGGTTTGCTTTTATAAAAGGAAATGTGCTTATAATAAGAAAAATGTATGTACAAAGAAATCATTATAAGATTTTTCAAAAAAAAAAGCCTTGAAAGTTATAATGTTGTAGCAGTAAACCATCAAACGGGACCTAAAAATTTCAACACTATAAATGGGATGATTTTTAAAACAAAAATTCTTGGATAAACTGATAGATTTTTCAAAGTAAAATTCCTTGATAAGAAAAAGCTTGAAAATTGAAAAGTTATAATAACTGATTTTTTTTAGGGAAACGTGCTTATGAAAAAAAAAGTACAATACCATAACTGATGGGTTCATTTTTTAAAGTATAATGCCTTGATAAGAAATAACTCAAAAGCTACAATGTTGTAACAAAAATAAAACTGAAAGTGATATTCTATTATTGGGTTGATTTTTTAAAGGAAAATGTGCTTAGAATAAAAAAAATGAAAGTACAATGCTATAACTGGTAGATTTTTCTTTTTAAAATGCCTTAGATAAGAAAAAAAATTTGATAGATTTTAAAACGTAAATTGCATTGGTAAGAAAAATTGAAATGTTTTTGAAAGTAAATTACATAGATAAGAAAACGTTTATAGATTTTTCAAAGTAGAAAAAACATAAAATTTTCAATGCTGCAACAAAGACAAAACTTAAAAGTGCAATGCTATAACTTGAAAGTTACAATGTTGTAACATAAATAAAACTGAAAAATGCAATGCTATAATTGGCTTAATATTTTAAGAGGAAATGTACCTATAATAAGAAAAATGAAAATACAATGCTTTAATTCATAGATTTTTCAAAATAAAAGGCCTTGATAAAATAAGGAATGATAGATTTTTACAAGTAAAAAAGGCTTGATAAGCTAAAATTAGAAAGTTAAATTGTTTTAATAGAAAGAAAACTAAAAAGGGAGATGCTATATTTTGTTGATTTTTCAACATAAAATGCCTACATAAGATAAAATTTGAAAGTTACAATATTGTAACATTAATAAAACTGAAAAGTGCAATGTATATTTTGTTGATTTTTTAAAGGGAAATATGCTTATAATAAGAAAAATGAAAGTACAATGCTATAAATGAGGAATTTTACAAAATAAAATGCCTTGACAATGAAAAATATGATAGATTCTCTCAAAAGTAAATTGACTTGATAACATACAATTTGAAAGTGTTATAATGTTGTGGCAGAAAGAAAACTAAAGAAAAAATGGCTTGATAAGAAAAGAAAAAATGATAAAAAATTTCAAATTAAAAAAAAAAAAAACTTGAAAGTTAAAGAGAATTATGTGTATAATAAGAAAAATAAAAGTATGATGCTATACTTGGTAGATTTTTCTAATTAAAATGTCTTAATAAGAACTAAATGATAGAGTTTTCAAAGTAAAATGCCTTAATAAGAAAAAATTGATATATTTTTCTAAATAAAATGCCTAGAAATAAAAAAAAAAGCTTGAGTTAAAATGGTTTTACACAAATAAAACTAAAATCTGGTTTGATTTGTATTAGGAAATGTGCTTATATTAAGAAAAATGAAAGTACAATACTATAATTGGTAGATGTTTCAAAATAAAGTGCATTAATCATAAAAAAATTGATAGTCTTTTCAAAGTAAAAAAGCCCAGATAAGATGAAAAAGTATGATTCTATAAATGGGTTGATTTTTCAAAGGAAAATGCCTAATAAGAAAAAATTGTATAACTTTTCAAAGTAAAATGTTTTCATAAGAAAAAAAAACTTGAACGCTACAGTGTTGTAACAAAAGTAAAGAAAATATATAGGTGTTTAGTAGAACATACCTGGATTAAGTTCTAAAAGTATTTTGCAATTTCTCAGTGTATAACGAGATTCAATATCTCCACTATAAGTGACAAGATATAAGAACAGATGTTTAGAATCACTCAATTGTCAATGAAAATATTCAAATTGAAAAAGATTAGCAACAACAGAACGTTAATATAAATAGTGAAAGGAGTTGTATACAGATTAAAGAAAACTCTTGCTTTGAATTCCAAAAAGAATGATCACGTCTCAATTTAAGTATCAAATATCTTAGATTTCGTCTTCAAAATAACTGCAGAGTGCTATATAAAATTAAAAGAAAAAAAGAACTAAACCCTAAAAGAATTAAGTTTTCAAGATCACAGTCGTTGCTGTTGTTAAATACCGAAAACACAAAGTTCAGTCAAAAACTTGGTTAACATTTATCTACAGATGATCGTTAAAGTTATTAGACCCTAAAAGTAAGAACTATTACAATCGAAAGAACATCAACAAATAATGTAGGGGTGTTGAACGGGTAATTTTTTCGGGTTTCGGGTAATTCGGGTCGGGTAATTCGGATTTTTCATGTTAGAAAAATTACCCGTTACCCTACCCAAACTAAATTCGGGTATCGGGTCGGGTTTTGGTAATTCGGGTATTACCCGAAATATATAATTTTTTTTTGAATTTCACATGAAAATAAATTTAATAAAATAAATACGTCGTGCTTTATTAGTCTTGTTTATATAAACAAACGAGACATAAACAAAGTTACTAAAGCTTTGAACATTGAGATTTTTTAGTCAATAATACATGGGATATCAAGTAATTTTTTAACAACTTAATCTAATCTAATAAGATGTTAAAAAAACAAATACCTAAAGATCTTAATTTAAAAGTTTAAAATGTTTAAGATAAATGTAGCCATAAGTTTTGTCATGTTTTGAAGTTTCGTCAAGATAATGAGTTTGTTAGTTGCAATAAAAACTATAATCTAGAAAACAGTTAAGTTTTAAAGCACGTGATGACATATAAAAATTACTTTTAATATTGTTAGTGTCGTATTGTCATAATAAATATATTTATGTTTTACAATAATGATAGTTAGTTTAAGCGTGATCAAATACCTGCTATATAGTACAAGCTGTAACGACCTGTCTCCGGTATGATAATTCCTTGGTATTTATTTTGAAGTTTTGCAAGAGGGACTCGGCGAGTTCATAGCATGACTCGCCGAGTAGGGTCGGGATTTCGAGCACGTGTTAGCTGGTGACTCGGCGAGTCCATATTCTGGACTCGGCGAGTCTGTCCGTCTGGGAGAAACCCTAAATCCCCGGGTTGCCCACTATTTAAGCCACCTTATAGCCCCCAATCTCGCCTCCTTTCACCCTCTAAAGCTGTGAAAAAACCCTAATTCGATCTTGAGTGTTTTTAGTGATCTTGTGTGCAATTGTGAAGGCTTGAAGAAGGAGAAGAAGAAAGGAGCAAGGAGAAGGATTGTAGAGCAGAGATTCAAGGGAAAGCAAGAGCTCTTTGAGGTATTCTTCTGATTCCCTTCCCTTTTATGCTTTAAAACCCTTTCTAGATCTAGTTGATGCTTTTATCAAGCCTTATGTTGATATGGAAGCCCTATTATGCCGATATATCTTTAGATCTGTTTATTTAGGAGTTGTAGAGCCCAGATCTATTGCATTTATGGAGCTATTTTGCATATTAACCCTAGATCTACTCCTTTTAAGCATCTTTTAGCCTTTATTCCCTTGTTCATGTGTTTGTACACGTAAAGTTGGAAACTTTACGTGGTAAACCAGCTTATTGGACTCAGATCTATCATTTGTATGTTTTGGATTCAAGCAGAATCGAGTGTAGAATAGTTGCATGGCGGTGACTCGGCGAGTCGAGTCGCGAGTCCCCGATTTCTTCCTTTTGAGCGGTGTCTGTCGAGTGGGACTAGTGAGTAGTGGGGTGGACTCAGCGAGTTTGAGGGTAGACTCAGTAATGGAGGGACTCGGCGAGTTGTTCATACAACTCGGCGAGTCCAAGGCAATCTTCTTAAGCTCAAGAACAACTCGTCGAGTTGTTCATATGACTCGGCGAGTCGGATGAAGATTGTCTGAGTTCTTGGATCGAGAGGGTACTCGTCGAGTCGATGCCATACTCGACGAGTAGCAACGAGTAGGATCGAGGAGTGAGAATAGGGACTCGGCGAGTTGGCGGCCCAACTCGGCGAGTCAGGTCAACCGAGAGTTGACTTTGACCGAGAGTTGACCTTGACCGAGAGTTGACTTTGACCAAGGGTAAAAGAGTCATGTTACCTAGTGCAGTGTTTAGTATTTGATTGAGTGTGTTTATGGACTTGTAGCCGGGGAGATACCGGAGCAGCAGCAGTTAGCTTCCAGAGCCATATACACAGCAGCCAGTTCACGAGGTGAGTTTCCTTCCAGTAGGAACGGGTCTACGGCCACAATGTCGGCCCGTTTAATTGTCAATAGTTCCGGACTTTGGTCTGATACAGTAGTTAGAGTGCTTGATGTCTTTGTGATACAAGCATGTTTGTGTTATGTGTTACGGACTCTGTTCCGATGCAGTATGCAGTATATGTGATTATGATAGTTGTTATGTTTTATGCTATGCCATGATCGGTCAGTTCCGGACTTCGGTCCGATGCAGTCAGTTCCGGACTTCGGTCCGATGCAGTTAGTTCCGGATTTCGGTCCGATGCAGTTAGTTCCGGACTCTGGTCCGATGCAGGGGACAAGGTCCCAGTTAGTTCCGGACTTCGGTCCGATGCAGCTAGTTCCAGACTTCGGTCTGATGCAGTGGGCAAGGCCCAGTGTGTGCTTTATTTATATATCGTATGGTATGTGGTAGTTTGGGGGAGCTCACTAAGCTTCGTGCTTACAGTTTCAGTTTTGGTTTCAGGTACTTCCGCAAGCAGAGGGAAGAGATCGGGATGATAGCATCGCACACACCACAGCTTCAGCTTTTATCATGGGAGTTGATTTAGTTTTGATTTGATTTGACATAGTATGATACAGTTTTCCGCACAGTGTTTTTATTATGTTTGGGATACATCACGTATGGTTTTATGATATGACACTCAGATTATGGTTTTGGTTATATTGAAAAACGAAATTTTTGGGTCGTATTTTGGGTCGTTTCAAGTTGGTATCAGAGCCCTGGTTTGAGGGATTCGGATACACTTTCGGGTGTATCTGAACTCAAACTAAGGGGAAATAAAAAGATTTTTTTAAAAGGAAAATGTTTTCTAAAAAGAATTTTGAAAGCACTTAGGAAGAAAGATTATTTTTTACGAGATAAGGGTGTGTGCATGCGATCAGCCGAGCTCAAGTAAGTACTCCCAAATTACCCATACAAGTTATTTGTTCAGTTTCAGTTTCAGTAGAACAGCATGCTAGTATAGGACTAAGGATCTAGGAGGATGCCTTATGTGGCTGCTTTATGTGTTACAGCTTTATGAGTATTGCATGCTAGTATTGAGTAGACAGCAGTAGGATAGCCTGTTTAGGTTATGCCTGATAGTATGAGCCTAGCATCCTATGCTAGTACAGTTTCTCGTTATGAGAATAGTTTTGCCTGAGTATGTTTCCTTTATCCGAATGCTGCTTGCTTCGTGCTTTGTGGGGTTCTGAGTGATGGGAGTTAGCCATTAGGTGAACACGTCACACCACATGTGATCAGGGTTGAATAATCCCAGAGTGCTGGAACTGGCCCTATTGCGCAGCTCTTGTTTGAGTCCAACCGTTATAGGGACGGGTCTTTTACTTGAAGGATTATCTGATCCTCTTCACATGTGATGGTGTTCAGGTGGTGGCTAATTAGCATTATAAAGAGACCTTCAGCAGCTGAGGACTAGTTGAGTTGAGTCTGAGGTTTCCCTAGGGCAAGCCTAGGATGAGAGTAGCAGAGATCTGTAGTAGTAGAAGTGACTTGGTGAAGTCAAGGCAGTTCTTGAAGAAAGTACGGATAGATGTGGAAGGTAGTATGGGCCCGTACTATTGAAAGCAGAGGATCCGTACTCGAATCAAGAAAGGCTGAGACAAGACCAGGGAGCTAGTTGTAGTATCAATGATCCCTTGAGATATTTCAGTTTTCTGATGTAGTTGTGATGTGTTTCAGAATGGTGATTTTGCGTTCCAGACCAGCAGCCGGCAGCGGAGGTGCCGGGGAGGGATCAAGTTCAGGCTCGAGGGACGAGCGCATGGATAAGAAGACCCGAGAGTTTCTTTCTTCGGAGATTACGCGCATCATTTTAGAGCAGACTCCTGTGATCTTCGGTTCGATCAAGGAGGGGATTCTGGAGCTGATGGATGAGAGATTGGGCACCTTCCGTGCCGAGGTGGCGGCCATGATGGGGTCGCGCACCCTTACTTTCAGGGAGTTCAGGGCATGTGGAGCTCCGGACTATCATGGGGCGCGGGATGCCATAGCGAGTACTAGATGGTTGGCGGATGTGGCCAACGCTTTCCGCACTAGCAGGTGTCCCGAGGGGGACAAGGTCAGATTGGCGTCCTTTCTTCTGAAGGACAGGGCATGGGATTGGTGGGAGGAGGTCGGACATGCCATCGGGGATGATGCAGCATTGGACGCCATGACCTGGGCTGATTTCTCTACCAGGTTCAGGGCGGAGTTTGCACAGGTCATTGAGGTGCAGCAGTTAGCTAGGGAGTTCCAGGACCTTACCCAGACTACATAGACAGTGGCGGAGATCACCGCCAAGTTCAGGGAGAGGGCTCTTCTTGTTCCTCAGTACGTGGCTGATGAGGAAATGAAGAAGGCCCGTTATCATGAGATGTTGCGGAGCGATATCCGCCAGTTTGTGAGCCGGTCCAGTTGTAAAACGCTGGAAGATATGATTGCTAGGGCTTGGGAGAGGGAGATTGATCTCGAGATGGAGAAGAAGAGGAAACCGGAGGCGGTTTCGGGTTCAGGCGGTTCGGGCAAAAAGCCCAAGGTTTCAGATCATAGGTCTAGGAGTCAACAGAGCCACGGTCGATGTGGCAAGTGTGGGAGATTGCACGAGGGGGCGTGCAAGGCAGGGAGTTCCGGCTGCTACAAGTGCGGTCGGATTGGGCATTTGAGTAGGGATTGTACGGCCCTTGCTACTGCCGTTGCAACATCAGATCTGATTTGCTTTCAGTGCAATCGGAGGGGACATAAAAAGTCCCAGTGTCCGAGCTTAGCCGCAGCAGGGAAGGTGGCTGCACCTGCCCCTGCTACCTTGAGGATTACAGATGGCCGGCAGGGCCGAGCTGATGCGCCAGTGGCGAAGAGTAGGGCGTTTCAGATGACAGCAGAGGAGGCGCGAGCGACTCCTGATGTGGTGGCGGGTATGTATCTTCCCTTCATCTCTTAATTATTATTATTATCGTTTGAATATTGCTTATGATTGTATGTTTTATTTAGCGTCGTTCTCTGTGAACGGCATTTCTGCTTTGGTATTGTTCGATTCGGGGGCTACCCGATCATTCGTATCGCTTGCGCTTAGCAAGAGATTTAGTAGAGCTCCTAGGGAGCTGGATTGTCCATTAGAGGTTGAGATAGCAGATGATAGGACCGTGAGGGTCGGCATAGTGCATAGAGGGTGTTCCCTTCAGATGTTTGATGAGCAGTTTTCAGTGGACCTGGTACCTATTCCCCTGCGAGGGAATAAGGTTATTGTGGGCATGGATTGGCTAAGCCCCAATGGGGCGGTGATTGATTGTGAGCTTCAGCTAGTGAGGGTTCGCACTCCCAGTGGGGGAGAGTTAGTGATTCAGGGTGAGAGGCCACAGCGAGGACCGACCTTTTGTTCCGCCGCAAGGGCGAGGCGCTATGTTCAGCAGGGTTGCGCCGGTTTTGTAGCTTACGTCTTGGATGCCCGGGAGAAGGGCAAGACGACAGTTGATGATGTTCCTATTGTTCGAGACTACCCGGATGTGTTTCCCGAGGATTTGCCGGGGATACCTCCTGAGAGACAGGTTGAGTTCAGGATCGACATAATTCCTGGTGCGGCTCCGATAGCCAAAGCACCGTATCGACTAGCTCCCCCTGAGATGCAGGAGTTGTCTACACAGCTGCAGGAGCTGTTAGACAAGGGTTTCATTCGGCCAAGCAGTTCGCCTTGGGGAGCGCCGATCCTGTTTGTGAGGAAGAAGGATGGGTCGCATCATATGTGTATTGATTATCGAGAGTTGAATAAGGTAACGGTGAAGAACCGTTACCCACTTCCGAGGATAGATGATTTGTTTGATCAGCTTCAGGGAGCGTCTTGGTTCTCCAAGATCGATCTACGCTCCGGTTATCATCAGATGTGGGTTAGAGATGAGGATGTATAGAAGACTGCTTTCAGGACCAGGTATGGTCATTATGAGTTTGTGGTGATGCCATTTGGGCTCACCAATGCTCCAGCCGCGTTCATGGATCTCATGAACCGCGTGTGCAGGCCGATGCTGGATCGGTCAGTGATAGTATTCATAGATGATATTTTGGTTTATTCCAAGACGCAGGAGCAGCACGAGGAGCACCTGCGGGAGGTGCTGGAGGCTTTGAGGAGGGAGAGACTTTTCGCAAAGTTCTCCAAATGTGAGTTCTGGTTGCGCGAGGTGTAGTTTCTTGGTCACCTCGTCAACCAGAAGGGTATTTTGGTAGATCCGGCCAAGATAGAGGTCGTGATGCAGTGGGAGGTCCCGAAGTCTCCATCTGAGATTTGGAGCTTCCTAGGGTTGGCAGGGTATTATCGGAGATTTATTCAGGACTTCTCCAAGATAGCAGTGCCGCTCACCCAACTGACCAAGAAGTCGGTGGTATTTCGTTGGGGGCCTGAGCAGCAGGCAGCGTTCGAGACCCTCAGACAGAGATTGTGCGAGGCTCCAATCCTTACCTTGCCAGAGGGAGTAGAGGACTTCGTAGTCTACTGTGATGCTTCGATCACAGGTATGGGAGCAGTATTGATGCAGCGAGGCCATGTGATAGCTTATGCCTCGAGGCAGTTGAAGCCTCACGAGGCTGATTATCCTACCCATGATTTGGAGCTGGGGGCAGTTGTGTTTGCCCTCAAGATTTGGAGGCATTACCTTTATGGGGTCCGTTGTACTATTTACACGGATCACAAGAGTTTGAGGTACCTTATGGATCAGCCGAGTTTGAACATGAGGCAGAGGAGGTGGTTAGATGTGCTAAAGGATTACGATTGTGAGATCCTTTACCATCCAGGGAAGGCCAACGTGGTGGCCGACGCCCTAAGCTGCAAAGTGTCGGCGGCCCCTATCAGAGATCTGTGTTTGAGGATGACAGTGATCACTCCGTTGTTGGAGCGGATCAAGGAGGCTCAGGTGGAGGGCCTCAAGGAGGAGAGACAGAAGTGTGAGAGGATCGTGGGCCAAGTAGCCTCGTTTGATTATGATAGTCGGGGATTGCTGACGCTGCACGGGAGGGTGTGGGTACCGTACTGGGGTGGAGTACGACAAGTATTGATGGACGAGGCTCATAAGTCTCGATTTTCTATCCACCCAGGGGCGACGAAGATGTATCGAGATCTTCGACCTGATTATTGGTGGCCCTGCATGAAGCGGGACGTCGCCTGGTATGTTGAGAGATGCCTGACCTGCCGGAAGGTCAAGGCGGAGCACCAGAGACCTCACGGTAAGATGCAGCCGTTAGACATTTCCGTGTGGAAGTGGGAGGACATCACCATGGATTTTGTCACCAAGCTCCCCAGGACCGCACGGGGAGTGGATTCGATATGGGTAGTAGTGGATCGGTTGACGAAGAGTGCCCATTTTATTCCGATCCAGGAGAGTATATCGGCGGAAAAGTTAGCCGATATCTATGTGCAAGAGATTGTGGCACGTCATGGAGTGCCGGTATCGGTGGTGTCAGACCGAGATGTCCGTTTCACATCCAGATTCTAGAAGCGGTTCCACGACGAGATGGGTACTCGTCTCCATTTCAGCACCGCTTTCCACCCTCAGACGGACGGGCAGAGCGAGAGGACGATTCAGACTCTCGAGGACATGCTTAGGGCATGTGTTCTAGATTTCGGTGGCAGTTGGGATACGTATCTTCCGTTAGCGGAATTCTCGTATAACAACAGTTATCATGCGAGCATTGATCGACCTCCTTTTGAGATGCTGTATGGGAGGAAGTGTAGGACCCCGATTTGTTGGGGCGAGGTCGGTCAGCGAGTCATCGGGAGCACAAAAGTGGTGCTCAAGATGACTGAGTTGATCCAGCAGGTCCGTAGTAGACTGCAGACTGCGCAGAGTCGGCAGAAGAGCTACGCCGACAGGAGGCGTTCGGACTTGGAGTTCCAGGTGGGGGATATGGTCCTTCTGAAGGTCTCACCTTGGAAGGGTGTCATCAGGTTCCGGAAGAGGGGAAAGTTGGGCCCCAGATTTATTGGTCCTTTAAGGGTTTTGGCCCGGGTGGGTCGGGTTGCTTATCGGTTAGATCTTCCTGAGGAGCTTAGTCAGATCCACAACACTTTCCATGTGTCTCAGTTGAGGAAGTGTTAGGTGGATGAGTCAGCAGTCGTTCCCCTAGAGGATATTCAGGTTGATAGCAGCCTGAATTATATTGAGAGGCCGGTCGCGATTCTGGATCGGAAGACCAAGACCTTGAGGAACAAGGTAATTCAGTTAGTGAAGGTGCAGTGGCAGCATCGGAAGGGGTCTGAGTGGACGTGGGAGGCTGAGGAAGAGATGAGAGAGCACTACCCAGAGATATTTGCAGATTCAGCCGTAGCAGACTTCGAGGACGAAGTCTGAGATAAGTGGGGGAGAATTGTAACGACCCGTCTCCGGTATGATAATTCCTTGGTATTTATTTTGAAGTTTTGCAAGAGGGACTCGGCGAGTTCATAGCCTGACTCGCCGAGTAGGGTCGGGATTTCGAGCACGTGTTAGCTGGCGACTCGGCGAGTCCATATTCTGGACTCGGCGAGTCTGTCCGTCTGGGAGAAACCCTAAATCCCCGGGTTGCCCACTATTTAAGCCACCTTATAGCCCCCAATCTCGCCTCCTTTCACCCTCTAAAGCTGTGAAAAAACCCTAATTCGATCTTGAGTGTTTTTAGTGATCTTGTGTGCAATTGTGAAGGCTTGAAGAAGGAGAAGAAGAAAGGAGCAAGGAGAAGGATTGTAGAGCAGAGATTCAAGGGAAAGCAAGAGCTCTTTGAGGTATTCTTCTGATTCCCTTCCCTTTTATGCTTTAAAACCCTTTCTAGATCTAGTTGATGCTTTTATCAAGCCTTATGTTGATATGGAAGCCCTATTATGCCGAGATATCTTTAGATCTGTTTATTTAGGATTTGTAGAGCCCAGATCTATTGCCTTTATGGAGCTATTTTGCATATTAACCTTAGATCTACCCCTTTTAAGCATCTTTTAGCCTTTATTCCCTTGTTCATGTGTTTGTACACGTAAAGTTGGAAACTTTACGTGGTAAACCAGCTTATTGGACTCAGATCTATCATTTGTATGTTTTGGATTCGAGCAGAATCGAGTGTAGAATAGTTGCATGGCGGTGACTCGGCGAGTCGAGTCGCGAGTCCCCGATTTCTTCCTTTTGAGCGGTGTCTGTCGAGTGGGACTAGTGAGTAGTGGGGTGGAATCAGCGAGTTTGAGGGTAGACTCAGTAATGGAGGGACTCGGCGAGTTGTTCATACAACTCGGCGAGTCCAAGGCAATCTTCTTAAGCTCAAGAATAACTCGTCGAGTTGTTCATATGACTCGGCGAGTCGGATGAAGATTGTCTGAGTTCTTGGATCGAGAGGGTACTCGTCGAGTCGATGCCATACTCGACGAGTAGCAACGAGTAGGATCGAGGAGTGAGAATAGGGACTCGGCGAGTTGGCGGCCCAACTCGGCGAGTCAGGTCAACCGAGAGTTGACCTTGACCGAGAGTTGACTTTGACCAAGGGTAAAAGAGTCATGTTACCTAGTGCAGTGTTTAGTATCTGATTGAGTGTGTTTATGGACTTGTAGCCGGGGAGATACCGGAGCAGCAACAGTTAGCTTCCAGAGCCATATACACAGCAGCCAGTTCACGAGGTGAGTTTCCTTCCAGTAGGAACGGGTCTACGGCCACAATGCCGGCCCGTTTAATTGTCAATAGTTCCGGACTTTGGTCTGATACAGTAGTTAGAGTGCTTGATGTCTTTGTGATACAAGCATGTTTGTGTTATGTGTTACGGACTCTGTTCCGATGCAGTATGCAGTATATGTGATTATGATAGTTGTTATGTTTTATGCTATGCCATGATCGGTCAGTTCCAGACTTCGGTCCGATGCAGTCAGTTCCGGACTTCGGTCCGATGCAGTTAGTTCCGGACTTCGGTCCGATGCAATTAGTTCCGGATTTCGGTCCGATGCAGTTAGTTCCGGATTTCGGTCCGATGCAGTTAGTTCCGGACTCTGGTCCGATGCAGGGGACAAGGTCCCAGTCAGTTCCGGACTTCGGTCCGATGCAACTAGTTCCAGACTTCGGTCTGATGCAGTGGGCAAGGCCCAGTGTGTGCTTTATTTATATATTGTATTGTATGTGGTAGTTTGGGGGAGCTCACTAAGCTTCGTGCTTACAGTTTCAGTTTTGGTTTCAGTACTTCCGCAAGCAGAGGGAAGAGCTCGGGATGATAGCATCGCACACACCACAGCTTCAGCTTTTATCCTGGGAGTTGATTTAGTTTTGATTTGATTTGACATAGTATGATACAGTTTTCCGCACAGTGTTTTTATTATGTTTGGGATACATCACGTATGGTTTTATGATATGACACTCAGATTATGGTTTTGGTTATATTGAAAAACGAAATTTTTGGGTCGTATTTTGGGTCGTTTCACAAGCACTACAAAAAAAAAGAATTTTTAAAATAATTTAGGTAATTTGGGTATACCCGAAACCCAAAAAATATACCATTTACCCGACCTAAAAAAAAAATCGGGTAACCCGATTATCCGGAAAAATTTACCCGATACTCGATTTACCCGACCTGATTTACCCAATACCTGAAAAAATTGCACGGGTAATTCGGGTATCGGGTATTTTCTACAGGGCTAAGATAATGTGTTTTAGACCAATTAAACCCTAAAGAAATTCGAGTCGATGTGGGTTTAGAGAAAGGATAAAATTACCTAAAGAAAAATGAGAAGGACAACAGCAAAGAACGCTTGCTCTCGGACGGACATCATCGTCTCCTTCCACTATCGCCAATTTCTAGAGATTTGTTTGTTCTGGAAGTGCCACTGTTTCTTGGAATTGGAAAAACGACTAATATCAGAAACTCAAGTGTTTAACGAAGAACCCAAGAACCTACAACAGAAAGAACATCAACGCATAGTGTGTTTAAAACCCTATAGCAACGCATATGTATTTTGAATTTAGAGAAAGAAAAAGATGAGGAATATACCAGGAACGAAACACCAGAGGAAAACGATTAACATCCACGACGCAATGTCAAGAAAAGAAAGGTGGATGCGATCATGCGAGAGGAGAGGAAGAAGAAACATGGCGTGGCCCTCGATTTGTAGTCAAACGATCCGTTTCTGAATATCATGATTTTGATAATGAATCTTAGGGGGTGTTTGGATAGGAAAAAAAAGTGCTTATTGCTTATTCCCACAATAAGCTAATTTGAGTGTTTGGATAACTTATTAAGCTAAATAAGTTAATTTTAATAAGCATCCCTCCCATGCTTATTGCTTATTGCTTATTTCCACCATAAATAAGCTATAAGCAATAAGCTAAAAAGCTAATCCAAACACCCCTTATGCATTAAATAACTAAAAAAAATTGCACCGGTTTCGTATTATCAATTATGATCTTACCGGTTACAACCGGGAACCACGGTAAAATATTTTTATAATTTATTAAATATTAAATTAATTAGATTAAAGATTTTTTAAACTTTTGTATTAATTGTTTAAAATTAATGTACGGTAAAATATTTTTATAATTTATTAAATATTAAATTAATTAGATTAAAGATTTTTTAAACTTTTGTATTAATTGTTTAAAATTAATGTCCGATATATGTTATATGTGAAGACATTTAATACAGTTATGATTTATAAAAAAGAATATAAATATGTATTATGAATAATATATAAAAAATAATATAAAAAACAAAGATATATTATTTAATTAAAGTTTAAATTTGTGACGAAATCTGAATCCTTTAGTTTTTTGGACCCTTTTTGTTAAATAAGATTAAACATAGTTAATTTAGGTAAATTTTGTTATCATGGTTTTATAGTTAAAAATATATATGTAGTAAATTTCTCAAAAAAGTAAAAACAATTCATCGTAAATGGATGATGAGATGTGATCACAAACTAGAATGGATTCAGTGTGCCTTTGGCGCTGTGGTTTTGGAATTAAACTGCATCACAGTTTTGCATAACAATTACGTAAGACTTAGACATAACAACAAAATATTTATAACATCATATTTCTTGCATAAGAACAGTTAAATACCAACATAATATTCATAGCAAAAGATTACTTCCTTAAGGGTTGCATAGGTACATATTGTTTATTTATAGTAGAACATCACTAAATAGATAAACATATTACTTATAAAGATGTTTGTCTTCAGGGAGTTTCTTGATTTGTTGTTTGAGATTGTTGATAAGGGCGTCATATTTTTCCTGCATTTCATGGATGTTGTTGGTCATTTTTGTTGTCTTGTAGTGGTTGTCAAGCAGCACATGTTATGTAGTGTTTGAACGTCAACGTCGTCACCGTGATTTGTTATGTATAGTCGGATATTTTCGTCAATTGTGAAACTTTCTTCTAACCTCGATTGAGTTGCTTCAAGTATGTCTGCAATTTCTCTAAGGAAGTCGATCATAATCATCAAAGTGTTATTGAAATTTATATTATTCATTTTGATATTTATGTTGCGATGTGGTTTAGATTTAGTTTTCAAAGTTACAATTTATATGTGTGGTATATTGTCATTTTGTGCATGTAGATAATGTAAGTTGTAGTTATAGACTTCCATGTGTGATGTTTTCCTGTTTGTAGCATTGCTTATTGATTAATTGCAAAGTAATCGAGAATAGTATGTGGCTTGTTATGCAGTAGGTTGGTAACAAATGCTATAGTAGGTTACAGTTGAAAATTATTATTATATGATGACAACTTTAAGTAAGTAAAAAACAATAATAGTAAATAAAATTTATAAAAACTTATAACGTGTGTGTGGTTAGTTACGTAGAAAAATTTAGTTGGAATATTACTTTCATGTTTTCTAATAATATTTTTTTATTTAGGTCGTATTAATTTAGTTTATATGAATATGTAATTTTTTTAACTGATTCTTATTGTGATGTTGTATAAATATATATTTTTGTTTTACTTAAAAATCAATTATATTTTTTTTATTATCTTATAGAAAAGGTGAATAGTAAACTATTATAGGTTATAGTTGATAAGATATTAGTAGGGTTAGATATGTGCCCCAAAGTTGACAAGATATTAGTAAGCTATTATAGGTTATAGTTGATAAGATATTAGTAAAGAAAACAAACAGAAGGAAAGATATGTGCCCCAGAGTGAAAAGGCGAACACTCCCGTGTGCAATGAAGAAAGAGAAGAAAATATGCTGTTCACGAAGGTTTTAAACTTTTATGTTATATATAATGGTCACGTACCATTATAAATTTGTCGTTATAAAAAATGTAAAGATAATCTGATAGTTAAATTATTGAATAAACGTTAGCTTCAACCATTGTCGATTATTGAATAGACGGTCCTTGTTGTATGATAACAAACTAAAAACTTATTTTTCCAATCCAATATATGTAAAAAAAAAATTAAAAGCAATTGAATGTAATAAAATGAATCACGAAATGGTGTCGTTTTTAATGGTTGGCACTGTTTAATTATCACAATAATAATAAAATAATTATTAATTTTCATATGATCATGTATATTAATTTTGTCTTATTATTATCTACTCTTGAGACACCATTTCACCTTGATCTAAAAAATTATTATTTACCAATCCAAATTAGGGATAATGTCATAAAAAGTCTTAAGTTTGACAGAAAATGTCGGTTTTACTCTTCGGCAGATTTTTGGTTCGTTTATACCGCAAATTTGTCATTTTTTTGTTGGTTTTGCCCTTGTTACATACAATAACAGGTTTCCACGTTATTATGAATTATTTTTTTGCAAAAAAACCCTTAAGTTTACAACTATTTTGCAAAAAAACTTTTAAGATTATAAACATATAAAATATAAATATATATATTCAAAATTTGATAAAACTAAATAGTTTTCTACTGAAACATATTTTTAGCTTTACATACGGTAACTTTTATATTTGTTTGATATAAACTTTTTATATTTAAACTTTAAAAAAGTTACCTAGTTTTAATAAAATTTGAATATATTTCTTAATTAATACTTCAATTTTTCAAAACAAAATTAAAAAACATTTGTTAGTTAATAATTAATTATGCTAAAATAGTTAATATGAATAATATGGTATCAAGTACATTCAATTAATTTTTTTAAAAGGTAAATAAAAATATTTTATATGTTTAAAAGGTTTGTATTTAAGAAATACTAATATATCATATTTTTTTATATGTTTAAATACATAATAATATTATCATATTTTTCTATAAAAATATCATATACATTTTAAACATCAAAAACAAATATAAACATTTTAAACATATAAAATATAAATATATTTGTCTAATTTATTATATAAATATATTTTTTTTATAAAAAATATGATAGTTTATTATTTCTGAAATACAAACTTTTAAACATATAAAATATTTTTATTTTTCTTTTAAAAAATTTAATTGAATATAACTAATGTCATATTATTATTAGCTAACAGACGTTTTTTAATGTTGCTTTGAAAAGTTTAAATATTAATTAATAAATATTTAAATTTTGATAAAACTAGGTAACTTTTTAAAATTTAAATATAAAAACTTTATATCGAACAAATATAAAATTTACCGTACATAAAACTAAAAATATGTTTCAGTAGAAAACTATTTAGTTTTATAAAATTTTGAATATATATTTATATTTTATATGTTTATAATCTTAAGGGTTTTTTTACAAAATATTTGTAAACTTAAGGGTTTTTTCGCAAAAAATAACATAGTAACCTGAAAACCTACTATTGCAGGTAACAAGGGCAAAACCGACAAAAAAATGACAAATTTGCGGTATAAACGAACCAAAAATCTGCCAAAGAGTAAAACCGACATTTTCTGTCAAACTTAAGGTTTTTTTTATGACATTATCCATCCAAATTATTATCAAATTCAACAATTTGTGGATGTTTCTATAAACATTTTTTTAACCAGTTTTTAATTGTTATTTGCAAAAATAATTCCAAGCCACATATATATTTGAAAGTAATTAAATTTGAGCCAAACCCAAGAAACACATTTAGTCGGCCAACTTGCAGAAAAAAACGTCATTCATTTGGTTTTCATAAAAACACAAAGGGGCTAGAAAGGAAACAAATTTAGTTCGATCCCTCAAAAATTTGTGGTATCAGTTGCAAAAGTATTATATCAAAATTTGAAATTGTAACAAACTTATGCACACTGATTCTTCAAAATGTAACCAAACTCAAAAACACTATGTTATACCTCAGCTAACAAATAACACAACAAGAGATCCAGATTTAACCTTTGTTTATAATTTCTTCATGTCGGGGAGAATAAATTTTGTTGAACTCATGGTGTTCACACCACTTGACAATTTACATGATGTACACTTTGTCTAGAAATCAGAGAAGGCATAAAAAGTAAATAATTAACGGTTTCGTCCAAAAGTAAAACTCTCCACATTTTGTAGTAGAGACTGCTCTTGCCAACATGTACACAGGAGAGAAAAAAAAACTGACTGTGAGTTTGTGGCCTATCATTAGTAGCACAAAATATAGATAGTGATATTTGTACCTTACAATAAAAAAGGGACACATATCTTTTAAAAAATTAAGGCCATAAACCTAGTAGGTTTGTTCAATAATGAAAGTAACACATAGTGTAGCCTTAGTAAATTATTTCAACCACTTTAAACCCTAAAATCAGTAAGTACTATCATAATTATAGATTTTAATGATTGGGATATGCCTACACTTCTTTACAAAAAATTATCACAATGTTATAACATTGTTAGCACCATGAGTCATCTCATTAGTAAAAATTAACTTCTAGGAATAAACAGTTAAATAAAAGAATTGAGTGCATGGGAATTAAAGATATAATTATATGAACCTAAAGGAATAAACAGTTAAATAAAAGAATTGAGTGCATGGGAATTAAAGATATAATTATATGAACCTAAATGGGAAACAATGTAGACAGAGAATGGAACTTGGAAGAAAATTAAAGATATGAATATAAAACCTCATTGGAAGTTCTCCTCTTACTCAATTCAACAAACATGCAATAATGTTGTCAATCATTTCAATTTAAAAAAATGGACATGAACGTTGTAAACCAATCACTTTCTACTTAATAAGAATTCTTCAAATTGATTTTTATTATGAATGCATAATAGGTATATAAGTTAACATAAACTTCACACGATGCTTCAATCACAATAAGATTACCTTTTTTTTGTCAAGTGTGGTGTCAGGTTCAGTGACAAAAATCCATGACTTCCCTGCTACACATGAAACTGGATCCCCCAAAATATAAGAATTTTTTTTTTGGTTAGGTAAGCTATCTAGTCATGGTTCTTGTACATGCATATGTGATTTATACATACACATGTAAATAGCACGTAATCTTAAATAGATTATTGCGTTTAAGCATTTTCACACTTGGCATACATGTAAGTATGTAACCTAAATAGCGATGAAAATTAAAACAGAATCACTTCGAATGAATGCTGAAACACATAAACCATGGAATAGAGATGACAATACTTATTAACAATTTGGTTGCCACACATCTTAATCGGGGACTTAAGTTCAAGAAATCAGGATGGTTAAGGAAAACCTCTTTGGAAGCAAAACAAAGCTTTCGAATCTCCGATTCCGAGAACGGAAACTGCTTTGGAACGGATCCAACCTTAGCATCTAAAAGCTTCTTGATGAACTTGTCAGCACCACATCCTCTGTTTCCGCTAAAATTTTAAATCCATGGGTTTCTTGTTTTTTTATGATCTTGACAGAGATGATGAAGTAAAATAGGGCATATAAATACAATATGGTTTAAAGAGAGAGTAAGGTTATAGAAGAAATGGATGGGTTACTCAGCGGGCTGCTATTACTTGGGAGCAATTTCAGGATATGTTTCGCACCCGCTACGTTCCGCGTGTGGAACGGGAGCGGCTCACTCAGGAGTTTGTGATATTGAGGCAGGATGGGGAGTATGTGATGGAGATTACCCGGATGTTCACTGAAAGGGCTATGTTTTGCCTGGAGTTTGCGTCAGAGCAGTCTCAGATGACTTGTTATCTGAGTATGCTCAAGACAGATATATGGCAGTTTGTGGCTACACAACGTTGTGATACCCTCCTGGATCTACAGGAAGTCGCGATGCAGCGTGAGTTGGAGATAGAGTTGCAGCTGAAGGAGCAGCGTCAGGCACCGACACAGTCTCAGCCGACGCCTAAGCGGTCTAAGACCGCTGATACACGGTCTGGGGTCAGCAGATCCGTACTTGTGGAAAGTGTGGAAGAGGTTCATTCGAGAGTTTGTAGATCAGGAGGTGGGTGCCACAAATGTGGCAAGGAGGGGCACTATTCCAGGGACTGCCGTCAGTCCGCCCCTCCCGCAGATATAAGGATTTGTTACCATTTTCATCAGGTTGGTCATGTGAAGACCAACTGTCCGCATCCGCGCCAGCTACTGTGAGGATTGGAGATGGGAGGCCAGTCAAGGTGGAGCCTCTGAAGGCTCAAGGTCACGCCTTCCAGCTCATGGCCGAGGAGGCCAAGGCAGCACCGTATGTGGTTGCTGGTACGTTTCTATTCTCTATCTCAGTTATTGTATTTGTGTTATGCTTATGGATTGTACCTGTGATTAGGTACGTTTTTAGTAAATTCTTTGCCCACTTTGGTATTATTTGACTCGGGGGCGAGTCGATCGTTTGTATCTAAGACCTTCTCTAGAGGGTTCAGTGTGCCGATGGATGATCTTGAGTGCCCGTTGCGAGTTTCGATCGCCAACGAGAACGGGGTTTCTGCTTCTTCGGTCTACCGGGGATGCGGGTTGGAGATTTTCGGGGTGTCCTTCCCGGTAGATTTGATTCCTATCCCCCATGGGGGATGTATGCGTGATTGTGGGGATGGATTGGCTTATCCAGTTTGGCGCCATGATCGACTATGAAGGACAGCGAATAGTGGTTTGAACCCCAAGTGGGGGAGAACTTGTAGTATATGGTGAGGGCACCAAGTTGGGAGCAGGGTTTTGTTCGGCAGCCAGGGCTCGACAGTATTTTCAGCACGGGTGTGTCGGTTATTTGGCGTATGTGGTAGATACGCGGTTTAGAGAGCAAATCTCAGTTTCTAAGGTTCCGGTGGTGAGGGAGTTTGCTGATGTGTTTCCGGAGGAGTTACCCGGAGTGCCTCCGGAGAGGCAGGTTGAGTTCAGGATTGACCTAAATCCAGGTGCGGCCCCTATCGCCAAGGCGCCGTACCGATTGGCACCGCTTGAGATGTAGGAGCTATCATCTCAGTTGCAGGAGCTGCTAGGTAAGCAGTTTATTCGTCCGAGTAGTTCACCCTGGGGAGCACCGATCCTTTTCGTCAGGAAAAAGGACGGTTTGCACAGGATGTGCATTGACTATAGGGAGCTGAACAAGTTAACGGTGAAGAACCGTTATCCGCTCTAGAGGATAGACGATCTTTCCGATCAGCTGCAGGGTGCATCTTGGTTTTCCAAGATTGATTTGAGATCAGGATATCACCAGGTCAGGGTGAGGGAGGAAGATGTGGAGAAGACCGCGTTTCAGACTTGTTATGGTCATTACGAGTTCGTGGTGATGCCGTTTGGGCCCACCAACGCGCCGGAAGTGTTCATGGACCTGATGAACCGGGTATATTGACCGATGCTCGATCGCTCGGTCATTATGTTTATAGATGATATCTTGGTGTACTCCAAGACTCGAGATCAGCATGAGGAGCATCTCAGGGAGCTGCTGGAGGTTCTGAGGCGAGAACGGTTGTATGCCAAGTTCTCGAAATGCGAGTTTTGGTTACGAGAGGTCCAATTCCTCGGACACCTCGTTAACCAGGAGGGGATTTTGGTAGATACGGCCAAGGCGGAGGCGGTTATGCAGTGGGAGACCCCGAATCTCCCTCTGACATCAGGATTTTCTTGGGTTTAGCAGGGTATTATCGGAGATTCATTCGTGATTTCTCCAAGATTGTCGTACCCTAACTCGTCTAATGAGGAAGGGGTGGATTTTTGGTGGGGCCCTGAGCAACAGAAGGCATTTGAGACTCTCCAGCAGTGTTTATGCGAGGTGCCAGTATTGACACTCCCCGAGGGAGTGGAGGATATTGTGGTATTTTGTGATGCATCCATCACATGTTTGGGGGCAGTCCTCATGCAGAGAGGACGGGTGGTAGCCTACGCATCGCGATAGCTGAAGCCGCATGAGACGAGATACCCTACGCACGAGCTTGAGTTAGGAGCGGTGGTTTTCGCCCTCAAGATTTGGAGGCATTATCTGTATGGGGTCCGATGTACTATTTACACGGATCACAAGAGTTTGAGGCACACCATGGATCAGTTAAACCTGAACATGAGGTTGCGTAGGTGGCTGGATATGGTCAAGGGCTATGATTGCGAGATCCCTTACCATCCTGGTAAAGCGAACGTGGTTGCGGATACTCTGAGCCGCAAGCCAGCTGGGTCCTCGACCCCAGCCATGTGTATGAGGATATCGACGGATTCCCCGCTGGTGGGTTTGGTTAGGGACGCTCAGATTGAGGGTATGAGACCAGAGAACTGGAAGTTGGAGAGGATTAAGGGCGAAAGCACCCGGTTTGTTCAGGATAGCCGCAGATTGTTGACCCGTTACGGTCGGGTTTGGGTTCCAATGTCCGGAGGGGTCCGGCAGACAGTGATGGAGGAGGCTCATAAGTCTCGTTTTTCTATTCACCCGGGAGCCACCAAGATGTACTGTGATTTGAGTTCAAGCTATTGGTGGCCTGGCATGAAGCGAGATATGGCTTGGTTTGTCAAGACCGAGCATCAGAGGCCGCATGGTAAGCTGCAGCCTCTAGAGATTCCCATGTGGAAATGGGAACGGATCGCGATGGATTTAATCACGAAGTTGTCGAAGACGGCAAGGGGGTTTGATGCTATATGGGTCATCGTGGATCGATTGACCAAGAGTGCCCATTTCCTAGCCATACGGGAGAGTTCGTTGATAGAGAAGTTGGTCGACCCGTACGTCAGCGAGATTGTCTCTCGCCATGGGGTTCCAGTTTCTATCGTTTCCAATCAAGATGTCAGGTTTACTTCCCGTCTTTGGCAGAAATTCCATGAGGAACTGGGTATGCGACTGCATTTTAGCACGCCGTTCCATCCGCAGACCGATGGGCAGAGTGAGCGGACCATTCAGACCCTCGAGGATATGTTGAAGGCGTGTGTCATTGATTTCGGTTGGAGTTGGGATTCCCACCTACCGCTTGCAGAGTTCACCTACAACAATAACTATCATTCCAGTATTAGCGCCCCGCCTTTCGATCTGTTGTATGGGCGGAAGTGTAGGACCCCAGTCTGTTGGGGCGAGGTTCGACACAGGGTGATAGATCGGACAGAGGTAGTTTTGCAAACTACCGAGATGATACAATAGATTAGCCAGCGGCTGCAGACCGCTCAGAGTCGGCAGAAAAGTTATGCCGACCGATGCCGATCTGAGCTGGAATTTCAAGTGGGTGACATGGTTCTCCTGAAGGTCTTACCCTGGAAGGGTGTGATCCACTTCAGGAAGAATGGAAAATTGGGTCCCCGTTATATTGGGCCATTCAGGATTGTTGCCAGGGTTGGCAGGGTGGCTTATAGGCTAGAGCTTCCAGAAGAGCTCAGCCGGATCCACAACACGTTTCATGTTTCGCAATTGCGAAAATACATTATGGGTCAGGAGGCAGTGGTGTCGTTGGATGAAATTTAGGTCGATGAGCGCCTGAACTATGTGGAGAGGCCTGTGGCTATTTTGGAAAGGAAGAAGAAGATTTTACGGAACAAGAAAATACCTTTGGTAAAGGTATAGTGGGAACATCGGAGGAGATCCAAGTGGACATGGGAGTTGGAGGCGGAGATGCGAGAGCATTACCCGACATTGTTTATTCCAGCGGACTTCGAGGGCGAAGTCTAGTTCAAGTGGGGGAGAGTTGTAACGCCCTGATTCTCATGTATTGCTTAAATAATATTTATTGGGTTAAGCTCTACTCGACGAGTTGGTTGACCTACTCGTCGAGTAGCAGCAGGATGGGATCGCGTGTTAAGTGACCTACTCGACGACTCCATATTGGGACTCGGCGAGTACGAGCTGGCAGATGAAACCCTGAATCCCGGGGTTTGCACCCCTATTTAAAGAGACATTAGCCTCCATTGGGCCTCTTTATAGTTCTAGAGAGTCCTGAGAGTCCTTATACGTGTGTGGGTGCCTTGGTGTGGTGTTTGAAGCTTGGAAAGAGAATCTTGGAGGAAGAAAGCTAAGAGTGCAAAGGAATTGAAGCAAGGAAGGTGTGGGAAGCAGGATTTACCTCAGCTAGCATCCTTTAGAGGTATCAAAGTTCCATCCTTACTTCCCTTTTTCCCTTTTGTTGAGTTTCTAGGGCTTTTTATGGATTTTCAAGTTGGTATGATGAGTTATGGGCTAAATCTGAAGTTGTAACTTCAGATCTGGACCCTCTTTGGATTTTAGAAGCATAAAGTCATAGTTTTGGTTGTGATTGAGGTCCCTCTTGGGCATGAAGCCCCATTAAGAACTTAGATTTGGCATTTGGAGCCTTTAAGGCCATGCATGAACGTAAAGTTTGCAACTTTACGTGATAAGCATGCCCTAGAAGCTTGGATCTGTGATTTGGAGCCGTTGCATGGCTCAAAACAAGTCTGTATGGAAAGAGGACTGAATGGACTCGACAAGTCGCAAAGTTGACTCGGCGAGTCACATGAAGATGGCCGTGTACTCGACGAGTTGGATGAACAACTCGGAGAGTCCGATGAAGATTGTCATAAGACTCGACGAGTTGAAGAACAACTCGGTGAGTCGGATGAGTCTTCTCTTGGATATGTATGAGTGTGTATCCATCGAGTTGCAAGGGGGGAATTTGATGGGTGGCCTTAAAGTTTGATCGAGAATCGAAGGAACTCGACGAGTCACTCCAATGACTCGACGAGTTGGAATGTACTTCAGGGAACTCGACGAGTAGCCGAGGGTACTCGGCGAGTCAAGATCAACATGGACAGTTGACCTTGACTGAGGACTTTGACCTTGATCAGGGGTTGACTAGTGGGTTATGGGGTACCTTATAAGGTTAAGGACTTATGAGTATATTGTACTATGATCATAGGTGGTGGAGCCGGTGTTGGGTGATCCGAGGGTTGGAGTGTATCTTCTGAGTCGACATTTGCAAGGTGAGTTATCCTCACTATATCGATAGGGTCTACGGCACCAAGGTCGGCCCTTTAGTTGTTGATGTTATGGTATGCTACATGTGGTTATGATCTGTTAGATCGAAATCAGGGTATACAATATGTTATGCTCTTATGATTCGTAAGGATTAGTATGTTAGTGACCTGCTAGGTCGGTATGTTAATTAGGAGAGAATTCTATGATTGATGATCAGTGTGATAGATATGTTTTATGTTGTATATGCCAGTATGTGATAGTTATGCGCATGATAGTTCATTTTATTTACTTCTTTTTATAGTTTATTTTAACATATTTCATTCATAATTTAGATAATTTCCATGCATATTTTCATTTTTGTTATTTTATGGCCAATTTCGGGTACTTTCCAGTTTTGTGAGCTTTATTGCAGATTTCATGGAGACTAGTGGAGAGGGAATGTTCGGGACGTATGGAAAGCAATTGGAATAAGAGGACGTCGAGGATTTTGGGCTTGATGGGTAGTGGAGATGATGCATGGAGTGATCTTGATGATTATTTGAAGGCTAGGAGAGAAATAAACTTTAAATTTGCAAGATACGGGGGAATATGCAAGCGTGCGTAGATTATTAATCGGGCAAGTTCATGAGCTTTGGAGGATTTGGAGAGGTCAAATTGGGCTTAAAATGAAGAAAAACCTGAAGAAAATAGGCTAGGAGGTGATTGGATTCGATCTGGGCCAAGTGGGCTAAGCTATGGAGGCCCAAAACCTCAAAGATGCTACATCCAGGGACCACCCGCGCAACAGCATGCGGGTCGCGCAACCTCCTGCAGGGGCAGTTTCGGAAATTCTTCTTTTGAGCTATTTGAGGAAGGTTGGTGCCCATCTTTTGCATACTCTTGGACATCCGATTTTTGGAGATTCTCTCTGGAGTTTTGAAGACTTTTGAAGGCCAAGAATACTTAAAGAACATCATCTTTTTACATCTTGATTCTTGCTTAATGTTTGGTACAATCTTCTCTAACTTTGTTTCTTTGAGTTTAGCCATGCTTGGCTAAACTAATCTTGGTTGACTTTTGTTGAATCCTTTGAACTTTTGTTGAATGTTGAAGAATCCATGAACTTGTTCTTAAATCTTTATGGAAATGTTTTGTTTTTTTATCATATTATCACTACTAGTATGTTTTTATTCATGAGTTTAAATGTGTTTGTGGTGATTAGTTGGCTAATTTCTTGATTAAGTAAAGGATCCTCAAATTAGCAAGCAACAAATGATTTTTGTGTTGTTTTTGCTTCACACAATCTTAAAACATTTCCTCCAACATGGTGGTGAAAGCATTTGGCCCCTCTTGGATTTGGTGACTTTTTGGTTCTTAATGCTAGTTAACTTTCACTAATTACATGCTTAATGGAAGTTGTGACTTTGACTAAGGAAATTGTTATGAGCTTCTGTAACCATTTTAACAACTAAGAAAAGTCTAGGTAATCTCAAGCTTCTTGGATTACTATAGCCAAATTGAGGATTTAAAACAAGTATTGCACCATTGAATTCTAATGATATGTTCTTCAAAAGTCAAAGTGAGGAAACCTTAAGTCAACCATCCTTTTCTTATTGATTTACATTAAATCTTGTTTTTGTTAAATTGTCAATTTAAATCATAGTTTAATTCTAGTTTGTTTCAAGTACTTCAAAACACCAAAAACCCCCCATTTTTAATTTATTGTCATTTAGCAAGTATTTTTACAAAGAGATCTTTCATAGAGTTATAAATTGAACCAATCTCCGTGGATTCGATCCCTTTACCACTATACACTATTTTAGTGTGTAATATTTAGGGTATTAATTTTGTTGGCCTCGACAACCACCAAATTTTTGGCACCGTTGCCGGGGATTGGTTTTGATTTAATCAGTTTGTTTCTCTATGTCTACATCTCATTGTGCAGGTACTCTAATCTAAAACCCGAAAATTAAACAAAAAGTATGATTTGGAAATGAACACTCCTTGCACCGAAGACCAACTTTCTGAGCTAGCTCAGTTAGTTATGATGATTGAAAGTGACCAAAGTGTGCAGTCCACACCTCTTCTTTGCGATTTTTGTGCCGAAAATGGACATCATTCCGACACGTGTCCATATTTACAAGGAGAATGGGAAGAAGTGCAAAATAAGGGAAGCTACTACTGGTCAAACCAATGGAGTTATGATCAGCCTCAACATGATCAATGGTGGGACAACAACCAATTTTGGGAAAATAACCATTACCAAAACCCATACCAAACATGGGGAAATAACCAATACCAACCAACTCCACTGTTCCAAGAACCATATCCTTACCCTCCTCAACAAACTGAAACACCAAGCATGTCCTTAGCAGACATTGTGAAAAGCATTGCCACTTCTACCCAAATTTTCCAGGAAACAACTCAAGCTAGCCTCAAAAGCTTAGAGCAACAAATAACACAAATTGCTCAATCATTAAGTATAGTGGAAGCTCAACACAAATTACCATCTGAAGAGAGCCCATGTCATAACGCACGTTGCATTCCTTTGAAAGATGAGAAAACTTTTGATGGCCCAAGAGTGTTATATGACGAAGAGGAAGAAGAAGTAGAAGTGGAAGAAGTTGTCAAAGAGGAAGAAGAAATTAAGAATGTTGTCAATGAAACTGTAAAGGAAGTAATAGGGTTTAATGAAAGAGAGATTGAGCCACCCACTACCATTGAGAAACTAACTCCAGTGGTAGAACAACCACAAGAGTCGGAAACGATAAATCTGTCGGACCCTTCAAAGGATACGTATCTTGATAAAGAAGACGTCCAACCAGTCACCTACTTAACCACCATGTCAAAGAAGGAAGAGTTGGTCACCTTACTGAACAATTACAAGAAAGAATATGGTTGGATGATTGCTATTATCAAAGGTCTGAGTCCGGTATGGTTTTCCCATAAAAAGAAAGTCAAATACAAGAAAAGAGTCCCAATGGAGGTGTGGAAATTAAAAAATGTCGACACGGGGAAAATTTACAAGGTTAATGGACATCGATTGAAGCCATTCAATGAAGTTTTTGATTCAAATGTCCAAGATGTCGTCCATTTGGATGCCCCAAAGTGTTAAAGTGAAGTTTGGAGGCGTCTCGCCAAAGACGTTAAAGAATGGCATTTTTTGAAAGCATTGTGTTTTTAATTTGAATAAATGAGTTTTGAAGATGCTTTTGGGATTCAAAAAAATTGTTTTTGAAGAAATCAAGAGTTTCTAGGTGTTTGGGGCATTCCAAAGCAAGAACGGGTGAAAAACGAAGAAAAATGAAGCGAAAATGAAGATCAGGATCAGTGGGTTGCGCGACCCGCGTGCTGTTGCGCGGCTAGGTGTGATGAAGCGACATTGGCCCAAGACTTAACTGCAAGGTCTGCGCGACCCGCGTGCTACACTGCGCGACCCGCGCACTGTGCTGGGCAATTTGGGATATTTTTGGCTATTATTTGACCAGGTGTTGACCAAAGGTTTTAATGAGTTGACCTTTTGACTTTTCTTGACCGACATTGACCGAAATTGACCCTTTTTTACCCATAGATTAAAATGTTCAGCTTCCCTTCTTCTTCATTTAATCATCTTGACCTCCTACTCCATTCCACTCATATAACCTTCCAGCACCCACCTCGCTGGAAAATTCAAGATTGTCGGAGTTCTACCGGTTGTAATTTCACGAAACCACCGCCACAGACATCTTTCTGCCATCCGATCCTCCGATTTTGGTCATTTCTGCCCTAACCTTAAGCACTGAGGACAATAATTGTTCTTAAGCTTGGGGTGGGGTATTTCATTTTACATTTTTCATGCATTTTTTTTTAATTAGGTTGCACAACATTTTAGTTTTAAGCTATTTTGCATTCAATTTTTTTTATAAAATTCAAAAAGATTTTATTTTCTTCTTTTCCAGTTTTTATTTTTGCATAATATTTAGCTTAGGGCATTAACATTCATGCATTTTTGTTTTCTGTTTATTCTCACCTCTCTTGGATGCCGTGGAACAGGTTCACAGTTATTGTATCATTGTTGGTCCAGGATCTTGTTGCTATCTCACCCATCGAACCAGTACCATTAGCTGCAGTTTGGGAATTCATACTTGGGATCAGATGCTGGTAGCTTAAAGGGGTAAGTGATCATGGCCAGGTAGTTTTCATGAAGAATTATGCATACAATACTAATGACTGTAGGATATACTATAGCAATGGATGTCTTAGCCTTGCGGTCACTACCGCCGAGAGGATCACACTTGATCATGTTTGAACCCTTAGGATGAAGCACTAGTGCTTGTCCCCGAGTAGAATCCATATCCGGTCTTTTTACATCACCATATCTTTTTGCGATTTTCTTAGGATTTTAGAGAAGTCTTTTAGTCCACATGTGGAAATTTTCATTACCTTTGAAAAAAAAAATCACAAGTTTGAAGAGGAGCTTACATTATATCTTTATGCTCTACACATGGTCATTTTTCTCGCTTAGACCATTCGGATTATATTACTACCCTTTCGGTTCCACTTACACACTTTAGGAACCAAATTTTGAGTCAAAGGGTTGTTATTACATTACCTTCAAGTATGGTAACAAAAAAAAAAAACAAAAAACAAAAAAAAAGAAAAAAAAGGGGGCAGGCAAATTCCCAGCTACAGAAATCTGAGAATGGTGACCGGTTCAATTATTGAACTAAATTTTCCAACATTTTGGTCACCCAACGTTTGATATTCCTTTATTTAGGTATGTTTTATTGTATATAGATCGAGTTGTTTTTCGCAAATTGGTGATGTTAGGGAGACTGTCGAGTCGGATACTATAGGAGGTTTGGGCCAACACCAAGTGAGCCGATTCCTACAACGTTGCCCGAGCGAATAAACCTAGTTACACATGAGAGAAACTGGCAAACGTGAGATCAGAGTGTACATTTAAAGAAGAGCTCCACCCGAGCCTATCCAGTTGCTTTCTCCCTACTACAGATATTCCTCATTGTATGCATGTTCCATTGTGGCTGCGACTGCTCATCCCTCCTTACTCACCTAAAGGAGTTGTCCTGGCTGTGGTTTATGGTTCCAATGTCATCGGATGAAAAATTCGTGAGGTAATAGCAAGATCAATTATGACCATGTTAACTAACGATGATCAGGTTCTACGGTTCTATCCATTCTTTTTATTTTTGTTAGGATAGTTCATCCCGAGTTCATTTTAGTCTTGTCTTACTTGAGGACAAGTAAGGTTTAAGCTTGGGGTGATTTGATAGTTCATTTTATTTACTTCTTTTTATAGTTTATTTTAACATATTTCATTCATAATTTAGATAATTTCCATGCATATTTTCATTTTTGTTATTCTATGGCCAATTTCGGGTACTTTCCAGTTTTGTGAGCTTTATTACAGATTTCATGGAGACTAGTGGAGAGGGAATGTTCGGGACGTATGGAATGCAATTGGAATAAGAGGATGTCGAGGATTTTGGGCTTGATGGGTAGTGGAGATGATGCATGGAGTGATCTTGATGATTATTTGAAGGCTAGGAGAGAAATAAACTTTAAATTTGCAAGATACGGGGGAATATTCAAGCGTACGTAGATTATTAATCGGGCAAGTTCATGAGCTTTGGAGGATTTGGAGAGGTCAAATTGGGCTTAAAATGAAGAAAAACGAGAAGAAAATGGGCTAGGAGGTGATTGGATTCGATCTGGGCCAAGTGGGCTAAGCTATGGAGGCCCAAAACCTCAAAGATGCTACATCTAGGGACCACCCATGCAACCCACCCGCGCAACAGCACGCGGGTCGCGCAACCTTCTGCAGGGGCAGTTTCGGAAATTCTTCTTTTGAGCTATTTGAGGAAGGTTGGTGCCCATCTTTTGCATACTCTTGGACATCCGATTTTTGGAGATTCTCTCTGGAGTTTTGAAGACTTTTGAAGGCCAAGAATACTTGAAGAACATCATCTTTTTACATCTTGATTCTTACTTAATGTTTGGTACAATCTTCTCTAACTTTGTTTCTTTGAGTTTAGCCATGCTTGGCTAAACTAATCTTGGTTGACTTTTGTTGAATCCTTTGAACTTTTGTTGAATGTTGAAGAATCCATGAACTTGTTCTTAAATCTTTATGGAAATGTTTTGTTTTTTTATCATATTATCACTACTAGTATGTTTTTATTCATGAGTTTAAATGTGTTTGTGGTGATTAGTTGGCTAATTTCTTGATTAAGTAAAGGATCCTCAAATTAGCAAGCAACAAATGATTTTTGTGTTGTTTTTGCTTCACACAATCTTAAAAACATTTCCTTCAACATGGTGGTGAAAGCATTTGGCCCCTCTTGGATTTGGTGACTTTTTGGTTCTTAATGCTAGTTAACTTTCACTAATTACATGCTTAATGGAAATTGTGACTTTGACTAAGGAAATTGTTATGAGCTTCTGTAACCATTTTAACAACTAAGAAAAGTCTAGGTAATCTCAAGCTTCTTGGATTACTATAGCCAAATTGAGGATTTAAAACAAGTATTGCACCATTGAATTCTAATGATATGTTCTTCAAAAGTCAAAGTGAGGAAACCTTAAGTCAACCATCCTTTTCTTATTGATTTACATTAAATCTTGTTTTTGTTAAATTGTCAATTTAAATCATAGTTTAATTCTAGTTTGTTTCAAGTACTTCAAAACACCAAAACCCCCCATTTTTAATTTATTGTCATTTAGCAAGTATTTTTACAAAGAGATCTTTCATAAAGTTATAAATTGAACCAATCTCTGTGGATTCGATCCCTTTACCACTATACACTATTTTAGTGTGTAATATTTAGGATATTAATTTTGTTGGCCTCGACAACCACCAGCGCACGTGGTTATTTTCTTGCTGGATGGGTTGACGTGGTCCTGCTTTGTGCTGTAGGCCAACATACCCTATGAGCGGTTCGGGGAGAATGCAGGCCCACCAGGCGGACCAGTCATGCTGAAGGCTCGGGATAGATTCAGATAGACTGTAGGCTTAGTAGGGCGGTCCACTCAGGCTGATGGCCAGTATGTATGTTGATTGATTGATACATTGTTACTGATATGGTTTTGTCAGTGTGATATTGGTATTTTGGGGATAGCTCACTAATCCCTTGGCTTACAGTTTTCAGTTTATTGTTTCAGGTACTTCAGGAGATCATGGAAAGGCAAAGGCATGACCGTACCGCTCCTCATCCTTATGTTATGATTTTGGGACACTTTGATGGATATTGATTTGAAAACGTTTTTGTAAACAATGTTATTTGACTTTCATTTATGGTTGAAAAGTTTTAAATAGGTGTAAAATTTATGGATGTTACAAAAGCAAATCCAATTAGCATAGTTTTTGAATTCACAAGGGATGCGGACAAAAGCTTGTTGATACGAAATCTTCTTGATCAACTCATTCCACTTGTCTAGAGACTCTTTGCAGTATGTTCTCAACTTTTGTTCACTTAATTTCCTGTAGTTATCCCAATTTTGATTTCTTAGTTATGATTTATTGGGTATGTTGATTTTCTCAAGCCCGGATAAAGGAGAGGGTTTATAACATTAAATATAATAAAGGCCAAAGGGCTCCAAATTTTTGGTTTGCTTAGAGCCCCAAAACTAGTTGAGCCGCCCCTGGTTGTAGTGATGGTATGATCACTTATTTATCTTTCTCAACCTTCTTTATTGCATCGTTTTCCTTTTCATTAGAAATTTATACATCTCTCATAACCTTTTCCACTCCTAATAGTAATGTCATTTACACTTTACTTTGGATTAGTTTGAGTTTAGGAGGGTAATTTGCATTTTTATTCAATTCTGCCTATTGTACTAGCTAACTGTATTATTTGTTTCCCCATGCTTTTAAGATTTTCACTTGTCTCTTGCTAGAACTACTGTTGGTTAGTTGCGAGAATTTTGACTAAATATTTGAGAGATGTTATAGAAGTTTTCCCGAGAGGTGATGTTGTAATTTCTTTATATGATGGTTGAGGTTGATATTATTAGTATTGCATAGGCTAAAATGGCGATCGTTGTGTTTGGTATTATTGTGGTCTTTGTTGGTAAGCTATATTTGGATTATTCCTCTATCCATCATGGTATTGTCCATATGGGACTAATGGAATTGGCATGAGCTCTAACCTTGGAAACCACCTATGGCAATGGCTTATTCTTGGTTGTCCTGCAAGGTAGGGCCCATGTCAGTTGGATGGACAACATTTAAGCATATTCCACATCCTTTTGTATGTATCTTGATCTTTTCCTTGTCTTATTTGTATCGCCTACTTTTTCACATCTTAAATTTGAGATTCATCATTTGAAGAATGCATCTTATTGATGCCTATTGATAGGTCATCATACCAATGTCCATCATTTGTTGCATGTTTTGAATTTTCAGCTAATAGATTGATAAAAACTCGAATTTGCTAGGAGGTTTTATCAATGATTGACCCTCCACTCAAGGCTTTAAATATACGACACTCAATTGGGCTTAGTCCCTTACAAAATTATAGCATCAGGAGTTGTTTGGTGATGCACATGCTGAGGGAATCTCACACATAGTTGTTTGAACCCCTCTCAATAGATCTGAAACAATTCTCTTTTACCTTGGCATATTTAAATGATTTGTTGTTAAGCGGTGGATGCTCAAATCTCACGAAATTAATTCTCAAGAAATAGTTGGACCATCTCGTTCCACGTATTTATGGTCTGATGAGGAATATATAAAAGCCAATTTGTATCCCTATTTTCTCAAACAAAGTGGAATGCCCTTAGCTTTATATGGTCTTCTATAAAATCACGTGGTTTCATGCAAGATTGTCAAAATCGCATTTTTAACTATAAAATTGCACGCAGTTCAAATGTTTCGTTTATGTCTAAGAAAGCCCCTAGAGTTTCTCTATCTACCTTATGATGTTCAAAATCTCTAGATTTCCAGATCATCATTTCTTCAACTTTATGTACTGATTGTACTGCGAGTTTAATCATAATGTACTATTTAAAGTACTTTGCTCAGTTCTTGTTATGTCATTATTTTTTTGAATTTATTTCTCTTTTAAAATATTATTTTAAAGATTTTATAGCAAACTTATTGTTATAACCTCATTTCGCAATATATGGTATTAGAACCAAGAAATATTTTTAGGCGGTTAAAAAAATTAATTAAAATTTGAAATAAATATATCACACATAACCACCCAAAAATCTTTCTTGGCTCTAATACCATATATGTCGGAAAGAAGTTCTAACAATAAGTTTCCTATAAAAAATAATGACATAATAAAGTACAATTGAACAAAGTACTTTGAATCGTACTTTTTTTTTATTAAAATCAAAGTACAATTAGTACATACATTTGGAGAATGGATGATCTGGAAATCTTGAGATTTTGAACATCGCGAGGTAGATAGAGAAACTCTAAGGCTTTCTTAGACATAAACTAGACATTGAGATAATGAAAATTTTTGAATGCTCGAAACTAAAACTTCATTTTAATTTATAAAAGGTCTTGATCTTTTATATTGGTAACCAGATGTTTACCGAATCAACAATCTTTAATTATGTTAATCTTTTCTTGAATAATCATCTTTTGTTCTTCTTGAAATGGCCAACAATGAGAATCTTTCCTTTTGAAAAATTTCTTCATCTTTTAATAATTTGGTTATCTTTCGTTTGTCTTCATCTTGAATGGTATGCAAATCCTTTGGAAGAATAATAAAGGCTTGCAATTTTCCTTTGTCACATTCTTCAATATCATAATGCTTGTATTTATACCTATCATAACATATTTTTGATAATAATTTTGAAAAAAGATGCTTATACACAGTATATGCACACACAATACTGATAAACATTTGAAAAGAAATACCTTACATTGAAGGTATACACCAAAATAAATTTTATAATATTTTAATTTTTATAAGGATCATCAAATGGGTCTTGAGCATCTTGAAACTCTTCATTTTTATTGACTTTGATGGGGATCCTTCTGATCGAGAAGGAGAGTTACACATGTCTTGTAATAAACGCTGAAGTCTTGTTGAGATGATCCAGCAGCACCACGGATTCTTGCAACTAAATATGTGTCTAAGGAAGGAATGTTTGAAATATCTTTGATTATTTCATCTTCTGGTTCTTGATGATACATATCTTGATAATACTTGATTGAGTACTCTACTTGATTATTGTTTTTCTCATTAGCTTGATAAATCTTGAATTTATCCCACCATTTTAAACGATAATGATGATTTAACCACGGAGGATAAATTCCTTTGGCTTATTGATAGTGATATGTACATATCATAATCCATGGGATTTTGGATATTATACTAAACTGTAACATGTATTCAAATTCAGGAATCTGTTGAGTAAATAATTCTTTGAATTTGAGATATCCATTAGACATATCATTCGGTAGATAGCTTGACCCACAAATTTGTACTAGTTAACAAACGATCTTGGATATTCATAGTCCAAGTTAATATCAAAAAAGATAAACCATCAATAAGAATAATTTCGGATTAGCAAAGCTTTTAACCAGACTTCTTGATGATCATAATAGGAAAATTTTGGGGTTGTTTGTAATTTTGAAGCTCGTATAGAAAATCAGATTTAGTGGGACTAGGTAAACTAGTTTCACTATTTTGTTCATCTCGATGAAGTGGTTTTGGAATAGAATTAGCATAATCAATAATTTTTAATTTCAAAGACCTTGATTTTGAAAATGAAGGTTTTGAAGTGCTAACTGGAATTGAACTAGTTGAAAAACGTGATGATAAAAAATTTATAGAAGAAAAATCTACATCAACCGATCCATCATTATGTTCAACTATGTCAGAAAACTGTTTTGAAGAATCTAAAGCCTTTGTCTCAGTAACGTTTTAAAATTTTTGGTTACATGATTGAGTAATTTCTAACCATTTAATACTTTTAGGCATATAGACCTTAATATGGTTTGTATTTGTTTCAAAAATAATTAATTCATTGTTTGGACTTGATAAATGGGTTGTTGGTTTTAAAGTGGTTGTCATAGTTTTATAACAAACACGATAGATTATTGCTAAAAGTTTGGTATTATCTTTAAATTCTAAATTTTTTGTTTCTACCATTAAAACATGGTATCTAATTTATTTTTATCAAATAATCCTTCAGAGAAATTTAGAAAATAATTAAATAAATTGGTCCTTTTGAAATATTTGTTTTTGCCATAGCTAAAATAGAATTTTGAAAATTTATGTCTTTTATCTCTGAAAATGGGAGAACTGGAGCATCAATACCAAGTTTAAATAAATGTTTAATAGCAATTTGTACTAAACCTATACGAAGAAATTTATATTTTTATCTATGTTCTAAAATGGATCTTAATGATAATAGATTTAAATTTTGTTGATTTTGCCCAATAGACAGACTTTGTTCTGTCATTTTGATTGAGTAACTTTGAAAATAATCAAATGTTTCTCTTTTGTATATTGTATCTATATTTGTTTTTGGTATTACCCAATCATTTTAAACTTTGTTCTATGTCATCAATTGTTTTTCGATAGAATTTATTTGATTATTATCATAATCTTGTTCTTCATTTATATTTTTACTAGGAATATATCTTTTGGATAATAAGCAAGAAAACTTACTCATATTTATAATTAATTTTATTTTAAGATTTTATAAGAAAACTTAATTTTTTTAATAATCATGAATAGAGGGGAATCATCCTGACGATGATTGTGGTCCGACACCACGACTTACATCATTATATGTGTATCTTACGCTAATTCAACCAATCACTGGTCTTGAATCTGAATAATACTTATTAAAACTCATAATTTTATTATAAAATTTTAAACCAAAATTAATCAAATTTAAAATAAATCTATCACACATAAAGGTTCATGTGACAACCGTCAAATTCCCGATCAAGTCAAAGTCAAGCAAAGTCAATGCGTCAAACTGGTCAACTCAAATAGCACTTACATGTTAGGACTAACTTTATGGTTACTAATGTACCACTCAAAAAAAATCTTAACGCAAAGTATCACTTATAAGTTTCAAATGTTCAGAAATTCTAAACCCTAATCAGATTGAGGGATGTAACAACTCTATAGAACACTATTACATGCCCTTCGGGGGTGTATGTCACTCAAAATAGGGTGTAACTAAGTCTAAGGTCCTTATTCTACGAAGAAAAACATTAATAAAGGCCCCCGACAAAGTCTCTCCTAAGTCTCTCCCAAATCTCTCCAAGTATATGAAATTTCTCTCAAATCTCTCCAAGTATATCGAATCTCTCCCAAATCTCTCCAAGTATATCAAGTCTCTCCCAAATCTCTCCAAGTATATGAAATCTCTCCCAAATCTCTTTATGTATCTTAATCTCTCTCAAATCTCGCTATGTACCTTCCTTAGTCGAAAACAACTCAAAACCTAAGGAGAAAACCCAAAAGGACCCTATTGGTCCGGAACCCTCTTGGGCCGAAACCCCTCTCTACTTCGGAGCTTCTGATGGATTTCAGAATGCCCTAGTTTGCTTCGGAACACCTTCACTCCGGATGGATTTGCTCAGGAATCACATCGTGCGGATCCTTCGGTTCTACTGCGGAAGACCTCGCCTCGCTTCGGAATTCCTAGCCAGCTTCGCACCTCCGGTTCGGACCTCCGGACTTCGCATGTGACTTCAGATCCGAGAAAACACTCCGGAACTGAGTGAATGCTCCGGAATTTTGCCACATGACTCCGGAACTCCCCTAAGCCCTTCGGACCCTCGCAGATTACGGATTTTTGTCCATTTCAGATTATTTCTCCAGTTTAGGATATTTTGACGTCAGGAATTCCTCCAAACTCGTATTTTTCATATCTTAGACCCTTTAAACCCCTATTTTATGCCAAAATTGATTATTTTAAACATATTTATATAAAATAATACCCAAGATTTTTAAAGAGATTCTAACTAGATAAGGGGTTTAACTTTATGATGTGATGCAAATCCCCCGTTTTTCCATGCAAATCTCAGTAAAACCCATATTACCCATAGATAATAAGGTTATCCACCATCCCTCCAAGCAAACGTCGAATCACCCCTTATCCCCTCCATTTAGATACGTGAACTCCTTTCCCTCTTATTCCACTTTTCATTTTCATACTCAGTAAACTCCTAAGAGGTGCTCTCAACTCATTTAAGCTTCAAGTCTCATTCCTTCAAAGAAATATTCCCAGATTTTCGTAAGTATCTCATCTTCTTTGACCAGTGATTCTCCACATTATTCCTAAGATTTCATTATATTTACACATAAAATTATTCTTAGGATATTCTAAAGTTCAAAGAACCTTTCAAGTGTTGGAACTTGGAAGTTCCTTAACACTTCTTCAAATCACCCTAACAAGCTAAACCAAGGAGAGCTTCATATCCCTAGTTTTTTGATATTTTTATTGTTTTTGGGGGAGGATGCAAGTCAAAACTTTGTTTTAAATCTTAGTTTGCGTGCTTGTTATGCTTGTATGCTAAATTATATGTGTTAAAGTTATGAAAACATCAAGAACTCGAAATCTTGGGCAAGTCTCAAGTGTGAAAGTCATATTTCCCAAAATATACAAACAAACAAAAACTAACATGTCACAAAATAGAAGTTACAAGCTTCTATAACAAAAACCATAAGTATTTACGTCAAATTACTTAAACTGGCATTTAGAGGGAAAGAGAACACTTTCAACAAACCACCTAGCTTTAAGTCACCTTTTGACAAAAAAAAGTCTTATTTGTTAAATTATAAATTGAAGGACCATTTTGCCGACATCAAGAATATTGGGTCTTTTTGACGAGCCTGATTTACAAAGGAATATTTTCTAAACGAAAACGAAATATTTAGTCAACAAGTACGCCATTTCTGTTTATGTAATAAATAATGGATTACAACGATTTGCTCCAAAATCTGTTAGTATTCTAGTCAGACGAATCTTCATAGTATATATATATATATATATATATATATATATATATATATATATATATATATATATATATATATATATATATATAATGTACGCTCAAAGTCCTGTAAGAGTTATAACCAGAGTCTCCTGGAGGAGAAGCGTGAATTTGTGTATAGATCTATATGGGGTTGACACCCCGTACATTCGTTGTTCGTTACAGCTAGACCGGCCAGTCTAGGGTGACAAATGTCTTAAACAAAGCTGACGTTTGAAGACCGTCAGAAACAGGCACCCCGTCATATTAGTATGATTATAACGACTCACTAAGAATATAACAGTATGTTTTAGAAAACTACTCAAGTTACACTTTTCGATTTTAGACAATGATTGTTTTGAGTACTACAAACGAAACTTTTATCACGCCAGTATTAGAGTTTTAAGACCACCAACTTATTCATCGGAAAATATAGGATTTTCTGGGGAAAACAATTTTATAGGATTTTGTAAAACGATAAACTAAATCACACATGCAACTATACCGATTTGTTTCCGCTCTTCAAATTAGCCCCGTTATTCATTAAATGAACCGAAGATACAAAAACAATGGAATCCAAATCAACCCCAACATGATTGTCGTTAATATTTTTAAGACCTGGTTAAAATTTGTATCGAATTCCACCGCTAAAAACGAAGAATCAAGTGTTTAGATCCAGTGAGGTTTAATGGCGAAGTAGAAGGCGAAGAAGATGAAGTGAAATAGGAGCTTAATAATCATATTATTATGGAATCAAGGAGATGCAACAAATAAGGAGGGAGAAAAAAATCGATGATGCAAAAAGTATAAATGTAGGAATATGAACAGAAATACATGGGCGTCAGCAAGATGATCTTCGAGTCGCAACAAAAGGACTTTTGATTCATTTTTCAAAATCAAATTTGCAGACGACCAACAAGGGGAAGGTTGACGAGGAAACCCGCAACAAGAATTTGGGAGAGAGAGAGAGAGCTCTTCTATTGTTTTAATTATTAAAATATTAAAAATGTAAAAATAAAAATAAAAGAATATAACAATCATTTTAATTTTCAGACACACCATTTTCGCGTAGAAATATAACCAAAAAGACCACGGACAAACGAAAAAACGAAAGTTTAGATGAAAACCTCGAAAAAATACATACGTCACGACCACTTTTGCAGTTTTGTGTCTAAAATATATCTAAACAACATGAAAGCCAATATATGTATATCCAATAAAGTAGAAAAGTCAAAAGAAAATTATATTTCGTCTTTACATGAGTATCAGAAAAGTCACTCCATGCACCATTCCTTCTCTGTAACTATGACCATTATATACCGTTTGTGTTCATGCATAAACACAAGCTTTAGTATATCTTTCTAAAATATGAACAAGAATGTATGTTGTATGGAATACACAGATGCTTAACTAAAGCATGAGTTGTGTGTATTAAAAAGTAGATGCATATTTTGTTAAGGATGTCAAAACGTTAGATTGGGATTGGCTATCAACGTACAAGTATAGAATCAGATAATCTTGAATCTATAAGCCTTGAGATCTAAGCTTGTTTAAAAGTGCAGTTACAAGAGCGTCTCGCTTCTGCGCTCTATCTTCCTCTCTCATGCTTCTCTGCTCTTCTCTTTCCCTCCATTTCTCATACAACATTGTTCTCTCCTTGCCTAATGCTTCCATTGTCTGCCTCCACTCCAGCTCCTTCATCCTCCTCTCTTCTTCTTTAGCCTTATACCATTCCATCGATTGCATTTCATGTTTCATATACTCTTCCAATAAATCCTTCAAGTTACTAATCACGTTGATGCAGCTTGTATCTTCAGGGTTACATTGGCTACTACTCTCTGTACCCTTCTTCTTCTTTGTGATCTTACTTACACTTGCCTTCTCCATATCACTGTCATCATTGTCCGAAGCAAACTTCATCTCTCTTTTCCTGGATCCACTTGCAGCACCTTCTGCTTCCATCCACAGTAACCTTTGCATGCGATTTGCGAAGATCGTTTGTAACTCATCGTAGAATGGGAACTGTTGCCTCGTACCTTCTTGTTCCATCGTCTCATATCCCTGGTTCAATTCCAAGAAAACATGAAACACTTTTTCTAAAAGAAAAGATAGATATAATTATGACAAACCTTGTAACGGGTAACAAGATTCTTCCACTTGCTTTTACATTGATCGCCACTGCGATTATAACCCCTCTCCTTCATCTTTGTAGAGATCACTTCCCATAGAAGCTTGTTACGCTTTGTCTCCATGAAGTTTGAGTCCAGTTCTGCCCTAATCATCAACAACTCCCTTGTTTCTTGTACACTCCATTGCGGAAACCTGTCAGCAGCAGCAGCACCACCAGTATCAAGTACTCCTTCGCTGATAAGAAGGTGGCTAGGGTCCATATACATATCAAACAAATCAGTTTCTTGAAATATTTGTCACGGGAGATGATCATAGCATATATTCTTGATGAATTGGAGTCTTGTGAAGGTTTGAATGAGAGAAAAGAAAGATTGATTGAATAAGGATACGCAAGATTAATTATATATATAATGTTTTGCTGTGTGAATTCAAAGAGTGAAATGGTCAAAGTTTTGAGAAAGTCAAAAGAAAAAAGAACGATTCTTAATGTGCTTACACGACAATGAAAGCATGCAAGTAATTTGTTGGTTGTGACCGAATAAAAGTTGGTAATCAGTAGGATGCAGTATAGTGTTGGTTATGACCGAGTAAAATATATGTAAAAACACAGTAAGATGATTATGTCTTTATTATATATTGCTTACAGTTACTTCTCGTTAAAAAAATTAAATACCAAATTTTAAAAACTCCCTTTTTGGTTGTTGTTAGTTGGGCATTGTAAAGAAAAAAACATATATATTATTATTTTGTTATGATGATTATGTTTTTATATATCTTTTGATTTATATTTATATATAAAAAAAAATCTTTTCCAAGGTTACCGATTTTGTAGAAAACAATGCTTGGACAACATGAAAACGTTATATATTAATATCAACAATATAAAATTTTGTATTTATTATCGGAGTTATTATAAAGATCTTGATATGATTTATTATTAATAGGCTTTGTATTTTTTTGTATATTTTGTTAATATCTAAAACTTATACAATATATGAGAAAATAAACATCACCAGTTCAATCACTATAAACATAATTAAGCAACTAGATGAATAAGATGGTAAAAATATACCATGTCTTTTTGTATTTTGCTCGGATGCAAAACTAAACAACCGATTTTTCTTAATAAGCCAGGCATTATTAGTTTTAATCAATAAAACAATACTTATATAATTCTTAAAATGATAAAACTGCCGTGTGTTTGTCCTTAAAATAATAGAAAAACATTACCAAGCCGTAGAAATCATTTGAAAACCATCATCAAGTAAAGTTCTTTTCCTTTCCCGTAAGCATCTTTGACCAGTTTTTCCATAAGATTACTTAATTAAAGGTTATAGTTAACCATTTGGACAATTTGTCTTTTATTTTCCTAAAGTCAAATGCGGGACCCATTACAGATCTCGGTTGACTAAAACTATAGAGAAGAGGTTTGTGCTTTTACCAATGTAACCCTGTGTGTGATCAATAAATATCAAAAGTCAGCTGCTTTGACTAATATGGGTGATATTAATAGCATTCCTAGACGTGACAACTGGTCAAGTTTTGACCCGATTCGCTTCAAACCCGTAAATTTTTTATGAGTTTGAGTTTTAATTTTCAATTTGTTTATCCGTTTATGATCCATACCTGTTTACTCTTTTATTAAATGGGTTGAATATGAATCATTGTCGATTCGTTCCACTTATAACTCGTCTCATTTAATATATATATATATATATATATATATATATATATATATATATATATATATATATATATATATATAGATAGATAGATAGAGAGAGAGAGAGAGAGAGAGAGAGAGAGAGAGGAGGGTTCAATTGAAAAAAAAAGGTTGAGAATGGGGGAATCATTCTCAGCCACTCATTTATTTTTGCCGCAAAAGCCTCCGTCGTACCAGCAGAAATGGGAAAGGAATAGACATGTGTTTTCTAACAAAACATGTTTCCTTAAACTATGCTAATCATTACCTTAATATATACAAAAATATAGTTTTTTCGTTTTTTTTTTAAAAATTTTAAGAAGCTATTTTTATCGAAAAATGATTTTTAAAGATACCAAAATTCATGATTTTTTATTCTCTACAAATAGACATCCATATTAATATAGTTTTAAAATAAAATAAAAAATTTATTTTTTTTATATTTTCAGCTATCGTTATTCATAAGTGAATAAAAATGAATCAAATTTTTACTACAGTACATTCATTATTCAGTTATGAATAAAAACTATGATTAATTTTTTTTTTTACAATTTAAGTATCATTCATATATGAATATAGCATATAATAAACATATTATATTCATATTTAAATATTAGGCGATGCATTCACTTATGAATATTACATAGTATATTCACTTGTGAATATTAGATGGTATATTCACTTATGAATATTATATAATATTTTCATATCTGAATATTACATAGTATTATATAGGGGTGAGCATTTGGACCGGTGGACCGGACCGGACCGGACCCTTTTTTTGGACCCCCGGGCCGGTTCTCGGTTCTAAGATTTCTTGCCGGTCTGGTCCGGTTTTTTTCCCGGTCCGGTCAGGTTTTTACCGGGTTTAGAACCGGTTGGACATGATTAAGATTTTTGTGACGTTTTTTAAACGCACATAACTCATTCGTTTTAAGTCGGATTGACCTGCAGTTTTTTCCAACATTTAGTTTACAGTTTGTAGATGAATTTAGACTATAATTTTGTTTATTTTGGTATTATATTCACCGTGTTACAATCCTTCAAAGTAGAGCTATCAAAGCTGAAAAAATTCAGCTTTTCAGCAACATTTTGTAAGCTGTGATGGTTTTTAAACACCCATAACTCATTCGTTTTAAGTCAGATTGACCTCAAATTTTTTCCAACATTTAGTTTACAGTTTGTAGATGAGTTTAGACTATAATTTTGTTTATTTTGGTATTATATTCACTGAGCTACAATCCTTTAAAGTAGAGCTATCAAAGTTGAAAAAATTCAGCTTTTTAGCAAGATTTTATAATCTGTGACGTTTTTTAAACACCCATAACTCATTTGTTTTAAGTTGGATTGACCTACGGTTTTTTCCAACATTTAGTTTACAATTTGTAGATGAATTTAGACTATAATTTTGTTTAATTTGGTATTATATTCATTGAGTTACAATCCTTCAAAGTAGAGCTATCAAAGCTGAAATATTTCAGTTTTTTAGTATTATTTTATACTATAATTCCGAGTCCGCGTTTAGCACTTGTGGTAGAGTTGTAAGTGAGTATCAAACTAGTTTATCAACATTGATAGTTGAAGCTTTGTTATGCACCCATGATTGGGTGATAAAGTTTACAAATCCGATAGTTGACAACGTTGGTGACATCTTGAACGATGATGATATAGCTTTGGGTAAAAAAATTACAATATTTATTCTTTTTTTATACAATTATTACTTTTTATTAAATACTAACAACATTTTCATCTGTGTTTATTTAGAGATTGCACAAGCTTTAAATATGTTACATATTGATTGTAAAGTTTAAACTATGATTTTTGTTGTTACGGTAATACTTTTGTATGTCTGTCTTAAAATTGTTTAACTTTTGTTGGTGAACTTAATTTATATGTTAGTTGCTTTTATTTGTTAAATTAATTTTTGCAAATTGCAAGTTATAATATTATACATCAATGTAGATTAGTTAGGCATGAAACGGAAACATATTAATTTTGCAAGTTATAATATTATACATCAATGTAGATTACTTATTATACTCTATGCAATTAAAGTTGTACCGGTCCAAACGGGTCCAAAAACCGGAAAACCCGGACCTGGACCCGGACACGGACACGGACACGGACACGACTCATCCGGTCTGGTCCATGGTCCACAAAATTCTCCATAACCGGTCCGGTCCAAGAGTCGGTCCGGTCCGGTTCGGTCCGGGCCGGTCCAAATGCTCACCCCTAGTATTATATGGTATATCACATGTGAATATTACATAGTATATTCATTTGTGAATATTAGATGATATATTCACTTATGAATATTACACAATATATTCACATATGAATATTACAAGGTATTTTCACAAATATATATAATTTTTATATGTTATTCACATATGAATAACATACAGACTTGCATATCTGTTTTTTTGTTTTAATAATCATATACTGAGAAAACATATTCATATATGAATATAACGTGGTAATTTAGTTTATACATTTCATCAAACAATTGGAGTGCATACAATTTAACTTTTTTTAAAAATGTTAAAAACATGATATTTTGACTATTTAAATCTTACAAAAGAGTAGATTGATAGAGAATTATATGAAATTTTTCAAAAAAAAAAAAACGATTTGATTTTTTTTCTAACCTTAATTTTGAAGTTTTATTTGATAATCGATGTTGAATGAATGATATGAAGTGGATTTTTATTGATTATCGATGATGTTGATCTAATAACGTTGGGAGTATAATTAATCATACATGTTGAAGATCTGATCGTATTCAAGCACAATTGAAGGTTGAATTAAAAGAACCAAAAATGAATTTTTGTTGTTAACTGTTGAATCATGTTGATTATTGACGAAGATCGATGATTGATTTGCACTGGATGATGTTGATGATGGTTTAATTGAAGAAATCTAGATGATTGTTGAAAGTTGGAGAAGAAATTTGGATGATGAACGATGAATGAGTTTGAACTGTAATCTAATTCTCTACAGATACGTATTTGAGATTGAAGGTTGTTATCATATTTACAAGTTTGCCACCGTATCTTTTTATGCTTAAATAAAATGAGTGGTTGAGAATGATTCCCCCATTCTAAACCTTTTTTTATTTTCTCAATTGAACCCACATCTATATATATATATATATATATATATATATATATATATATATATATATATATATATATATATATATATATATATATATATATATATATATATATGCACACAATAGATAGTGAAAACATTTAAACCTAACTTTCTCTCTCTCTCTCTCTCTCTCTCTCTATATATATATATATATATATATATATATATATATATATATATATATATATATATATATATATATATATATATAGAATTGTTTGAAGGTTTTAAATGTTGCTACAACAACCTACGTCTGTTATATAATAGTAACAATGATTAATAAGATAATATGTTAGTTATGTAACATACAAAATAAGATATAGAACAATATTTGTATAAAATATATTAAATAAAAAAAATGACGATCAAATTAAATTGTATTTTACATAAATAGTTACCAATTGACATACCATTTAATATTTTTTTTCTTTTTTTATCACTTATGTTTATGCTTATGATAATATATGCCGATCCCTAATTTTACAAATAGATTTCCTACAAGTAATTTTCTATGTTTTTGTTTGTTTTAGGGATGGTATAATCCTATTTGTGTTTAAAACCTAAAAAAAATCGTAATTCATGTAACAAAACTATAATGAACAAAGTATGGCTAAAAAATATATACCACAAAAAACAAGCAACATGATACCAACCTAGCCTAAAATGTTAGTAACCGATATATTTGGTAGCCTACATGTTTGGTCAATAATACCATACCATTTGATTAACCATGGTAGAAATTAATAAAATCATTTTGGAGCGATTTTTCAATCTAAACAAAACAAAACTCTTATTAACAAAACCTCATTTCATGTTTCACAACGCTCAAGAACATGAAAATCCTCATTCACAAAATCTCCATACATGTTGGTATTAACCCTTACCAATATGTATCAACCAAATTTATTAGTAGTCAAACAAGTCGGTACCAACTATACTTGGTAGGGTAGTGGTAGGGAAATTTTGTATCAACTATAATTGGTAAGGTATATGGTTTAGGAAAAAACATAATTGATACCGTATCAATTTCACCCCTAGAACAAAATGTTAAAAGTTTTTAGCAAGTCAGTTAGTAAAATATAGATTTTTATCAATTCAATATAGGTAGATATAAGCAAATAATATTAAAGACTAAAAATGTATATATCAAACATACAATCAAAGATATTATAGTTATAGATAATAAAAATATTTGTATTTTATAAAAAAATATATAGATAAATATATGAAAACATAGAAAATCATAAATGGAAGGTTAGTATCTATATTAATATATTAATATATATTAATTAATACAATAGTATAATTAATTAATACCAGGTGGATATAAATCTAAAATAAAAAGTTACTATGTATATCAGTATACATTAATATATATATATATATATATATATATATATATATATATATATATATATATATATATATATATATATATATATATATATATATAATTTGTCCAAAGTTAGGAATAGTGAATTTGATGGTTTTTTGGCAGAAATCGTCCCTGATTTATAGTGGTATGTGCTTTTTCGCTCTCTTGTTGTGCATTTATCTTCTGGGCAATTTATGCCATTTTCTACAAACTTTGTTGCCACGTGTTTGTCACCTATCTTCTTTACAGTTTTCCTATCCAATCACATTTCGATTGGTGTAATTGTTTTCCAGTGGCTGCCTAGACCGACAATCGTTTGCACCAATAAATCCCTAAATCTTTTTGTCGTCTCTCTCTAAATGTATTGACATCCAAGAAGAATCAGTTCTTCACCCCTCCTCCTTCTCTCTTCTGTTATCGTTGACTTCACCATGGTATTTCATTACGATTTGGTTAGTTGTGCAGATATTAGAAGGAGTCTGAAGGAAAATCAACAGTGTTGTTGCACCAGTCCCGTGTGGCATGTGTGCAACGGAGGTGATTAGGTCAGTGTCAAGCATCAACAATGAACCCTAAACCCACAAATGTTTCTCTTTCTCCTATTCCCCTGTGTTTCCCATATTTAGGATTTTAATTTCTTCTTGCTTTTTTATTAGGGCTTTATGTTTCCTTCCGCTGCGTCGACACCTTCAGTCGTACCCGAGACGCCCTCGGTTGCATCGGAGACGTCTTCAGTTATACGATAGACGACTATCATGGAGTGAGTCTTACCGATTGCATCTACTGCTCGCCGAAGGAGACAATAGTAACGACTTTTTGATTCTCCGACCATTTCAAAGGTTAGCTCGCCAACAGAAACATTCAAAACACATCGGTAGGTACGATTCTCTTATTTTGTGGGTTTGATTTCAGAAGTTAGCAAATCCCTAAGTAAGTTCATCATTTGCACTGTACAATGATTTTAATTTATGTGGTTTCGATTTATAAGCAAATTTGGCTTTGATTTCGATTTATGTGGTTTCCATTTGTTGTATGTCTGATTTCGATTTGCTATTTATTTGATTCTCCCAAGTGATTTCGATTTGTAGTGTCTGCCACTACTACTATTGCTTTCGATTTCATCATAGGAATCAGTGCATCTAAAGCTTCATCCGCATCTTTAGAGGTGTAACACTCCAAATCAGGTAAGCCTTTGAAACCCTTGAAAATGAATTAATTAGCAAAAATTGTCCCTCTCGTACGTTGGGCGTACCTAAGGGTACGCTTAGCGTACTATGGGAGAAGGATCGCGAAGGAGCCTTGCGTACACGGGGCGTACGCAACAAAGGGCCAAAACCCTAAATCTTGGACTTGACCCCTATTTAAACACCTTTTAGCCTCTTGGACCAAACCCTATCAGTCTCTTTAGCCTCATTTCGTCCACCTACAGCTGAGATATTGTGTGAGATGGTTTTTGAGCTTAAGGAGTGGGTTTTGTGGCCATTTTAGAGTTCATTCAAGAAAGAGAAGTTGGCAAGGAAGCTTGGAGTGTCATTTGGCTTCAAGAATCTCCATATAGTCGACCTTGAGGAGCTTCTGGAGGTATAAAGCTTGGACCTTTCCATCTTAATCACTAGAGCTAGCTAGGGTTTTATAGTTTTGTCCCTTTGGTTGATTTTGGACCTCCTCTTTTGAGTTAAGCAACTCCAAAGGATGGAAATGACATATCCGAGGTCCCGTGGTCCTTTTGCATCATAAAAATGGAGTCTCGGTGGGTGTTTTGACCTCATGCATGGGTTAAGAACCTTAAAAAGGTCTTAATGGGGGTGTTAGGAGCATATGAGGCATGCAAAGGCATAAAGCTGCCAACTTTATGCCCTAAGTCATCTTAATAAGCATAGATCTGACTTTTGGACCTAAAAGAATCGAGTATTAAGAACTTAATGGAAAAAGTGCTTAATCTATTAGTACGTTGGGCGTAACCCAGTGTACGTTGTGCGTAAGTCCCAGAGCCCCAGTACGCTGCACGTACCAGGGTGGTATGCTAAGCGTACGCATCACAGATGGGCTTGGATCTGTTTTGGGCCTTTGAACTGTTGGGCCTCATTTGGTTATTGGACTTGGTTGCATTCTAAGAAAAGTGGGCCATTTTATCTGTATTGGGCCATTGGTGTTATGGTAGGGTCTTATTGGGCCAAGAGGTCCATTAATGATTTTGGACATGGACTTTGGGCCCATTAACAAAGAAAGGATAATTGGGCTTTGGTGGAAGGACTTGGGGTTGGGTTCCCTTTTGATTAAGTAAAGTCCTAACATTGATTAATATTATTATTCAGTACAGAAGGTTACAGACTGTTAGGAGAGCAGTTTTTGCATCCAGCAGACAGAGGTGAGTCTTCTCACCATATCCATGGGTCTAAGGCACTAAGGCCGGCCCATTATGTGATTATGGTTTATGTGTTAGTCATTTATGTGATTTGATATGCTATGTGATTGTGTGTTATTGCTTGGAAGACCCCGAGGGGAGCCCGTGCCATTAGATGTAAGACCATGTGAGGTAGCCCATGGCATTCCTAGGTAAATACCATGTGGGGTAGCCCATGACATTGGATGTAAGACCATGTGGAGTAGCCCATGGCATTTCTAGGTAAAGACCATGTGGGGTAGCCCATGACACGAAGGTGTAAGACCTTGGGGAGAGCCCATGACATCCTTACAAGTTTATGTATGCATGGATTATGTGTTATATGTGGCTTTTATAGCTAACAGGATATGTGATATGTGTATTGTGTGTGGTATGCTCAGGGAAACTCACTAAGCATTTAGCTTACAGGTTGTGGATTTGTTTCAGGTTCTTCAAATCCCAAGGGAAAAAGCAAGGTGTGATGGCGCAACGTGCACTCTCTCCCAGACGTTTTTATGGACACTTTGATGTTTGGAATAAAAGTTGTATTTGACATATGTTTTGAAAACAATTATGATTGGATTTCTTAAATCATGGAAATGTATTTGACTATTCAAAAATGAAAATTTTCTTTAAAAAATTGGGTCGTTACAAGAGGTAACAAACACGAAATTTGTTTTAAGACTTAAGTTTTTATTTGAAGCTTATTTGATTTCGTAGAAATTACTTTTTTTGATATTTTTTCTACAGGTATATATTTTTCTACCTTTGTTGTAGATTTTTCCCATCAAATCATCAAAATTGAAATTGTACTGTATGTAAGTTTCCTCATGAACAAAAAAAATCTCTCTTTTTTATTGCTATTTCTTGCTGATGATGAACATAACACGTATTGCTTCCTTCTTTAACAGATGATCATAAAAGCTTTTACAACTGTTCTAGCTGTGATTCTTGAAGCCTTTGCTGTATATTGTGAAGGTGAATTCAAATGGGGTTGTGGTTAAGATAAGATTTCACAATTTGTGATTCCAAATGGATTATAAACCATAAAGAATTATTTACTAACATTTTTTCCCTTGATTTTTTTTTAAATGTGTAGGTATCCTTACATGGCTATTATTTTAAATTTTGGGTATACTATTGTGCTATTGACAATGTCTTCTACTGAAATAGATAAGCCAAAAGTAGCAAAAATAGCAAAGGGCAATATGAGAAGTTCAGGGAGAAGAATACTTGCTGACAACACCAACTTTCCACAACAACCTTACACTCCAAAGCAACCTGTCAATCCTCATGAAAGTTCTGATACTATAAGAGAGCACAACAAGCAGCTCCAAAAGGTATAAATTTTGCTATGGTGGTTTTGTTAATATGACTCAAGAACTATATGTTATCTATTTATGACTTTATGTATATGTTCAACCGGTGATTGAACTTAATCTTTTATGTCATCCATGAAAAAGCAGCATTAATGAAACTCCTATCAGAGGAAAAGCATCCAATTAAATCTCTTTTTCCATTTCATGTCACCATGGGAGTTCCCAAATCTTTCTTTCTATCATCGCCCTTAACATTTTTTTTAGTAAAATCATTGAATAAAGTAGAGTTGAGAGATAGAAAGTGAAGCTTACTTTGCAGAAGGTCCAGGAGCAGAATTTGCAACTTGCTCAATTAAACACTCAGATGCTAATGGTCTGTTTTCTTGGCATAGTTTCTTAAACCCTTTTTTTAAGCATTTTCTTTTGAGATACATGTACACATGTTATAATATATTGCTCTATTTTTGTAGGAACTAAATTCAATCAAGGACAGAGTAACTACTGTTAGGTAATTCCATCTTATATTTGACTTACATCCATAGTTACATTCATACCCCTTTGTTTTGTTTGGTTTTAGAGCAAAGCTCTGAATCATGAGCTTCGATGCAAAAATGGTTTGATTAGTGTAATGAAGTATTGGAAAACAGAGTTTGTCAAACAAATGATTGTGATATAAGTACATGAACATTAATCCTATTTTTTTTAATAATATGTTCAAAATTGTGTCTCATATCATCAAAATAAGGTGAACATATATGTTTTCACTTGTAGAACAATAAGGTGATTCAGGCGAAGGAAACTGAAGTAGTAGCAGAAAATAATGAAGACAAACATTATATTATCATAAAAAAGAATAAATCAAAAGGTCAATGTCATTTTTTTAGTTTCATTTCGTTATATATAAACACCAATTAAATTAAGATTGTCATTTTATTTGATTGTTGGTTTTAGGTTTACTGCCATCTGTTGAAGAGGTTCAAGATAATGATGTGGCTAGAAACAGAAGGTTTGTAGAGTTATTTACTTTCTTTATATATATATTGACAGGATTTAAGGATTCAATCTAGAAGACAAAAGTTATATTCGTAGTAATAAAGTTTTTGTAATATTTAATACACTAGTTAGTTATTTATAGAAAAAATAAAATAATAATAATAAGTGTTGAATGTTTTGAGTCAAGCCAATATAGTCTTTATGCTTTTGACTAAACTTATTCTAACATGTTACGTCAAGTATCCATAACTCTATCAGCAAAATATGTAATGAATTAGGTCATTGACTAAGTTGTCTCCATAAATTTAAGGAATGGTCCATGCATTGTTTAGCCATATGTTGGGCAGATTAATGGTCCCTGCATTGTGGACCCAAAGACCATAGTGACATAGCGGACAAATCATCCACAAGTTAGAAATTGTCTCTGTTTACGATTTATAGCGGTTGTATGCCTATGATGTTTTATGGACCGTAACAATAAATAGATCAATAAAATATGCGGTGGTTTTCCTAATCGGATGTGATTTCTTTATTACCTTATTTATTTTCATTTTTTTTTGTAATCGTATAATTACGAATGTTGACTTTTAGTTTACACTTTGTTTAATTCAGATAAGATTAAACTGATTGATTTTTAGCTAAACTTTATTCCAAGTTAAAGATTTAGTAATGTACTTTCATATAGTTGGGTTGTTACAACATTACAGTTTCAATCTAGAAAGTGTACTATAAACGACCAAAACAATTGATCAATAATCTCTTATTTTTTTTTATACTTTAACAAATTCATATCCCGTAAAACGGGGTTTCTCATCTAGTTTATTACAATAGTTATTTATAAATATAACTAATTGTTAATCATCACTCATCTAAAATGTTCATCGACCCCATGTAAATTTAATTAGTCGATTTTAAACACAAATCATATTTTAATACAGAAGTTTAAATGCAACTATATCGCGTGTTTATATATTTATAATGATTTTATATATTTTCATATTTTTATTTTGATAACTATAACGTAATAGAAGAATTTTATGTATTTATTGTTTATAAGGAAATATCCTTAAATGTTTAATAGAAATAATTAATTAGTAAGAAACAAAACTTAGTTAAAATTAAAATATAACTTAAGGAGTAAAATAAAATATAATTAAAATAGAAGGTTGTATGCCTTCATCTGTAGCGTGACCTTCAGTATTTGGTACTAGGGATGAGATTTATAACCGGAAAACCGGACCGGAACCAAAACTGAACCTGAACCGGACCCGTTAGAACCGGAATATATAGAACCGGGTCCGGTTCCGGGTTTAAAAATTGGCTTTATCCGGGTTCCGGGTAATCCGGGTTTGGGTCCATTGGGTCCGGGTAAACCGGGTCTAAAACCCGGAACCGGTTTTTGGAACCGGAACCATTTTTAGGGTCGGAACCACTTTTTGTGAAACGTTTACAAGATACATATCTTATTCGTTTAAACTCCAATTGACATACGGTTTTTTCCAACATGTAGTTTAGAGTTTGTACATGATTCTAGACTATAAATTTTTCATTTTTAGTTTTATATTCATTGACTTACAGTCCTCAAAAGTTGAGATACCAAAGTTGAAAGTTTTTAGTTTTTTAGTTTTTTTGTATTCGGTGAAAGTTTTAAAGCATGCATATCTAATTCGTTTGAAGTCGGATTGACATGTGGTTTTTTCCAACTTCTAGTTTACAGTTTGTACATGAGTTTAGACTATAATTTTGTCATTTTTGGTTTAACATTAAATGATTTACAGTCCTCCGAAGTCGGGATATCGAAACTAAAAATTTTCAACTTTTCAGCTATTTGTTTTTGTACTTTGTATTATGTGAAAATATTAACACAAGTATATCTCATTCGTTTAAATTCGGATTGACATACGGGTTTTTCCAGAGTATATTTTAGAGTTTGTACATGATTTTAGACTCTAATTTTGTTAATTGTGGTTTCGTATTCAATAAGTTACAGCCCCCCAAAGTGGGGATATCAATATGAAAATTTTCAAAGTTCAACCCACTAAGTTGTAAGTAATTACCAAAAAATTCCGGTTTTCTCGGGTTTTCCGGGTCTAAACCCACTTTATCCGGTTCCAACCTACCCACTTTGATGTTTCCGGGTTTTCCGGTTCTAGACCCACTTTACCCGGAACCATACCCAGAACCGAACCGGAACCGGTTCCTAGCTATATATCGGTCCGGTTTCCGGTTCTATAAAATCCCGTTAACCGGTTCCGGTTTTTCCGGGTCCGGGTCCATCGGGTCCGGGTTTGGACCCACTTTCATCCCTACTTGGTACACTCTCTAACATCATAAGTAATATCAATTCACGGGGCACCACAATAGTCGTTAAAATTTATGGCCTTTCAAATTTCTCAAAAGGAGTTATGGCTTTCATTGGATTTGTTTCATCATAATGCTTAGCATTGGACTCACTTGTACCATTCTTTCGTAAAACAAAATACTTTAACATCTTAGTTTCTAAGTGTAGGTCGAGGTCCAACTTCTTAGTATAGGACCCAATTTCTATCTTTGTCTTTATAATCCAATCTAATTTAGGTGAGGGACAATCTTATATCTCTTCAATGACTACTTTAACATGGGTTATGCCATGCATAATATAAATTTTGATATCCTTTTGCTCGGCATAATATCTAGATAGTGTAATGACATCTTGGTTATTGCTTATTACCAAGGTCAATGAGTTCATGATTTTGCTTCACTAATAGGCTCACGATTCGATTATGATAGTTATAGACTAGTACAAAGGCCGACTCCTAGAAAAACATACCTTATTTTATTAGCCGGAACAGTAATAATGAAAATAACCTCTTCCTTAGTGCAATATGACTTGTTTATTTATATCAGTATCTATAATGAAAAATGGTAATAAATTGATTATATTTTAACTTACCCTAATTCCTTGAGCATAACATTAAGTTCATGCACGCAAATTCATCAATGTCAACATAAGCAATGTAGTTCACCTTTTTGGATCATGATACATATTATATTTAATCAAAACATTAACATAAAAGCATTGAACCATGGATCATTGTTCAACAATTAATAACAACTATCATATGGTGTCTTGGAGTAGGGGTGTATATGAGGTGGTTTGATTCGGTTATTTGTCATAACCGAACCATAAACATTACAATTGGTTAATGTATTTCGATAACCATTGAGTAATGGTTAATATTGTTTTGGTTAATGGTATTAGTCGGTTAATAGTTATGATTAATGGTTAATATCGGTTAACCAAAATGGTCAAAAATGACATAAAAATAAAAATATTTTTCTATAAAAATTGAAAAACACAAAGTTTATCGTTATAAAAGTTGAATGATTGTGTATATATAATTGTATTAATAGAATATTACTTATCCTATCTAACTCCAAATAATTACCCTTTAAAATTTCAATTCTCAATATAATTACATACCATATATTTAATACTATATTATATTAAAAACATTATTAATATTATTGGTTTGGTTCGGTTTATAACGGTTTGATTTTTGATAACGGTTTATAACTGAACCATATGTATTTGGTTAACCAAAATTAGAAACCAAATCATATCTTTTAGTAATGGTTCGGTTATATCGGTTAATATGGTTATGGTTCGGTTATTTGGTTAATATGCACACCCCTACTTGGAGACCTTATTTGTTGGTACAAGGTTTATGACTTTTGCAATGCCTATTAGGGAATATCCTTGAAACTGAATGGTATAATCGTGATATGACGACCACACCATATCAACTAATGTTTGGTTTCGCTTTCAGCTACAACATTATGTTGGGGTGCCCATAACAAAGTCAACTGTGAAATAGTCCTACAAAATCTTATATGATTGTTAAATTCCTAACTTAGATACTCACTACCCATATCAGATATGAAAATCTTAATCATTTTAATTAGTTGATTCACTAATTCAATTTGGAAAGTCATAAACATCTCAAAGGTTTCAAACCCATGTATAATCAGATGAACATTGTAACATCCCGAAAATCATGCCATACATTTTTTGTTTTTAGATTAATAAATCGTTATTACAAACCCTTCCCATAAACCCAAGGTAATAAAGATTTAACAAAACATCATCAAATCAGAGTAATCCACAGAATACGTAAACATGTGGTGTGTGCTCTGCAATCATCCATAGCTCTTCCAATTAAAAACCAGAGTATGGATGAGAAATTGGGCCGAAAACCCGAACCGAACCGAGAACCGAACCGAACCGAACCGAATTAGACCCGAATAATCAATTCGATTCGGTTTTCGGGTATCTGTATATGGCTTATTCGGTTTTCGGGTTATTCGGTCCGGGTTACCCGAATAAGGACTTATTCGGTCCAAAAAACCGAACCGAATATGAAGAGTCTTTTTTCCATTGCGTGAATCGATTATCCTATACGATTCCCTCACAGTCGACGATTCCAGTCGACGATTATCCTATACAATTCCCTAATCCTAATAGCGGATAACCAAACACAATTACACCAAACCGAATATCCTAATCCTATTACACCGAATCGAGTATGTTGAAATTCCATATTGATGATTTGCGCCAATTTGTTTGATCGAAATTCGACTGGTTCTACTTCTTGCTGCCGAGTGCCGACTGGTTCTACTTCTTGCTGCCGACATTTGATTTGTTTGATCGCCAATTACACCAAAATCGAATATCCTAATCCTTCCGTTTTTTTGATCGACAATTGGTTCTACTTCTTGCTGTCGAAGGATTTGCCTTTGATCGACACATGATCCTTGCGACTTGCGAGTTGCGACAATAGGCTTTGATCGACATTAGGTTTTGATCGACTTCCCTGCTTCAAACTTCTTGAATCGTCTTCTCATCTTGTTTTCTAGTTTATACTGTGATAAAATTCCATTCAATTCATGGAAAATTGGGTTCCAAATCAAGAAACACAAGTAAGTATTTGTATCTTAATCTACTACTCATTGAAAATTGAATAAGAGAATTTAATGAAAATAACCATATATGTTCTTTTACTTGTGTCATTCCATATTGATGAATTTATTTAAATGCTATTATGCTTTAGATGTATGATGAATCTATTTTGTTATTATGCTTTAGATTGATGATGAAGATGTATTTGTTGATAACACACAAGTTGAAGGAACAAGTCAAGCAACAATCCCGAAGAAAAGGAAATATGCCCAAAGGGCGGCTTGTTGGAACGACTATGATGTACTTCATATTGACAAAGTTAGACATAGCAAATGCAAAAAATGTGGAACTTTGCTCAAAACCGAATCCGGAGCAAACGGTACGTCTAGTATGATTAAACATACTGAAAGATGTAAAATGAACCCAAAAAATTTAGAAAAAAAAAACTAAAAAACCAAACCACTATAAATTTCAAAAAAAATGAAAACGGAGAGAATAGTATTGGGACTTGGAAGCATGATGAGAAAAGAATAAAAAAAGCTTTGTTAAACTTATTTGTAGTTGGAGAATTACCATTCAAGTTTGTAGAGAACGAATCATTTATTGAGTATACAAATGCATTGAACGGGAAAATAATTTTGCCATGTAGAACCACAATTTCAAATAGAGTTACCAATCACTTTCTTGAAGAAAAGGCTAAGTTATTTAAGTTCTTTAATAATCCCCTAAGTAATGTGCATTTGACGACCGATTGTTGGACAAGCTCATGTCAAAGGTCGAGCTATATGGTGGTCACGACCCACTTTATTGATGAAGATTGGGTCATGCATAAAAGAATTATAAACTTTAAATCTCTAGATAGTCATAAGGGAGAAGACATTGGGCGCACGTTGTTGACTTGCCTTCAAGAGTGGGGTATCAATAACGTAATGACCATAACCGTTGACAATGCTAGTGCAAATGACAAAGCAATCGAAATTCTAATGAAAAAGCTACCAAACTTGTACGATGGGGGGAAACAATTACACGTAAGGTGTATGGCCCACATCCTTAACCTTATTGTTAGGGATGAGTTTGATCAACATCAATCTAGTATCAAGTGCATGCAAAAGGCCGTTAAATACATTAGGAATTCTACACAACGGATTCAAAGGTTCAAAGAATGCATGAAAGAGCTAAATGTGGAATCCAAAAAGTTTTTGTGCAATGATAGCCCAACTCGATGGAACTCCACATACGAGTTATTGAAGATTGCGGTGGAGTTGGAGAAGGTTTTTGGCATGTTTGAAGTCAAAGGTAGTTTCATATTCCATTCCATTGTTTTTTTTTTAATTTTATATTTCAGCATTTTTACAAATTTTTAGCCAACTTTGAAGAGTCATAACGTGTTCGTTATTTGTCCGATTAGCCCGATTTTTTTTTCCAGCTTGTAGCTTACAATTTGAAATACAGTTTACACTATTTATACGCTTTATTTGGTTGTATATTCATTGAGTTATAGGCCTCTAAACGTTGGATATTAAATCTGAGTTTTTCTGTTTCAGCATTTTTACAAATTTTTAGCCAACTTTGAAGAGTCATAATGTGTTCGTTATTTGTCCGATTAGCCCGATTTTTTTTCTAGCTTGTAGTTTACAATTTGAACTACAGTTTACACTATTTATACACGTTATTTGGTGGTATATTCATTTAGTTATAGGCCTCTAAACATTGGATATTAAATCTGAGTTTTTCTGTTTCAGCATTTTTACAAATTTTTAGCCAACTTTGAAGAGTCATAACGTGTTCGTTATTTTTCCGATTAGCCCGATTTTTTTCCAGCTTGTAGCTTACAATTTGAAATACAGTTTACACTATTTATACGCGTTATTTGGTTGTATATTCATTGAGTTATAGGCCTCTAAACGTTGGATATTAAATCTGAGTTTTTCTGTTTCAGCATTTTTACAAATTTTTAGCCAACTTTGAAGAGTCATAACGTGTTCGTTATTTGTCCAATTAGCCCGATAATTTTTCCAGCTTGTAGTTTACAATTTGAACTACAGTTTACACTATTTATACACGTTATTTGGTGATATATTCATTTAGTTATAGGCCTCTAAACATTGGATATTAAATCTGAGTTTTTCTGTTTCCACATTTTTACAAATTTTTAGCCAACTTTGAAGAGTCATAACGTGTTCGTTATTTTTCCAATTAGCCCGATTTTTTTCCAGCTTGTAGTTTACAATTTGAACTACAATTTACACTATTTATACGTGTTATTTGGTTGTATATTCATTGAGTTATAGGCGTCTAAACATTGGATATTAAATTTGAGTTTTTCTGTTTCAACATTTTTACAAATTTTTAGCCAACTTTGAAGAGTCATAACGTATTCGTTATTTGTCCGATTAGCCCGATTTTTTTTCCAGCTTGTAGTTTACAATTTGAACTACAGTTTACACTATTTATACGCGTTATTTGGTTGTATATTCAGTGAGTTATAGGCTCCTAAACAAAGGGTATTAAAGCTGTTTTTTTTTTACAAAAATAAATACTAACATTTACTTTATTATAATAGATCTTACATTTGTTCGAGACTTTTGACCCCCTCAAAAGAAGATTTCAACATTTGTATAGCTATGGTTGGATTTCTTGAGAAATTCAAGATGAAAACCGACATAGTATCGACGTCAACAAAACCGATGACACATCAGTTTTTTGGAGAAATATGTGATGTGTACAAACACATTAAGGAATGGGCGGCTAGTCCCCAATTTTGTTTGATCGGGAAGGAAATTATTGATAAATACGATAAGTATTGGGGCTATATTGAAAAATTAAATGACTTTTTGTATTTTGCAGTCATATTAGATCCACGGTTCAAGTTTGATTTTCTTCAACAAGCTTTTGAGAAGTTGATTAAGTTGAAGAATCCACAAAAAGATCCTATGCTCAACTCGAAAGTCATTTTGAAGGCTAAGGTCTTAATACGGGGTCTTCAACAAAGATTTGAGAATTTTTTTTATTTCTACAAATCAAAGTTTGACAATACCGACTCTTCTCAAAATCAAACACATGGTCATGAAGATGTAGTTGTGATTGATGATGAGAATGACTTCATGGGTGATTTAATAGTACAAACTGATTACCCATCGACATCAATAGAAACGGAGTTGACACGATACCTAAACGAACAGTCAGTTAAATACAATAAAGATTTTGATATTCTACTTTGGTGGAAACAAAATGCATCTCGTTACCCTATTGTATCCCGTATGGCGAAAGGTATAACTTTATTTTTTGTATACTTTTTTATATAATTATATTTTAACATTTTCTATGTTTATGCTGATAGATATTTTGGGACTGCAAATCTCTACCATGGCGTCAGAGGCGGCGTTTAGTACAAGCGGGCGGATATTGGATCCATATAGAACAAATTTGTCTGCAAATATAGTAGAGGCTTTGGTTTGCACTCAAGATTGGGTAAGGAAATCAAGAAAGCAAATTGTGGACAACATTGATGAAATTTTGAAAGACGATGAGGTCGCGAAAGCTTTAGAAGATGCGATAAAGAACGGAGATCGAAAGGGAAAACAACCAATTAATATTCTCAAATAGTTAATTCGTGTTTGAAAAATGTTATTTTGGATATCGGATAAAAACTTAAGATTCATATTTTTATTTGGGTGTTGAATGTTTAATGTTTAACTTATATACTTATGGATAGATTTTTGGGTGTTTAATTTTTAGTGTTTAATTTGTTTCTTTAAAAGGTTTGTTATGAAATCATAAGCTACAAAAGTCATAAAAAATACAATATTTATTCGGGTTATTCGACTCCTTAATCATTTTGTACATGTTATTCAGGTTATATATTTATGAAATCATAAGATTCAAAAGTAATACAAAATATTTGGGTTATTCGGGTTATTCGGGCTATTAGGGTTATTCGGGTTATTCGACTACAAAATATTCGAGTTAGTCGGGTTATTCGGGTTATTTGACTCCTTAATCATCTTGCACAGGTTATTTGGGTTATTCGGGCCGGAACCGAATAATACCCGAACCAAACCGAACCCGTATTGCTTATTTGGTTCGGTTTTCGATTAATACAATTAGCCTTATTCGGTTTTCGGTTTATTCGGTTCGGTTCCGACCCGAATAACATCCCTAAATCAGAGTACCTGAAACATAAACTGAAAACCGTAAGCACAAATGTAGCACTTGATTCTTGGTATGTAATTTATTTAAGTATTTTGCATTTTTGGCCTTGGACTCGGCGAGTTGAAGGACCAACTCGCCGAGTAGAAGCGGGATGGGACGCGGGATTTAAGTGATGGACTTGTCGAGTTGGGTCTCGGACTCGACGAGTAGGCTCTGGATAGACAAAACCCTAATCTGAGGGTTTGCACCCTATTTAATCATCTCATTCAGCCACCACTCGTGCCTAATGCTCCCAGAAACCCACCCTAGTAAACCCTAAGTGTTTTGGTGCAAGATCTAAGGCTTTTGAGTGATTTTTGTGGGTTTTGACCTCAACGATGAAGGAAGAGCATAGAAGGGTCAAGAGGAGACTGAAGGATTCGAGTTTGGTGCATCATTTCCAGTCCTTGAAAGGTATAAAGTTTGTACCTTGCTTGTTCATTTGTTAGATCCCTTTTTGGGGAAGATTTAGGGCTTTTTAAGCCAAATGAGGTGGCCAACCATGATTGCAAACATGGTTAGGGGTCAAGACTTCGGATCTAAGTCTTGGAAGGAGTCACAAAGCAGATTTGGGTTGCTTTTGCACCCAAGGAAGGTCCCATGCAACACAAGAGTCAATTTAGAGCTTTTTTTGGCTCAAAGGTCCCATGCATGCACGTAAAGTTCGAAACTTTACGTGATAGACCGAGCTTGGGGACTTGGATCTATCATTTGGTCAAAAGTTGTACGCCAGAAATCGAGGAAATAGAGCATGGACGTTATCGTCTCAACGAGTCCGTTCTTGGGACTCGACGAGTCCAAGGCCTTGAGACCCATATCTATTAAGAGTCAAAAGGACTCAGTTGAGTGTTAGAAGGGTTGTAGCAGGACTGAAAGAGTGACCCAACGCATTGGACTTAGTTTTAGACCTAGAGTTCATAGGACTCGACGAGTACTAGAACAAACTCGGCGAGTCCAAGGCAATCTTCTTATGGATGAAGATGAACTCGACGATTTGTTCATACAAGCGGCGAGTCAGGGTCAGGACTTGTTCATCAGATGAAGGTGAACTCGACGAGTGTTCATCCGACTCGGCGAGTCGGATGAAGGTTCATTGATGTTCATACAGAAGGGGAACTCGTCGAGTCGAGTCGTGGATGAGGACGAGTAAAAGAAAGAGACTCGACGAGTTGACGGCCCAACTCGACGAGTCGGGTCAACTGGAAGTTGACTTTGACTTGGACTTGGTTGGGGGTAAAATAGTCATTTTACCCTAAGAGTAGATATCAGTTTCTGACTGAGTGTTTTGTGGGGATTATAGCCGGAGGACTTCTGGAGCAGCAGCATGCAGAGGTTTCCCGCACAGATTATCAGCAGCTACTTGTTCGAGGTGAGTTACCTTCCAGTAGCGGTGGGTCTACGGTCACAATGTCGGCCCACCAGTAGGAGTTGTATGTTAGATGATTGTCTTTGTGATATTCATCTAGGTTTGCTACTACCTAATATGTTGTGAGCTAGTATGATATGATATTAGATGCTAGTAGCAGTAGAGGAGATAGTCCCCAAGGTTACCGGTCGATAGGGCCAAAGGGGGTGGTTATACCCAGTCATAGTAGATAGAATATGGTTACGTATTACATGCTATGTGGTAGTAGTAGAGGGGTGAAATAGTCCCCATCATCCAATCGAGAGGACCGAAGAGGAGGCCAACACCCAGGTATGCTAAACAGTATCCGATTGAGAGGACCGTTAGGGAGGCCAGCACCCATATATACTAGGCAGTATCTGGTCGAGAGGACCGAAGGGAAGGCCAACACCCAGGTATGCTAGGCAGCATCCGGTCGAGAGGACCAAAGGGGTAGGTCGGGCACCCTGATATGCCTGACAGTATATGTATGTTATGTGATTGTATGGTATGCGGTACAATGGGGGAACTCACTAAGCTTCGTGCTTACAGTTTTTTGTTTTGGTTTCAGGTACCTCTTCAGCGAAGGGGAAAGAGTTGGTGCGGTAGCGGCACATCATACACATACTCGTTGTTTCCGCACTATGGATATTCTGGGATTATACTCTGACATGTTCTTATTTTATGACTTGGGTTTACAAACATGATTCATTGTTTTATGAGATGTTGTGATTTCACAGTATTTTCTTACGAATGTTTTTATGAGTTAGTTAATGAAAAAGAAATTTTTGGTCTTGCAAATTGGGTCGTTACAACAAAGTTTAGTGATTTCCCAAAATACCATACAACATACAACCACATATTATCATGCAACATACATATAGTTGCCATGGGCTCCCCCCATGGTCTTTATTTGGTATGCCATGGGCTCCCCCTATGGTATTTACCTGGAATGTCATGGGCTCTCCCATGGTCTGATATCCAATTGCCACAGGCTCCCCCTAGGGTCTTCCATGAAAATATCACAGAGACAACTAGCATACCACATAACATGTAATGGTCCGATATCAGTGCCTTCGACCCATGGATATAGTGAGAAGACTTACCTCAGACAGCTGAATCCCACATATACTTTCTGATTGCAGATCCGCTAAAATTCCCATGCTATCAAACAAATAACACCCTATTAACAATTGGTGTCCACACCTAATCCAATAATCTATTCATGGGGTAAAAAGACCATTTTACCCCTCACTTAGTTTAGTCCAAGACTAAGGCCCCAAACTTCTTAACATAAAGGCCCATTAACCAGATAATTAACCAAACCCCATTTATGGCCCAATTTTCCAAATTGGGCCCAAACCCTTACTTGGGCCTTACCCTAAAGCCCACTACTTATCTTTATTCCAAAACAGACCTTCTCATATGGCCCAACAAAGCCCCAAGCAACCAGGCCCAAAAAGGTAGCCCAAATCGAAGCCTAAATACACAAACCCACTCAGACCGAGTACGCAGGGCGTACAAGCATGTATGCGCAGTGAGCTCGATTGGAGGTTTGTACGCCCAACGTACTCACTTAATCAGCCCCAACTTGATTTTCCCACTTAATACATTAAGACAAAGCTCCACAACACTGATCTGATCTTCTTGAGTTGGGCTAACACATAAAGTTGCCAACTTTATGCTCATACATGGCTAAATGAAGCTCTTAAGCTAAAAAGGAACTTAATGGTTGACTTAATGCATACATCACACCATAAAGCACATAAATCTTGCACTTTTATGCCCAAGGATGCCAAAATAAACTTAGATCTGAATGAACAAACCCATAAGCAAACTAACTCATCCATAAACCCAAAAAGAAGACCAAAACCACAATAAAATAGTCATGAAGAGATCTAATCACACATAGGTCAAGATACATACTTGTTACCTCAAAAAGCTTCTCTACAAGGTGATGATTCTGGATCCAGGGTCTTTCCACCAGGTCAAACAACTTCAAGTTTCTCTTTTTTCCTTCCAAAGGGAAAATTGTGCACCAAAAAACTTCTAAGAGCTCAATAACACCATTAAGAGGATACAAGATCGATTCAGGGTTTTGAGAGGGTGGAGGTTGACCTAGAAATGAAGGAAACGGGCTAACATTATGCTTATATAGGGTTCAACCCTAAAATTAGGGTTTTCAACCTCACCCTCGTAAGCCTAACATACCTCCTCGTACTCCCAACGTATAAGGTCGCACATCCCGACCCACTTCGCACTTACGCTACGCGTCCTTCCAGCTAAGCCTCGCGTAACCTCCCTGGCCTAGGTACGCCCTGCGTACCACCCTGGTACACCCCGCGTACTAGGGTTTTCCCCAAACCCTAACTCATCCGAAGACCATAACTTTCTCGATACGACTCCAATTTTAACCATCCGTATATCCACGAAAAGGTATCGAGACACTATACACTATTATCAACTCATACTCACCCATAAGATATCCCGAAAGAACCTCCACTTTCCATAAAAGACCGAGCTAACAAATTACCGAAATGCCTTTTGATTCCAAAACACAAACTGAATACCTGAAACATCTGAATTACATTATCTGACTCCAACTGGGTCCAAAACTCAATTCCTCAAGGATCTGAAGCCTCCTAATACCCAATCCCTAATCACCATCCCCAACATGGGAACAATTTGAAACAAGGTGTTACAAACACACTACTAGAAAAACAGCCTTTTACGACGCGCAATGCGTGTCGTAAAACGCTCAGACGACGCGCAAATGCGCGTCAAGGAAGTGACACACTTTTGCGCGTCGTCTATAGACGACGCGCAGTTATGACACGCATTTACGACGCTCATTTACAACACGCAATGTGTATCAAGGAAGGCTCTGTCATAAAGGAAGACGACACGCATTTGCGTGTCGTAACCTTACGACTCGCATTGCGTATCATTAAAGCCCCTGTCAAGAAAGGTCATGTTATAAATGAAGATGACACACATTTTTGCGTATTGTAATTTTAAGTGTTTTAAAAAAATATTATTTATAGATTTACTAATTTTCAAATTAAATTTGCATTTAATGTCTCATAATATAAAATAAAATATCATATACAAAAAATACAATCCATTACATAAAATTTAATGTCATACAAATAATTGTTCCATGGAAAGATAAAATAAATCAATAGAAGTTGTAACAGAAATTTACAAACTAATAGTTCTAAAAACCTAATGTTTGCCTCACTGTAAACAAGATTTGTGCTGATGTTTTTAAATGTGTGCCTGACTTGTCTCCACTCTTTCTTAGTAACACCAGTCAAGGACTCTAAATCTATGAACTTGCTCACAGTAATTATATTGTCTACAAAAAAAACATAACTACAAAATAAGTGTTATCTAGGATCAAATATGTTGCCAAACTAGTAAGCATAATACAAGTATAAATATAAAATACAACAAAAAGTTGATTAATTTTACAAAACAATCCTTCAAGCTGTTATAAAGAATAATGACTTTACCTGACCAATAGCATCTATTATTGATGATGCAATAGGAAGCATAGGATTTGTATAGTCCCTGGATAAATATAAAGCTTATTAGGTTACCGTCATAAAAAGAAATAAAGTCGGAAATATATATATTGTCTTATACCTGCTACGATGACTCTGGAATTTTACACTCAAATCTGTATGTGCAGAATATGTTATCTTAAGAGAACATGGTCCAAGCTTTGGAATCAAATACCTGCAAATCCATAAGGGCAAAAACATCAATTTAAATGTTAAAGGGCTCTTCTTGAGACAAAAGAACACGAGGTTCCACAACCACAAGAGCAAGAGTGGGCTCCACAGTGGATATATGTGTAAGACAAGGTTCAAGATCAATTGTCCCACCACCTTTCTGAATCTTTTTAAAATTGAAAGTGGAGTTAATGTAGATCAAAGTTGTTACCTAGGTATTGGTGGAAGAGACAGATACCTCATATTCATTCCTTTTGTTGGCCTTGACTGCTGCAAAAATAATGTTCTCAATTAACTTTTGGCTTTGCTACCAGTTATAGCAATGTTAGACAAAAAAATGAAAATTGTCTTAATATGGTAAATATTAATTTGTGTTATATGAAAAATCCAACCAATTATAGCAATGTTAGACAAATAAAATGCAACTTCCACATATATAAGCAATAGATTTTCTCTAAACATATAATGCATCAATCGAATAATAAATGAAAGTACAATGCTTTAGTTGAAAGAAATAAAAGTAGGATGCTACTTCTTGCTTTTATCCGAAAATATAATAAATTGAAGAGTGATTACGATACTTGAACATGCTTGAAAAAAAAACATATTTACCAAATTGTTTGTCCAAAATTATTAATTCTTCCACAAAATCAAAGGAAAGGGCGAACCTCTGTGAGATTGAGCAGTTTTGATAAATTGCTTGATACGTATGGAATCAGAACGAGAACTTCATTTCTTGTATACACATCATTGTCTGAAATTACAATAAAGTCCTCAACAGTGGGCATAAAAAGATTTCTTCGTATTTGCAAGCTAGAATACTAAGAACCGACTTTAATATAAAATCGCAAACAAGCACAGGAATAAAAGCTTCAGTGAATGTATAAATGATACTCGATTACAAGAGAGTTTCCTAATCATTTTTCCCGAGATTCGAGAGCCTATTCTCTCCCAAAGGTTCTAAGACAACATTTGATAGAAGATAATCATACCGTCATTCTCATTACCCTCTTATAATTTAGCACTATTTTGTAACAAAGTAAATAACATATATACCGAAAATACCCCCCACTAATAAGATGCTCTTTATTTTTCTAAGTTTCCCATCTTTCCCTTATTTAACATACATGGCTGAATTGGATGCTTAGCATAGAAGCATGGCTTCTACGCCTACAAGCTGAAGTTCCTTGATATTGTTTGACATTAATTCCAAGAATCTTTGAATGAGATTGATTGAGCCTTAGAGTATAAGATCTCTTCCATCGGATTATAAGTGATATGGTTTGATTTATTGGATTCAGTTAAACATAAAATTCACCAAAAAAGGGGAAATCTTTAGAACAAGGGCAAATTGATATAACAAACCTGCAAATTTGATTTCGAGTAAATTACATTTTTGGTCCCTGACTATAGATGATTTTTTTCAATTCTGTTCCAAAAAAGTTTAGTGTTTGGGTTATAAGACTGAAAAGTTTTGTGCTTTAGATATGAATCAGTGGGTTCATCTGTCTCGATTCTCATCCATCCATTGCTATACAGAAAATTAAATACATATATAAACCAGGTTAATTTCGAAAAGGGTATAAGCGTAATTTAACTAAATTTAGATTACATACCTGGTGTTGGAAAAATGTATCAAAAAGCGAAGGGTCGAAGACCTCAAGTAATCCAACAGCAAGTACATCATAAGGACCTGCCATAATATCGAAGTAACACTTACAATAAAAAAATTCAACCTAAAATCGCAATATTTGTAAGAAAACCTAAGACAAAAAATTTCAATCGGGTTTCAAATATCATGTTTAGGATTCATAAGTCGGCAAAAATCCCAAATAACTGGGCACAACAGTCAACCGGTCCAATCCCTGTATGATCCCCGAATTACACTCACATGCTTGCCTCTAATTGCCCTTTGTGGCTTCTTCTGTGATAGGATTCAAATGGAATAAAGGAACATATCATCAACAACAGGGAACAAGAAAACCGACAGAGTAATTTCCGTTAATATAGTGTAATAGGATTTTTAATCCAACTGATCATTGTTCTTGTGAGATTGCCAAAATACACTACATACCAAGAATGACTAGTTCTAGATATACAATGGAAATATAAACACAAAAGAGAACCATCTTAATCTTATTTCCCAATTTTTGTTAGAAACGTTGCTCGTTCATAAATAAATATATGCTCTTTTGCAGTTCAGAAAAACGGGAATTTGTTTCCAAAGAGAAGCCAAGTACAATGATTCAAGATATCAATCACTTTTCATGATAACAAAGAATGAAGATTGAAGAGGAGGGCATTCACATCTTTTGCACACACAAGAGGTCGAAAGTATGTCAATATCACACAGTTACAAGTTAGGAAATGTGAATGTTATTTGGAGAATTAAGTTGTAGTTGTGTTTCTTTTTAATCTACTTATTTAACTAAGTCTGAACTTTTTTTATTTGATGTAAACTTTAGTTTTTTTTTTCGGTCAACCTGTTTATCTAATAGATCAGGTGGGACAAAAATGACAATTTTGCCCCATTCACATCACAATCATCCTCAAAAGGGATAAATGTTGCATTTTCCATGAAAAGAAGAGAGTATTTGCTTTGGTACCTGAAGTAAATTGGCGAGTTCGTGGTTGAAGATTACTTTGTCTTGCATTTGAATCAGTTTGAATCTGAGGGCTAAAATGGACCTTTTTGCTGACAGAATCTACATTCAAAGAAAACGTTACACATTGAGTGTATCAAACACTATCTATGTATGTCAAAGTGTTGTACAAATATAAAGATTCTTACTAGGTAAAATGTAAGGTTTGTGATGCTTGGTAAAACTACTAATAATTCTTGCTGTCTGATGGCTTCTTTATTCGTATATGTTTGGCATGTAAGAAGTTGCTTTACATAAAAAAATAAAAAGAAATTTTAAAATTATGTTGGAGTGATTTACTTTCTAAATCATTGTCCTTACAAAAATACCAAAGAAAAAGAAAATTTGATTAAAATTCAGGTGTGGGTTTTCTCTTTTCTTTATTTAGCATTATTGCAAGAATGGTAGTTTGTTTGTAAGTCAATAAAGAAAAAAAAGATTAATATATCGTACTTGATGTAAACATGTAAGATGTAACTCTGTTGATGAAAAATTTGAACTCTGTTGGTCAAGAAGGTCAGTGAGTTTGTAAGCAACAGTGCCAAGATGGTCAACAACATTGACTACGGATCGAATCACAAAACTTCAAGTTCTGCTTCGTATTGAAATAATAATCCTGGCTAATCACAAAAAGGAAAGAAGAGGAACATAATTAATCTCCAATGAACACGACTAATTAGTGTAAAAAGGCATCAAATTGTGCTTAATTAGGATATAGTAATCAACTAATCATGGATAATCAATGAATCGTGTGACGTACCTTCATAGCAGAGAAAACTTTAACCATTTTCTCTTTGAGAATGGCTGACATTTCAATGTCGAGCCTCCCTGCATCCACCTGGTTAACCCTAGATATTGAAATTGGAATTGCAGACTGAAAAACAAATTTACCAACAAAAAATGAGAGAAACACGTATACGAAATGCACAATAGAAAGAGAAACACGTATAACAAAACTTTGAATAGATTAACCATTGTATGAAACAAAGAAATGATAATAGAAATTCAAATGATATACATGAAGAAAGTTAGTGTGATTAAACTTCCGCCGGTGGAGCACCACCAGTCGATGATGAAGTTGGGGGAATCGTGGGAGCCAGAGGTGGAATCACCGTGGTAAGTACCACAGGTGGGATTCCAACGACAGGTGCATGTGATAAAGCAATTGATGTAGAGATCAAACTCGGGGATGGAACAGATATTGATGGCAACGAAGATTCTGGGGTTGGTGGTGGTGTAGCGGCGGGAGTTGCTAGTTTGGCAAATAACTCCACTGGAAGAAGAATGAAGGAGTTAAAAGAGCTTGAGGATGAGGGTATCTGGATGATTCGGTTTCCATATGTGAATAGGGTTTCAGCTTGTAAATGATGTTCGCTGGTCACTGATCGGACATGATATAATATTAGGGTTTCAAAGTGTATGAGTTGACCGAGGATGGCCACACAATCACAGGCATGCTTTGGATTGGATCTCTCATAGATCTCACACTATCTAATTGTCGTCGCGAGGCATCTGATCACAAAAGCAAGAGGAATTCTGCTATGAACACGAGGGCTAGGGTTTTTTCTTTCTAATTGGAAGAGGCGAGGGTTCTAATTTTTGGGATCCAATAGGCGGGTGAAATCCTGCTTAAAACGTGTGTTTCATTAAAAAATCATAAAGCGACACACTTAGATGACACACATTTTATGAAAGGCGCCCTCCGCATTTCCACTTTTTTTCTTTTCTGACACTAAGTTTAGGGCACACACAAATGCGTGTCCTCTGTCCATATTTTGCAAAACTGACATTATCTTTTAGGGCACGCACAAATGCGCGTCCTCTATCAATGTGTGTCATTAATTACGCGTCGTAAAAGACTGTTTTTCTAGTAGTGACATATCCATACCTATGAAAGTCATTAGTGAAGGTTGCAAAGTACATTCTGTTGGATTAGGTGTCTAAGCCCATAACTATTTTGGTATGTACTTGACCCGATTGTGAGCATGGTCCTTTTGAGTTGCCTTCACCATAGCAACTGATAGGATGAATTAAGGATAAAGAGATTTAATTATGATTTATTAATATATTATGTGAATAATATATTAAAAGAGAAATCATATTATTTAATTAATATTAGTCAAGAATTAATTAAGAATTAATTTTGTAGCTAAAAGAGATTAATTAAACTTGGGGGATTAATACTGTAATTATAAGATAATTGCATTGTGGACTATGGATTCCTATTGGAAATAGGATTGGACGAAATCTATGGGAAGCCCATATGGATTTCGTCTAAGGGCTTTCTAAAGGGACTCCATGAGTTGCTTAAGGCCTAAGCAGAGAATTAGGGTTTTCCCTGAAAACCCTAGCAGCCCACACAAGTATAAATGGACCTCTAGGCCACCTAAAACGAGGCTAAGCATTCCTTGGAGTTTCTTGGACGTTTTGGTGCCTCCTTCCTCTCTCCTTGTTCATCTTGTTGCTCATGGTGTTTGTGACTCCATTAGAAGTGCAACATTTGAGGCACTAAGCTTTCAGAAGTCAAGATCAAGAGGAATTGAGATTGTTATTGTTACATAACAATCAAGGTAAGATCTAAATCCTATTCTTATGTTAATATCGATTATCACATGCTAGATCTAGTGTTTATTACTTTGGTATTCAATGTTGTATGTTTAATTAGAAAAACCTAGATCAAAGCAATTAGGGTTGCATGAACACCATATGAATGATGTTATGCTCATAACCCAACAGTGGTATCAGAGACTAGGTCGTTTTTCTAGTTGAATAGATGCAAAAGTGAACTGCCAAATGATCAAAAAGTTGAATTTTTTGCTGTCTGCACCGCTGACTCGGCGAGTCCATCAGTGGACTCGGCAAGTAGGCTGAACTCGGCAAGTCCATCAGTGGACTCGATGAGTCCAGGGTGCTATTGACGGGATTTTCAATTTTTTGAGCAGATTTTGTTAAGGATAATTACAAAAACTTGCTTTTTATTGCCTAAAATCGATTTTCAGTGTTTGGAATGATTATCCTTATCAAAATTAATGGATTTGGTTAAATATGGATAATATAGGATTATTATTAGTCAAATATTTGACCTATAAGATTGAAAAGTTTCAATTTACACCATTTAGGTTTTATAGTTTAAATTTGAACTTAAAAGTTTTAGTTTTTGAAATTTAAATAGTTAAACCCTAATATTTTGAAAGGTTTCAAAATTTGTCCTCAAGTTTTGGAATTTAAAATTTAATTAAAAGTTATTAATTTTGAAATATTAAATTCTAGAACCCTAGTATTTTGAAAAGTTCAAATTACACCCTCATGGTTTTATTGATTTAATTAAGAGTTTAATTAAAGAGGATAATTAATAAATCCATGATTATATGGTTTAAGGTTAATCAAATTAAAAGTTAACTTTATTAAATTAAACCACCTAGTATTTTAAAAGTATAAAATACACCCTTATACTATATAGATTTAAAAGTTTAATATTATATATATGAGTAAATGTCAGTCTTACCGTTAGTAGGCATCATTCACGAAGTTGGTCTATAAGGAGTGTTTAAGAAAGCGGCCTGTAAAATGACCGTCATTGGGTATCCACTATTACCCACCGCACTCTTGACTAGTGGAAGGTCGTTAGCCGAACGGGTAGGAAAGGACACACCTTCCATTATAAAGTATAATGAAATACGAAGTAACTAAATGTTTTATAAATTCCTAAATCTTAGTTACTTTAGGAAAAATGTGGAGTTAGTGCTATTCCATGAAATTACACTTTGTACCCTTGCTAAGACGTTAGTGGAGCGTGTGTGGTTAACCGACACACTAATTGGGCTCTAAGCAAAGATAGCAAAGGGTGACTCAATGTTTGTCATAGATCGATGGAGCGTGTGTGGTTAACCAGCACGTCAATTAGGTGACTGTAACATTGGGGGCACCATGTATATTTGCATGGTTATCTACAACTTGTTTGTGATCCTCGGCATCCCAGTCACAAACGAAGGGGACACTTGAGGTTTAAACATGCCATTGAAAAGTTCAATGAATCTCAAAAGATCTAGGAGTTTCAATTCATTTAAAACTTAATTTTTAATTTTCGTTTTTCATGGTGGAAATTGGTAAATCGTCATTTACCTACCTTCAAGTGTTCTGCAATTTAGATTACGACATCCCTATTCTATATTGTAGGATATTATGTTGGATCCTAGCCTTGATATTTCATTTGGGTGTTATATCAAGGATTCCAATCAACTAAAACTTGAATTTCTCCCGTTTTGTAGATGTCAAGGTTTGACAACTATGGTCTTCTTGAATCTGTTGGAAAAAGTTTCCGCTTGAAGATGATGTTTCATGATTGGATTGTGAAAATAGAAATCACTCTTCGCTTCCTCTACCTCCTCCAATAATTCTCCCTGACCCACATGTTCGAAGCAGACTTGAAAAGTTCAAGGTCACTCGAACCCTATTGGCAAAAGGACACGAAGATGTAAAGTCGGTATGTGCTCATGTCTTGGATATGAAGTTGCATATTGATAGATTAGGAATGTTGGGCGTCGATGTCTCGGAGAATTTGGGTGTTGACTTGGTTCTTCACTCACTTCCCGATTCATATGGTAAGTTCGTTAGAGAGTACTATATGATGGAACATGACGTGACTTTCATTGCTTTGACTTATTTGCTTATTGCTACTGAATCAACAATGATTTGGCGCACTGGTCAAGCAAATTTGTCTGGTAAATCAATGTCCCATCCTTCTATGAGGAATGGCAACATTAGAAGTCTAGAAAAGTTTTCCCCACGCAAGAGAAAGGCTGAGTCTGAGATAGTCTCGTGTACCATTCCAGAAGAATCTGTATGTTTCTACTGCCAAAAGAAGGGGCATTGGTTACGAAGCTGTCCAAACTACCTGAGAGATCTAAGAGATGGGATAGTCAAGATGTTTGACTTTTGTTCAGGTAAAATCCACTATCTAACTCCATTAAGTTCCTATTTGGAGATTCTAAATACATGATGTGATAAGATTGCATTTTGTTGTAGGATCGAAGAAAAGAGAGGAAGCTTAAAGGAAGAAGTGAGCCGAGTCTGATTGTGAAGAAATAGATTTTGATCGCATGATTCGATGATTGGATTTTAAGCTGCTACTTTTAGAGTTATGATAGATTGCTTAGGAATATGAAAATAGCATATTTTTCATTTGAATTTGCATTGTAAGGACAAAATTTTCCGCACCGTTTTATAAATAAAATAAATTTGAGTTTTGTCTTATTTATATCTCCTTACAATGTTATTTATGAAAATTGATGCTTGTGTGTTTCTATTGGAAGCAATATTAAGTGGATGTGATTCTTAGTTATGTTATTTATGGGAGTGTCATAATTTTTCTAAGTAAGGAAAGATTCCCATCGCCCATGTTTCAATTGGACAGAAGCTTGGAATCATATGATTTGAATCATGTGATGTATGGAAATCTTGGTACTTAGGAAATTAAGACTAATTCCTTGATTACACAAGTATGTGAGTCAAGTGAAGGACTAAAGGACTAGAACACAATGTTGTGCACTAGTCAAGTCCACCACAAATAACAATAAGACTATTCGTCATAATTTACTAAAAGTCTAGTAAATGTGGTTATGCTTACAAGATTAAGTATAATTTTGAATCATTGAAAAGTTTCAATGAATGGCAGAACGAATAAGAAGAATCAATTAGGCAGAAAGATAAAAGTTTCTCCAATCTAAAAAGAAGGGATAGTACTTTTGTATCGTGTTTTACGATCATCTTGTTGATTATGAAACCATATCACAATAAATCCTCTATGGACATCTTAGTGCACTAGTATGGCTAAGAAGAGGAATCGGAAATTGTTGAAATGGTTAAATAAAAAGGATGATTCATACTTCGTTCCAAAATCAAGTCTTAGAGTCATACTCCAAGATTGTGAATTGAGCGACACATCTTAAGAAGTTCTAACACACTCATCAAATGTGAAGTAGAAAATTATTTTTTTTCTTACTCTTGCACGTTTGAAATTGGTAAATTGTGATGTATTGGATAAGACAAAGACCAACTAATACCAATTGTGTGTAGTGTTTGTCTTGATAAGAATCCACACTAACTCTTGAACATTTTTCTTGACAAGAGAATCTTATATGTCAAGAGGTCAGTGGGAGTCTAAATGATCTTGAAAAGTTTCAAGAACTAATTAAGAGTAAACCTATTATTAAACACTAGCACACGACTTGAGGTTTGTAACCTATCGTGTTGACGTATTCTTGTTGCTGTGCCAATGCAGTTGAGTTGATTATGCATATGAGTTCTACGAGTTCTCAATAGACTGCATAAGGCAAGCACCTTGTTCAATGAAAGTACATTGACTGGCATAGGCGAGCTGCTAAATAACTTGGAAGCAATGGTGGGACCCTTGATGGCATGAAATCAAGAATGAACAAGTTCTGTCCATAGGAGTTTGGATTTGTCACAAACATTATCTTACGATTATGGTTATGGAAAATTCACATGGATAAGAACACGTACACTATAAAATCTAAGTGTCATAAAGTTTCTTTCCTTCATGAAAATGATTGTGAGGAAACGCTTTCACTAAGAGAGATTTTAAGAAGATTGCAATTATGTAGATTGCATTCTCAAATTCAATTATGATTATGACATCCCTCTTCATAGTTCAAATTGTGATATTTGGCGATTAGTCTGAACATTTTGGGACTTAGTAATATAAGTTCTAAATTAGTTTAGACACACATGTGAGTTATCTAATGAAAGGTGTATGAGTTTGAGATGCTCAGATAAAGGCTTATCAAAGCATATCGTATTAGGAAAATGAACTTTGGAAGTCAATAAGTATTGTTTTCTCAGAAGTTTAGCTGATTTCTAAATATGTGTCAAAGCTAGTGAGAGCATAAATGTTATGCTGGAATGGATATAATCATCATGTTAGTGGGAGCATGATTATTATTTTAAGTGTTGCAAGTTAGAATTATTAATTATAGAAAACAAAAGGTTTCACTTTGCAAAGTTGCATGGGTTAAAAAGTTGTTTTGCTATAATTAAGGGAGAGAATGTTATACTTTATTTCGCAATATAAAAGCTTAGATCGAGAAATTTTAATCAAATATAGTCAAGGATATATTAATTGCGTGATCAAACTTCGATTATGATTACGACATCCCTCTTCATGGTTCGAATTTTGAGATTGTGGAAAATAGAGATATTATGGCAAATGGATGATAAAGTATCATGCTTTCATGTAATACATTATGAATTATGTCCTATACGCTTCTGGTATAGGATCGATTGCATATGTTGTAAATAATTAAACAATTGTCAAGGACAATCTAAGGTTCACCAAAGATTGATCGCTTGTGGACAGTTGGAAGTATACTAATGGATGGACCATATTGACTTTATTATGAATAGATAAGACTCTATTTAGAATGAGTTGTCATATGGAAAGTATGGAAATGTTTCCATATTGGGAGTTAGACGTTAAAAAAATTTATGTCTAGATTAGAAACTTTTATGCAAGAAGGATGTTCAAAGGAATGTACTTTGAATGTGAGACTTCACATCTATGGAATTATCTTGTAACAATCTCCAATAGAGCATTTTGTAATTTCATTGGCCGAGTCTTGGTGACTTTTGTGCCGTGACATTACGAAATGATCGTTGCATAAAATGTTAGAATCTAACATATTCTAGCAGTGGCAAAAATTTTGTATTCTTACACTAATGATTAGGAATTGTGAAATGAGCATCATTGGAAATGTTTTCAATTGATCTATTTCACAAAGCAAGAACAATAGGTAAACATAGTGTGCTGCTTAGTGCATGGGACAACTGTTGTTATAATTCAAGTAAGAAGTTGATTACCCGAAACAACAAATAATGAGTAATTAATATGGTGATTAAATAAAAGTGTTTTATTTATACTCAATGGTCTGAGGCTATATAGTATTAGTATTATTCTTGTGTTTCACTTTGCATGTTTTGACTTCCCGAATAATAAGATTATTCAAACGTTCCACAGTCGCTCATACTTTGGGAGTAGGTATGAAAGAAGATTGTCATGAATTTGTTTGTAGATTGTCTAAAGTGTATTAGATATAGCAAAGGTTTGCTGCAACGTTCATGAGTTCTTATGAATATGATTTGACCATTGGATTAAACCCACGCTCATTTGAATCACTTCATGGATTTTATCACGGGTGATTAGTGAGACGATAATATATTATATTCTTGAAACCGAGATGTGTGAGTTGTATTATGTAAGTCGGTTACACATTGATAATATGTAAACGCACCAGTAACTTGGTGTTATAAACATATTATTGTGTGTGATTTGATGAGTGGGTATAAGCGAGCATTGAGTCAAAGTTTATCCATTCCTTTTACCGAAAGTGGGATAAAAACGATATATGTGGGCCCCTCGATGATTTAGTGATGACACCCTAAGCGCTTGGCCAAGCCGGGACTAAGTTGATGTGTTCAATTGTAGTCTGTTGTCAGTCGTCATAAATCAGAGATCGGGAAACAACACATGAACAGAGAGTATGATTAAAATCCATGTATCAGTTCATACGATATCTAGAATGGAGGAATATATGATCCCTTATCTAAATGAGACGTTTCTGATATGATCAAAGTTCAACAACGACTTTTGAAAGCTACGATTGCTGATCAGGTTCTGTAGTAATATGCAAATAGTTATTAGACTTATCCAAGTGGGAGACTGTTGGATTAGGTGTCTAAGCCCATAACTATTTTGGTATGTACTTGACCCGATTGTGAGCATGGTCCTTTTGGGTTGCCTTCACCATAGCAACTGATAAGATGAATTAAGGATAAAGAGGTTTAATTATGATTTATTAATATATTATGTGAATAATATATTAAAAGAGAAATCATATTGTTTAATTAATATTAGTCAAGAATTAATTTTGTGGCTAAAAGAGATTAATTAAACTTGGGGGACTAATATTGTAATTATAAGATAATTGCATTGTAGGCTATTGATTCCTATTGGAAAGAGGATTGGACGAAATCGATGGGAAGCCCATATGGATTTCATCCAAGGGCTTTCTAAAGGGAATCCATGAGTTGCTTAAGGCCTAAGCAGAGAATCAGGGTTGTCCCTGAAAACCCTAGCAGCCCACACAAGTATAAATGGACCCCTAGGGCACCCAAAACAAGGCTAAGCATTCCTTGGAGTTTCTTGGACGTTTTGGTGCCTCCTCCCTCTCTCCTTGTTCATCTTGTTGCTCATGGTGTTTGTGATTCCATTAGAGGTGCAACATTTGAGGCACTAAGCTTTCAGAAGTCAAGATCAAGAGGAATTGAGATTGTTATTGCTACATAACAATCAATGTAAGATCTAAATCCTATTCTTATGTTAATATCAATTATCACATGCTAGATCTAGGGTTTATTGCTTTGGTATTCAATTTTGTATGTTTAATTAGAAAAACCTAGATCAAAGCAATTAGGGTTGCATGAACACCATAGGAATGATGTTATGCTCATAACCCAACACATTCGACCATGTCTGGTGGCTTATTTGAATGGTCGACATACATCAATGTGTATAGTTTTCACCAAATCTTTGCCTCTTTCATAGTTTTATGTGAATAACGCCTTTGAAATATTTCTAAATAGACAAGATTCACATTCATCATAAGATTTCTAGTCAGACGATTCCAAAATATCACCTGCTTGGAGTTTGGTGTAGTCTTTCTTGTTTATAAGCCAAGACGATAATGCTACATATATGTTTTGTCCAACACATCTTTGAATGAATCAATGTTAAAGATTGAATTATTGTTTATCTTTATGCTTATAACAGTCTACTAGATGTCATGAAAAGGATTTGCTTTAAAATAGATGATATCATTTTGTAAACCAAAATTGAACCATCATCAAAATCAAAAGCCTAACTATCTTTATATAACACATAAAAGGAAATAATACTTTGTTCCATATCAGGACAATAGCAAAAGTTAGATAAAACCATTATTAACCCACTAGAAAGTTGTAATTTACAATTCACAATCACATGGACAACTATTGATTTCTTGTTGCCCATGATCAGGTCCACCTCTCCATGTCTCAAGCTTTTATTCCATACATATAAGTATAAATATGAGTACATCATGTCTCCAACACCTACAAGTTAGAAGTAAAAGTGATATGGAGTTCAATGATATAAATATTTGAGCTGCTAGACCTATTGGCTTTTAATGAAATTAAGTAAAAATCCTTTTGAATGGCTCTAGTTGTTTAAACTTTACACACATGTTTCTTATTGTGAATTCAATCCAAACCCACAAACCACCCACATAATGAATTTAAGATGATAAAAATCTTCTTACTTTTAATTAGAGTATATGTTTTCAATGAAAAGGGCATCATGAATCTCACCCATAATACATGTCGAGTATCAATTTTGGATAGTTATTTTTTTTTCAATTACAAATATTATTCTTAGTAATCTCATATCTTTTTTCAATCTTACATATTTACCGATCCCAACAACCACCTTCACATAAGTTACATGTCCACGATTTACTTTATCAATCTTTACGTTTCTATCATATTGTATGATTATTTTTTCTAGTCTCATTCCTCTCAAATCATGCTACTAATGCAAATAAGTAATAGTTCCCCAACCATACTTCACTGACACTTTTAGGCTTTTAGCTATCACAAACTTGTCATGAACTTTCAATAATTTCACAAAAGGAAAATATTTCCTTATACATGATAACTCTCTAGCTATGTAGACATCGAAATTAATTCCGAACTTACTAAACAACTTTGTCAAGCCATTGAATTACATAGTAGATGGAAAATTAATGATGTAAAAAAACGTGATATGATTCACTAAGTTTCCTTCTTTTTTTCATGTCGCATGACCCATTCCTTGCAAGACAACTACTTTATTGCCTCTGTCAATGTTAACTTTCTTTGACATAACAAACTTCCATTCCCACCACAATTGATTGTGATTACATAGTATCACACCCCCAGCTGGCGACAGAATCGTCGGGTTGTGCGATGTTCGATGTTGGATCACTGATATTGAACATACATTGAACAATACAAAAACCATATAATTTAAATACTAATATCTTATTACTGAAAAATAGATTACATCAATATTCGATGTTACAATAATCGATTACTTCAAATATCAGACTACTAGCTAATGTGACATCACTGATCCATGACTTGAATTCAGGGAATGCGAACTTCCATCTCTTGTTTCCCTAGACTTGAATTCAGGGAATGCGAACTTCCATCTCTTGGTTCCCTAGGAATACACGTGGTTTTGAAAATATCAAAGTAATGTTGGTGAACTCACAGATTTGAAATATTATAACTTGAAAATATTTTTTATATGTAAGTATGTTTAGCGATATAAGTATTATTACTTTCGACGTTTAGGTACCTTAAATTTATAAGTAGTATTATACTATTTACAGGTGCTTAAAGCATTCACACTTCTTTAACATTTGTTTTGTTTTGCTTTAAGGTACAAAAGAATTTCCATATTGTATTGTGTAATTATAATTATAGTTAAACCAATTATCTTAGCAAAACCAAATAAGGAGAGTGACGATGTATTATATGATAACAATCCTTTGAAATGCACATGAATAACGACATAATATATAGATAGTATCCAATTGAAACGGGTAGAATAAAGACATAATATATATATATATATATATATATATATATATATATATATATATATATATATATATATATATATATATATATATAATTGAAATGACAGAATAACATAATATATAGATATTATCCAATTAAAACGGACATAATAACGACATAATATATGAATATTATCAAATTCAAACGGACAAAATAACATCATAATATATAAATATTATTCAATTGAAACGGACAAAATAACGACATAATATATAGATATTATCCAATTGAAATGAGATAATAACTACATTATATATAAATATTATCCAATTAAAAGTTAAAACAGACAGAATAACAACATAATATATGAGTATTATCTAATTAAAACAGACAGAACAACGACATAGTATATAAATATTATTCAATTGAAACAAATAGAATAACAACATATTATATATATATATATATATATATATATATATATATATATATATATATATATATATATATATATATATATATATATATATATATATATATATATATATAAAATCCAAATTTAAACAAGCAAAGTAACAACATAATATATAAATATTATCCAATTGAAATGAGCATAATAACGACTTTATATATAGGTAGTTTCCATTTGAAATGGACAGAATAACGACTTAATATATATAGATATTTTCCATTTGAAACGGACAAAATAACTACATAATATATAGATATTTTTAACAAAAATTGGACAGAGTAATGATAAGATATAAATATACTTTTGTAAAAATAACAATATTTATAACGATAAGTTAATAATACACCCCCCCCCCCCCCCCCGAAATCCCTAAAATTGAGAAAAACCTTTGAAAAAAGAGGCTGTAAACTCACCCCTAAAGTGTTATTTATACCCCCGATAGCTCCCGCCTATATACCCGAGACTTGCTTGGCTCAAAAGAGGTAAAAATCGCACAAACTCAAGAGGAAGTGAAAGAGGTTTTGTGTTGAAAAATGGATAAGTTCGTAAACAATTTAGAGGCTACTGATTTGGGTGATGGCTCTAGAAAAAGCACTGTCACGTGTTCGTTATCTGGTGGTCTGCATTTATACCTTCTAGAACATTATGTGCGCCGCACTTTCCCGTGCGTGATGTGTGCGGAAAATGCAGATTTTGTAAAATTCGTATCTCTTACATACGAACTCCGTTTTTGACGTTCTTTATATCCAGACATAGCTATCGACGAGTACTACAACTTTCTTTTAGGTTGCACAGGCTAATTTTGACTTTATGTTTAACCCATATGTTTATGATGAGTGTATCCTAAATGATTTTATAAAAAAACATAACTTTCTCATACGGACTCCGTTTGTGGTGTTCCATATGTCCATTGTCTTATATCGAGGAATACTACGATTCCCTTTTTGGTGTTTGGGCTAAAACTCAACCAATCTCCTTTTTGCTAATTACGACGTTTCTCTAGTCATAGGGTTGGATTAAACTTTGTATTGCATCTTAGTTATCATTATACAACGAGTGAGATGATTGAATTAGTAACTTAAAAAATCATATATCCTCCATACGAAGTCATATTTTTATGAAATTTATATTTTTGGAATCTGGGAGACGTACTTTCGGAATATGTTACTATTTATGGAAAACAAAACAACTTTTTGTGCACTTATTTTTATAGTATTCGAGCGATTTAAATGATTTTTCTTCTACAGTGGAATACGAACTCTTGTATTTTCATCATAGATTGACAAATATTATATATTTAATCTATTTTCTTTGATGTTTGTTACGTTTGTGGTTAGTGATTGGTGACAATTTTTGCAGTTGTCACACATAGGTCATCATTAACCATGGTTTTACTGTTAATCTTCAACCCATCCCTATTGATAAGGCAATGAAACACCAATAAGTAATCAGATTTTTGTCACCGACGATAGTCGTTCAAGAGCGTCGGCTACTAGGGTGGACGCAATGTCTATAGATGGAGGAAGGCGATTTGCTTAGAACCCATCACACATAAATGTCTTGTGAGGCTAAGGGGTATTAGGCCATTTTCACTAGTAAGACTCACATGTAGAGGAGATTTTCACTAGTGAACACCACCCCGAAGCATAATAATTGTGTTTTGGAGTGACGCTCTTTACGGAAGTTCATAGAGTTGTTTGGGAGTTGATTGTGTCTATTTCTCTCTTCCTCTCTCTCTCTCTCTCTCACTTTTTCTTTTTCTTTCTCTTTCTCTCTCTATCTCTTATTCACTGCATGTTGACTAACGTACACCGCCTCCAAGGCTAAGTAAACATGTTGTGGAGTGACTACCTTGATGATGTGGCATGCTCTTCACTAGTGAGGATGTTGTCATGATACCCCTTAGCCTGAGTCGTAGGAAGATGGATGCATCATAGGAAGAGGAACACAAGTGTTTTGCATTCTCACGAACGTTATTGTTTTAGAGTTTGTTAAAGTGCACATGAATGTATTGCCACGAGACGACGATTTACCAAATGGTTTCTAACCAAACGGTATCAATGTTGTCATCTTTTATTGGGGTTGAGGGTTCAAGTCTCGTATGGGACATATAGATAATAATAAGAGTAGTTTGATTTGCTGTGTAGAACAACGATGATTTAATATGGGCCTTTTCTTGCCCATGGATTTAACCCGGATCTAACTAAATATTTTAGACAATATTTTTTGTATATATGAATGTGAAAAATTCACAGAAATGTTCGTCCTTCATTCGAAAAAAGTGCTACATCCACAAAAAATATTATATAATTGAAATTTTAGTCATAAAAATGTTTTTGTGTTGGAAAAAAGTAAGCCCGCAAATGACAGGTGTTTTTTTATTTTATTTTATTTTATTTATTTATTTTTTTTCTTCACAAGAAAGATGATAATTTCATGATAAAAAAAAAAAGATGGTCTATATATAACCTCCATCAATACTTAATTGTAGGGATGAGAATTTGAGCCATAAATCTAAACCGAATAAGAACCGAATAAACAATTCGATTCAGGTTTTAGGTATCTATATTATGTTTATTCGGTTTTTGGGTTATTTGGTCTGGGTTACCCAAATAAGAGCTTACGCGGTTCTAAATACCCGACCCGAATAAACATTCATCGTCCCCTTTCTCTGTTCAACAAAAATCGAAATCACGATTTACGTTTCTGTCATCGCCGTTCATAATAGAAAAAAGAGTAAATTACATGGATAGTCCCTATGGTTCGTGGTAATTTGCACGTTTGGTCCCTAACCTTTTTTTCTAACTCGGATAGTCCTTATGGTATGTTTTAGTTGCGTCTATGGTCCTATCAGATATAATATGACTATTTTGCCCTTAATAATTATTTTTTATTTTGTATTTGTTAATTTATTAAACAAACTAAAATAATAAATAAAAAAAGAATATAATATGGACCCATTATTTCTTTCCTAACCTACCCATGTTTTGCTCTATACAACCTCCACACACCCCTTTCTTCCACCTCCATCGTTTGTCTTCATCGGAGGCTGCATCACCCATCCCCTTTCTTGCCTGAACAAATGTTTAACTTGCTTCTTTCGTCAAAAAACTCTCTGTCGCTGGCTTTGTCTGATCATCTTCTTCGCCATCGTTTCCTGTTCTTGTGCCCTGTTTTTATGCCAACTCCTCCTGTTTTTGCGCCATCATCGCATGTTCTTATGCTACCACCGGCATCGCCCCTCATCTTTCTATTCTCTGTTTAGGAGTGAGATTTATATGTTTATTTGATTCCATTTGGCTTGGTACTTGAGAGATTTCGCTTCTGATTTCCATGAATAAAGGAGTCTGGTGCTACGTAGAGAGGGGGGGGGGGGGGGGGGGGGGTACGATTTAGGAATTGTAGGATACATAATCGAGTCTCAATGTTCAAATCTGGTCTTTGATGTCGATTCACCTGAATTTAGGTTTGCTTTTATTAATTGATTTGCATTTGGGACTGTATTTGGGATTTTTGATTTTGTGAGTATATCAGAGTTTTTTGCACAAGTTTTGGTTTTTGATTTTTGTTTGAATTGCAACTTCGATGTTGGATTTGGATTTGAATCGTATGTTCCATTTTGGTTTTTAGATATGATTTTCAGGTTTTATTTTGCTTTTTGGATTATAGTTAAAGCTTTTGTTGTACATGTATTTTTTGATTTGTTGTTGAAGGTCAAGTAGGTAGTTTGTGTTATGTTTACGGTGATTTCCATGGATCTATAGCGGATAGACGATGACCGGAGCCGGAGATGGAACCGGAGATGATGATAGGAGGCGGTGTCAGAGTCGGAGATTGTGACCGGAGGTGGTGTCGGGAAATGGAAGAGTATTAAGGTGGGGTGGGTCCCTTTAATAACAATATTTAATACGTTTAGTTTATTTAATATTAATTGAAAAAAATAACAAAATATCAATAATAATTAAGGGCAATATAGTCATTTTATGTCTGGCAGGGACCATTGACGTAATAAAAACATACCATGAGGACTGTCCGAGTTAGAAAAAAAGGTTAGGATCCAAACATGAAAATTACCCCAAACCATAGGGACCATTCGTGTAATTTACTCTAGAAAAAACTCTACACCTGTTGTCGTCGTTTCAAAATCGACTAATCTTTCAACTATTTCCAAACTCGAAATCACTTCTGTCGATCTTATCTCTTTTTTCAGACTTTTAAAAATCGACCATTCCTATTGTCTCTAAGGATTTGCGAACTCTTATTTTGTCTAGTCATGGAGAATTGAACTCCAACTCAAAAAACTCAAGGAAGAAATTAATTCTCATTATGTTAATTTATTATGTAAATGTTATTCTTTCAATATGTCATTGCGTTATGTTAGTCACTAAATGCTTTATGTTGATGTGTAAAAGTATTGTTATTCTATTATTTGGGTTATTGAATCCTAATACGGTTTATTTGGTTCTTTTCGGTTATATTAGGTTTTTAATCATCTTGTAGATGTTATTTGAGTTATTCGGGTAGTAACTGAATCGAACCGATGAATACACAAACCGAATTGAACATGTATGGGTAATCTGTCTGGTTTTCGGCTTATTGGGGTTCAAGTCGGTTCGGTCTAGTTCCGACCCAAATAAGATCTGTAGTCCATTGTTACTTTTTTTTATTATTATTATTATATCATACGACTATTTAAGTTTCTAGACACGGCATATGCAAGACAAAGCTCTTAATAACTTAAATAATGCAACAGCTAGCAGGCATGAAGTACAACTTTAACTACTTAGACCTAACAGAAACATTAAAACTCAAATTTAGAAGCAACTACAAATTTCCATGCCACTAAGTTTTTTTTTTTTTTTTTTTTTCTTTAAAAAGCTTTTAAACTATTTGGTAAATTTACATTACCTTTTTTACGTTTACCATTTTACCTCTTTAAACAGCATCATTCCGTTGACCGTTTTTCCAAACTTAAATCCCAAAAAAGCAAAATGAAATCCAGTGAATGATTGCATTTAGTAGTGAAACCCAAGTTATTACTAAGTGAGAGTAAAAGACATAGTAACAATCAATGATTCCCACTTTCCCAGACCTTAGGCCTTGGTGTTAACTCTTTTTTACTTCTGATGTCACATGGTAACACTTTTGTGGACCTTTTTCTTTCATGGGTAATAAAGTTCACAAATGTTTTTTTTTTCTTTTTTTTTTTAATATACACTTTTGCGGACATTTTTTATAAAATTTTCTTAAAAAAACTGAAGAAAATCTTCCTATTCTAATAAAAGAATAGTTTTAATCTCCTTTTGACATGTGTTATCTTATTAGACCTCTTAATTAATACATACTAGGTGTGAAACCCGTGTATTACACGGGTTGGTTTAAAAAAAATTAAACATTAAAGTGTAAACATAAAATATTTTTTAATGTATAACTTTAAAATAAATAAGATACATATTTATTGCAATTTAATATCATATATATCATATTTAATACTTTACATATATAAGTATACGACTTTAATTTTAAAAATTGAAATAAACCAAAAATTGACAAGTAGATAATATTTATTTCTAAAATACCACAAAATGACAAGTGTCAAAATTAATGAGAGGTTGACATATGACAAAAAACCTTCATTTATTAAGGAGGATTTTATTCTTTTTTTGCCAAGTGGCATCCTATTAAACCTCCTAATTAATACATGCCACTTGTCAACCTATTGATTCTCAATTTCAAATTTCAAATTTTAAATTTCTTACTCTAATTAAATTAAATTAATAACATTAGAATTAAAATTAAAATAAAATTAATAAAAATTATAAGATGATATAATTTCACATATTTATTCAAATTAACGATTATAATTTTATATAACTAAAAAAATTCATTTTAATTAATAATTTATTTAAAATAACTGAATAATAAATTTGAGTTTTCATCATGAAAGTTTAATTAATTTTGTCACCATGGTCCCCACGGATTATATACTAATAGCTAATAAACGAGAGACGGTAAATTATAAGGGATATTTGTGATTGAGTTTCCTAACCACGATCATTTTTTAATGTTGAAAATTATAATATAAAAGTAGATTTTTGTTATAAATAAAGTAAACGTTAATTTACCAACCATTACAATTTACAAACCCATAAATAAAGTGAAAACATTAAAATTGATAATTTTTGTTTCATCTAATTCCCCCTAAACTTTCAGCAGCAGCCTATCTGCCTCTGCAGGATCCTAAAGAGATTAAAAATCAATCACCAAAGATAATGAAGCTTAAAACAAAAGATTAAGAAACCAAAAGTAAAAATTTACCTGGAATTTGGTTAGAGCTTCATTTAGATAAGGCCATGGTTGGGTGCTATCAGCTTGAATTGTCCTCCATGAATCACCAAACACTTTTGATACTCATCTATTACCTGATCAAGATCAATCTGTCACCTGGATCTTCTTCTGAACGACCATTTGTTTTACCATATTCAATAAGCTGGTAAGGTCGCTCGGTTTCTGTTTGTCTAGAATTGCAGGGATTATTTTTAAATTTTGGGGGTAAACTACGACTTTATAGTCAAATTTATGTATGACTCACCTCTAGTATTAATAATAAGCATTTGAAGCAGCGATAAATTAATCATAATCTACAAAATTGAGGGAGAAAATGAACCAATGTGTTTCAAGTTGTGGGAGTAGTGTGGGAGACGAAGAAGGTTCTGGAATAGTGAGGAGAAATTAAACGAGAACTGGATTAGGCGGCGGAGTGGTAGGGGTTACACCCAAAAAGGCTAATGACATCGATCCTAATCTGATTGGATTACACGGGCAGTGAAGTTAATACGTGTGCAACTTTAGTTTTAAAAATTGCCTAAAAAGACCCTTGAATTTCAATCTGATTGGATTACACGGGCAGTGAAGTTAATACGTGTGCAACTTTAGTTTTAAAAATTGCCTAAAAAGACCCTTGAATTTCAAGAAGGCAATAAACAAAGACATTTAGCAAATATACATAACCTTAGGGACTCATTGTGCCAATCCCTTAGCCACTTTACTGGAGCTAAGGGTGGACAATTTTAATCTATAGTATAATGTGTGTATTAAAATGGTTTTCTAAATCTGCAATATTAGTAACATTTTTTTTTTACTTCATGAAGTGTATAAGTCAAAAGCTCATCTATATAACAACGCTCTATTGTGTTTTACTAATATGCGCCATTATTTTATATTTTAGTAATTTTATAAATGACATGAATATCAGATAAGTTTATATTTTGTCTAAAAAGTAAAACTACTTGGTTACATAAAGTAAAAGGAAATATTAAAACATCGTTCTATAATAAAGAAAGTATTTAACCCTTTTCCAAACACTCTAAAAATAATATTATGGAAAATGACAACTCTGCCTTTGAACTTGATTATTCGAACGTTAAAAGAGACAACGCATGGCATCTTTCATCCCGAACTCTCCTTCTCTCTCACATATGCACCACTTTTCCTTCTCTGCCCTTGGCATCTTTTGTTGAATGTTAAAAGGGTTAAAAAAAAGGTATTCAATAATCAATATCATTTTAAATTATTCCGTAAGCAATTTTTAAGTACATATAAAAAGTTGACACCTTATACTAAAAACGTTCCTTTTACGGAATTGATAATTATTTATATAATTCTTTTTTTAATATGATTACGTATTAAATATACCATATCATTTTTGTTTTTGTGTTTAGCATTATTTATTTATTTATTTATTTTTTGTAATCAATTTTATTTAGCAAAACTATTTTTTTTTTTTTTGAAGTTTTGGTAGAAATTTTGTTTACCGATGGCCCCATCCTTCTTCATATGCTCCGTCCAGTTCCGACCCTTCCTTTCCAGTTCTAGCCGACGAAGCACACCCCCACTCTCTTTCTCTCTCTTCGACTGAAGCGCTCTCTCTCTCTCTCTCTCACACACTCACATACTACACTCTGCTATTCGCCCAGCTGCTTCAACTTTCTCTCTCTACCGAGTGTTCTATCTACAGGCTACACTTCCATTACTGTAGGAATATAGGAATATGGCTTTTCGATTTTGACTGGTATTATGATGTGAAACCCTAGCTTTGGCAAGCTACGGTTAGGGTTTGCATATTTGAAGTTCTAGCTCGATTTTGTTTAAGAATCTCTGGATTTAGATGGGGAATTGTTGCAGATCTCCAGCGGCTGTTGCCAGGGAAGATGTGAAGTCTTCAAACTACTCTGGTCATGACCATAACAACAGGAAGGACAAGGCTCACGCCGGGAACGGTAAGAAGGCGTCGATCGCTGTCCTCACTGATGTGTCGAAGGAAAATATTGAAGAGAAGTATATGTTGGATAGGGAACTTGGACGCGGAGAATTTGGAGTGACTTACTTGTGTATAGATCGAAGCTCGAGGGAATTGTTGGCCTGTAAGTCGATTTCGAAGCGGAAGCTACGGACGGCTGTAGATGTTGATGATGTGAGGAGAGAAGTGGCGATCATGAAACATTTGCCGGAGAACTCGAGTATTGTGACATTGAGAGAAGCTTGTGAGGACGAGAATGCGGTGCATTTGGTGATGGAGCTGTGTGAGGGAGGCGAGCTCTTTGATCGGATTGTTGCGCGTGGACATTACACGGAGCGTGCAGCTGCGGCAGTGACTAGGACGATTGTGGAGGTTGTGCAGCTGTGTCATAAGCATGGAGTCATTCATAGAGACTTGAAACCAGAAAATTTCTTGTTTGCAAACAAGAAGGAGAATTCGCCTCTCAAAGCTATTGATTTTGGCCTGTCTATCTTCTTCAAGCCAGGTGAATGATTTTCAGAAATGCCTGAACTAATATAACTTCTCGCAGCGAAATGTGAAGACCAATACATTGTATAATTGGTTTTTTATGGATTTAGAACACGATTAATCTTTTTCCACTTAGGAATGTTAATATAAACTCTCTCATAAATCAAGTTGTGGAAACTCAGCCAAACATGGTATTGTTTAGTTAATATGCTCCTCTATTTAAATCATGAATGCACGAGATAAAAAGAACAATAACAACAACTTCTATCAGAAACTAATCTAGATATACTGAAAATGATATTATATTTATCTTTTGGCCTAATTTTAACAATTTAGAGCTTTCTGCACCTTTTCCATTCTGATTTTGGGCATTTATTTTTTCTGTTTGCAACGTGAAATAACTCATCAAGGTCTCCTTCACTTACCTCACCATTTCCCATAAACGACTTTTCAAAATTCAAAATAATCTCTTCACTGACCTAGCACATAATATTTGGCTATGTATGTTCCTCATCATTGATGTATCTGATGCGACTTATATCCCTAGCATTCCTCTATTATATCTTCACATGCCTTACATTTAGCTTTTCTTAGAGCCTTTTTAGCTTCACTTTTGGCTAGTTTATTACTTCTAGATGTTCTTTACTCAACACTTTGGAAATGCGTAATCTCAATCATTTTATGTTAGGTTATGGAGAAGCCTTATATGATTCCTTTAGACATTTCATAAGAAAAAACTGATGGTCATTACTATTAGCCCTTAGGAAATACGAGTGAAAATGACATTTGGTGCTCCTTGAAAGAGTTTAGTATTTAGTACAAAAGTCAAAAACCACCTCGATCCAACTGTAATTCATCATTTATATACAGGTGAGAGGTTTTCTGAAATTGTTGGAAGCCCTTATTACATGGCTCCTGAGGTGCTTAAGCGTAACTATGGACCAGAGATTGATATATGGAGTGCAGGTGTCATTCTTTACATATTACTATGTGGTGTACCTCCATTTTGGGCAGGTAATTTCTTTTTCCCTATAGTAGTAGCATTGCAACTTTTAAAAGACACGAATGCCCTTCTCAATTCTCATCCTCATCATAAAGAAACTGTAAATCTGTTACATTGCTATCAATCTTTTTATCATTCAAGTTAATTTTATTTTTTTATTTTTTTGTGTTAATGTAGAGTCAGAACAGGGGGTTGCACAGGCGATTCTTCGTGGGGTAATAGATTTCAAACGTGAACCATGGCCAAGTGTTTCTGAAGGTGCCAAGAGTCTTGTAAAGCAAATGTTAGAGCCTGATCCAAAATTACGACTTACAGCTAAACAAGTGCTTGGTATGCTTCTTCTTATATAATTGTGTGTGTGTGTTCTTTTAAATTAACACCAAGTTAAATTTAAAAAAAGTAAAAGAAATTAAACATTGCATGATTAATATTGCTTTGTGTTATTGATAGAACATCCTTGGTTGACAAATGCTAAAAAGGCTCCAAATGTTCCCCTTGGTGATGTTGTCAAGGCAAGACTAAAGCAGTTCTCATTAATGAATCGCTTCAAGAGAAAGGCTCTTCGTGTTAGTTTCCTATTTTCTCCTTCTCTCTCTCTCTCTCTTTTTTTCCTTGATGCAAGAAATAACAACGTACTTTCATTATTATCCTACTTTCATATCTTCAAATATGAAGCAATTTTCATTACTATAATAATTGGATAGAAAATTTTCAAAATACCATGTTCATGTGTTGTAGGTTATAGCCGATTTCTTATCGAATGAAGAAGTGGAAGACATCAAAGAAATGTTCAAAAAAATCGACACGGATGACGATGGTATCGTTACAATCCAAGAACTAAAAACCGGACTACAAAAATACAACACACAACTCGCAGAGTCTGAAGTCCAGCTTCTTATCGAAGCTGTAAGTCTTTGATGCCCTAAAAGATTCCAACTCCGAGATGCTTGTTTCAATTCATAAATTGTTTATTATTTTTACAGGTAGACACAAACGGAAAAGGGACATTGGATTACGGTGAATTTGTTGCCATTTCACTCCACCTCAAAAAAATGGCAAACGATGAGCATCTACACAAGGCCTTTTCTTATTTTGATAAAGATGGAAACGGTTTCATAGAGCCTCAAGAGCTTCACGATGCTTTGATGGAAGACGGTGATGCCGATGGTGCAAATGTTGCAAATGATATCTTCCAAGAAGTCGACACAGATAAGGTACAGTCCAGTGCCAGCCAAACACAGTACAATCTGTTCTGTTCTGTTATTGATGTGCTGACATTTTAATTTAATTTAATTAATGATATATGTAGGATGGGAAAATTAGTTATGAGGAATTTGCTGCGATGATGAAAACGGGAACCGATTGGAGAAAGGCTTCGCGACATTACTCAAGAGGGAGATTTAACAGTTTGAGTGTCAAGTTGATGAAAGATGGTTCTATTAACTTGGGGAATGAATAATGAGCAAAGCAAAACATTTGGGTTGATGATTTTATATTGTAATTATGGGTTTGTGTTTGGTTAGATGTGCTCCATTGTTGCCAATTACAAGGATGTTTGGGTAGGGTGTGTATGATTCTGGCTCGTGTTTTCGGGACTTTTGCTATAAAAGATTTGTTAGGCTTTACAACATTTTGTTAAGGATTAATTGGTAGGTGCTTTTTATGCCTTTTTTCACAATCGGGTTTTGCATTCATGTTTGTTTATAATTAGAAACATAAATACAGCTCAAAACTTCATACAATTTCTTGTATGGGATGATTATTAAATAACTAGAAATTGAAAACTTGTAAAACACGGATAACTGATTTTATTGTTGATGACAGTTATATTAGGTATGGCAAATCCGGTAGCCATTCTGTGTTTTTGTTTAACATGAAACGGCGTTTCATGAAATGGTTTTTCTTAACACTGACACGACTCAATAGCGTGTTTTTGTTCGTTAATGTGAACATGACAAAAAACAAACATTTGCATAATGTCATATGTAACATTTTGTAAAAATAATTTAAACACACCAAACACGGATGAAGGTGCAAAGTATTCTTGAATGAAAGCCCATAAGATGACGTTTTTTTTAACAACTTAAATGTTGTAAAAGTTAGCAACTTAATGATCGAGTATAAATGCTAATATGTTAGTTTTAAAAATTATGCTAAATAATCCAATACTAAAACATATTAGCTTTTATTAACAACTTAATGATTGAGTATAAAAAAGTTAGAAATTTGCTAACAAAAAGGATTACAATGTAATGCGATAAGATGATGTTTTTTTATCTAATCCGCCCACAACACTTTAAAATTCCTATTACTATTAATAAACCAAACATAAGAATGATCAACTATCAAATAGATTAAAAACTATATTTTCTAATCGTGGGATCATTAAAAACGTTGTTGTTTCTTCAATCATAACTGAAAATGTGAAAATATTTCAACACTTGAGCATGAGGCATATGCAAGGTAGGCCTATCGGTCAACGCAAACTGCGAAACTATCCATATGAGTCAATCCTGAAATCAGCTTAGACTGTCGGCAAAATACGACAACCTAACAAGCAACCCAAGCTTCTCACTACCTTTAACTACACTCTCTTTGTAACAACATAAAAATTTAAAATAATTTTTCATTTAAAAAAAACAACCATAACTCATACAGTAGTTCTCAAAATCTCATAATGTCAAATGTTATAATAATAACAAATCCCAGAATCTCCAACAACTCTTCTTCCAGTGTGTACGGATCATGCCGGCGCCTTCCCGCAATCCTCACTGGTACCTGAAACACACATATCACACAAACGGTAAGCATAAAAGCTTAATGAGTTCCCCAAAATACCACATTCATATCAATTAGCCACTCGAGGCTATAGATCTGCGATGCCTTCTGGCCAATGTGTCTCAGTGGACCTTCCGACTCCACAATTGGGGTAGACCTTTCGGCCCTACCCTGATGACCTTCCAGTCCTCGTTATCTTGACCTTCCGGTCCATACACTATTGACCTTCCGGTCCATACCATACTATATAAAACATACATAGCACATACATATCATATAACATCATACATCGCATTCTACTCGTAGCACATAAGACCTTCCGGTCACACATAATTACCACTCTAGCTAAAGTATAGTGAGAAGACTCACCTCGTACGATGTCGGATAACCTCTCGTGCTTGATAACCCGACCTAGCCTCCTCCTATTAACATAATAACATTTCTAATCAATACCTTCTCATGTCCTTACTTCCAAAGGATGGGTAGAAGACCATTCTACCCCTCCCTGATCTCTCATGAACCAGCTTGACCACAACCCTAAGGTCAACTGAAGTCAACTCCAGTCAATGGTTAAACTTTGACCCGACTCGTCGAGTGAACTTGGGTGACTCGGCGAGTCCAAGCGTGTCCTCTGAATCATTCTAAGGCTTCACTTGACTCGTCGAGTGAGCCTTCCACTCGACGGGTTACCTCTGGTCATGAATCGCGGGGCAACCCTGACTCGATTCGTTGAGTTCTCTTATGGACTCGGCGAGTTCTTTCCATAGCCATACTCAAATGACCTTCTGAGGTCAAATCTGCTTCTCTAACTTATAGATCTGACCTTTAAACACTCGAAAGTCACGTAAAGGTCTGACCTTTATACTCATGCAACACTCATAAGGATCTTTTTGGTGAAATAGCTCCTAAAATGGCAACCTAGGTTCAAAACTCCATTGGAAATGCATAAAGCTGGATGCTTGGGACTCTATTGGAAATGCATAAAGTTGGATGCTTGGAAAACCAAGATGCTCCCTGCAACTGATCCAACAAATCATCGATCATCGGTAATGGATAACGATTCTTGACCGTCAACTTGTTCAACTCCCGGTAATCAATGCACATCCGGTGTGAACCATCTTTTTTCTTGACAAAAAGGATCGGCGCTCCCCACGGCGAGCTACTTGGTCGAATAAACCCCTTCCCCAGCAGCTCCTATAGCTGCGAGGATAACTCATGCATCTCTGGCGGCACAAGGCGATAAGGCGCCATGGTGATAGGCGCTGCCCCGGGAACCAAATCGATGCAGAACTCCACCTGCCTCTCGGGAGGCACACCCGATAACTCCTCAGGAAAAACATCTGGGAACTCACGCACTATCGAAACATCATCAACTGAACTCGGCCTCTCAGCGGCCACTCGTGTATTCATCACATAAGTTGCTAACCCGCTGCAGCCCTGCTGTAGACTCTGTCTCGCGCTGGCAGCCGAACAAAATGCTGACCTACTTCGGGTACCCTCGCCATATATAGTCAGCACTCCCCCACTAAGGTCTCGTATCGTCACCATCTGATGCTCGCAGTCTATAACCGCCCCAAATCGGCTCAACCAATCCATGCCCACTATAACGCAAATGTCCCTCATCGCAATCGGGACCAGATCTATCGGGAACTCAACACCGAAGATCTCGAGTACACATCCTCGAATCACGTCAGTAGCATACACCGCTCGCTCGTCGGCTATGGAAACTCATATAGGTCGACTCAACGCCTCTCGTCGAATGCTGAGGTGCTAACTAAATGCTAACGACACAAATGATCGACTCGCATCTGAGTCAAATAACACCAAAGAAGGTACAGAACTCAGAAGAAAAGTACCTACACATATCATAATATAAGCATAATATCTCAGCACAGCATAAATAAATGAAAGAGTACATACCAGCCACGACATCGGGCGCTGTGCGGAACTCCTCCGCTGTCAACTGGAAGGCTCTCCCGTAAGCCTTCGGTGCCTCAACCTTCACTGACCGACCCTCAGTAGCTCGTGCAGTAGCAGGTGCAGATCCCTGCGTTGATCCCTGTAACAGCTGTGGGCACTCGGCCTTCCGGTGACCCGTCTGGTTGCAATGAAAGCAAACCATAAATCCCTTGGGGCAGTCATTGGCTTTATGCCCCTCCTTGCCACATTTGTAGCAAGCACCCGCTCGAAACACTCCATCATATCCCTTGCCGCACTTCCTACAAATGCGGCTTTTCTGGCGTCCATATCTCGTATCAGCGGACATAGTCCGCTTGGCTGCCAACTGAGACTGTATCGGCCGCCTATCCTTCCCCTGAGACTCGGCCTCCTCCTTGGCTTGAGTCTCTAGCTCAATCTCCCTCTTCCGGGCATTTTCCTGGAGCTCAACAAATGTCCGGTAAGTTGAGTTCGCCACGAACTCCCGAATGTCCCTCCTCAGAATGCTCAAATACCATCTCATGCGTGTCTGCTCAGACGACACGTGCTCAGGGCAAAACAATGCCTTCTCGTGAAACATCCGTGTAATCACAGTCACGGACTCCTGTGCCAACCGTTCCCTCTCCACCGGGGGAACATACTCATCTCTGAACATGGTGGTGAACCTCTCCCAGGTCACCTCTGAGATCTCCGCAAGAGTGAAGTTTGCTGTCACAAACTTCCACCAGTCCTTTGCTCCTAGGCGAAGCTGGTTTTGTGCAAACCGAACCCTCAGATGCTCCGGACATGAACAGGTGTAGAAGCATCCCTCGATATCAGAAATCCATCTCATCGCCGCAATCGGATCTTGTGTCCCATCAAACTCTGGTGGCTTTGTGTTGCTGAACTCACGGAACCGCAATGAGTCACCCCTGAGGTCTAGCAGTAGCCACAGCTGCAGTAGCTGCAGCAGCCACAGCCTTAGTAACCGCTGCGTATCTCTCGTCAACCATCTCAATCAGGGTGGTCTTGATAGACCCAAACATCTCCGGTATCTCTACGTGGATAGCCGCAACCACCTCATCGTGGATCATTTGACGAAGCTCCTCGTCACTCACGCCGCTGGTCCCTGGTCCGTGGCGTGTCCCAACCATGATGTCTCTGAAATACAACATAAAAATATCAGAGACTCGCTCGAGTATACTCACACTCAATAACTCAACCCTACTTGTTCCCTAGTACCCTAAGGACTCTTACTTGGACTGCGCACCGATCCGGTGTTTTCAGTAGTACGGGCCCTATATTACCTTCCACACCGCATCCGCATTCATTCCATGTCCTTTTCCTAGGATCCGAGATCGCAAGTACTCTACATCTCGCTAAGAATAGGCTACCCTTCAGTAGACTTCCGGCTCCACAATTGGGGTAGACCTTCCGGCCCTACCCAGATGACCTTCCAGTCCTCGTCATCTTGACCTTCCGGTCCATACACTATTGACCTTCCGGTCTAGATCATAATGACCTTCCGGTCCATACCATACTATATAAAACATACATATCATATAACAACATACATCGCATTTTACTCGTAGCACATAAGACCTTCCAGTCACACATAATTACCACTCTAGCTAAAGTATAGTGAGAAGACTCACCTCGTACGATGTCAGATAACCTCTCATGCTTGATAACCCGACCTAGCCTCCTCCTATTAACATAATAACATTTCTAATCAATACCTTCTCATGTCCTTACTTCCAAAGGATGGGTAGAAGACCATTATACCCCTCTCTGATCTCTCATGAACCAGCTTGACCACAACCATAAGGTCAACTGAAGTCAACTCCAGTCAATGGTTAAACTTTAACCCGACTCGTCGAGTGCACTTGGCTGACTCGGCGAGTCCAAGCGTGTCCTCTGAATCCTTCTAAGGCTTCACTCGACTCGTCGAGTGAGCCTTCCACTCGACGGGTTACCTCTGGTCATGAATCGCGGGGCAACCCTGAATCGACTCGTTGAGTTCTCTTATGGACTCGATGAGTTCCTTCCATAGCCATACTCAAATGACCCTCTGAGGTCAGATCTGCTTCTCTAACTTATAGATCTGGACTTTAAACACTCGAAAATCATGTAAAGGTCTGACCTTTATACTCATGCAACACTCATAAAGCTCTTTTTTGGTGAAATAGCTCCTAAAATGGCAACCTAGGTTCAAAACTCCATTGGAAATGCATAAAGCTGGATGCTTGTGACTCCCTGGACCCAAAAGGGTCCAGATCTCTAACACAACTCGAATGAGGGGGGTTTGAGGCATCCAAAACCCCAAAAGGAATGATTGAAGCCCTAACCCCAAATAATGAAATCTATACAATAGAGAGAAAGAGGAGTTTGATTTGGTACCTCAAGATGAAACTTCTTGCTTGGCTAACTCAGAATAGCAACCTCCTTTGACCATTCTTGATGGAGCTCCTCTCCTTTCTTGCAAAATCACACCAAAAGCTCAAATGGCCTTCTCTCTCGATCTACACACTCAAGCTCGATGGGGGTTCTCTCTCTGGGATGGTAGCCGCAAATGAAGGCCATAAGTGCCTTTAAATAGGGCTCAGACCCAAAGATTTAGGGTTTATGTCCACAACGCGAACCCGTTGAGTCGACTCACCGACTCGTCGAGTCCATTCATTAAATTCAGTCAGCAATCGCGGTCCTACTCGACGAGTCTAGGCGGCAACTTGTCGAGCCCCTCTTCTTGACACAAAATATATAATTAACATTTGATACCTGGAATTCCGGATGTTACACTCTTACAAATACTTTACATTATTAGTCCACAACTCAAAACCAATGTTGAATATTAATAAAAATGTAAAATCCATATCTTGTATTCTTCTTTTAAAATCCTCCATTTTTTATACAATATAACATACACTATAACAGGTCTTTCAAAATGTTAATTCCATATTTAGATATAGTACTTTTAATTGTAATGATTTCTTGCCTATTTTCTAGATATTACAATTACTTCCCGTTAGAACAATTATGTCCCTAAAATCATTGATTTCTCAATAAGATGATGATAACATTCCTTTATATTGGGTTCCATTTTTTATGAACCAAAACAATCATTTTCTTACAACAACTTCGTTTTAATTCGAAATTTCTTTAGTTTTTTTGACCTAAAATTTGTCCTTATCTACGTGTATTTCATTGAGTGGCATAATATTGTAATTATGGATTTAGATTCTTCAGTTTTCCCTATTTGTTATAGTACTGTCGAAGCTATGCATCATATTTTTGTTTCTTGCCCCACGAAGTTGATGATTTAGAAACTTATTAGATTTTGGTGTGGTGTTCTTTGTCATGCCAATTACATTATCGATTTTATGCTATGTTGGATGGATAATTCCAACTTGAATGCAACGTCTTGATGTGATGATAATCGTAGCGTTTTAGATGATTTGGATCTTTGGTAACAACACTCTTTATGGAATGGTCAAGCCTAAAAAATGAACATCTTTGATAATATCTTTCCAAGGTTATTTTTTGGATTTGTAATCATGTAACACTCAGCCAAATCAAGTAATTTCCTTCTTGGATCAAAATGTAATTTGTTGCTAAAATGGTCCCTACGTCGGGCGTACTTGGGGCGTTGGTCATTAAAACGTGATGCGGGTGCCTTTGAGTATGCAGGGCATACATAAGGAGTACACATGACGTACTCGGCTGATGAGAAAACTCTAATATTAAGAGTTTAAGCCCTATTTAAACAACCTCAAATCCCACAAATCCATCCACCTTCAGCCTCCATCCTCCCAAACGGCCCTTTGCAAACCCTAATATTCATTTGAGAATTTTGAGCTATTTGAGTGTTGTGTGTTCATCTTTGAAGGAAGAAGATCATTTGAGTACACTTGGAAAGCTTCAAGTCTTGTGGATTTGGACATTCCATCTCATTAGCAACCTCCAAATGGTATAAAGTCATGAACTTGATGAATACTTCACTAGATCTTGTTAGTTATAAGGTTTTTGTGCATTTTGGTCCCATAATCATGGTATAGTTGAGTATGAGCTACTCCAGACCTTACGAGTAGTCTTTTTAGATGTTTTGAATTGCATGGAGTCATAAAAAATGTGATCTTGGTCCTTTCCTTTCATCTATGCATGTGTATTGGGGCTTAGAATCTTGTTATAAGTTAGGGTTTTTAGATTTAGGCACTTTCTAGTCATGTAAAGTCATAAAGTTGGAAACTTTATGATTAAGAAGGTTGTTTGGGGTTAGATCTGAGATTTGGATGTAAGAACTTAAGGGAATAAGCACTTAATGAGGATATTGGGATCTGATTGAGTACGTAGGGCATACCATAAGAGTAAGCAACACGTACTAGACTGAAGCCCTGTAATTTGGGCATACACTCTCTACGCCATGCGTAGAGATGGAGTACGTAGGGTGTACTCAGCCTGACTTGAAACTTTGACTTATGACTTTTGGCCATTGACCGTTGACTTTGAGCAAGTTTGACTTTAGGTCATTTTGGTTAAACTGAATAGTAGATTGAGATTGTGTCCCTGTTTGTTGTATAGGTGACCTGTAGAGACAATATTTGGAGTAGTGATCAGTTCAACTATCTTTCAAATTAGGAGGTAAGTTTTCCTTATTGTACTTGTGGGTTGAAGGCACAAATGCCAACACACTAGGTTATGTATCCTCTTATATAGGACATTTCTATGCTGTAGTGATATGTTAGATCTACGTGATTATCTGTTTTTTTATTATATTTTTATATGTTGTATATGTCGGCATAGTACGGATGGTTTAAGGTAATACTACTTTTTGTGGAAGGCAACAAACCTGGGAGCAATCCAGACATCAACTGTGGGCCAGGAGGGCAATCTAGACTTATGTTGTGTGCTCAGGAACAATCCAGACATAAGTTGTAGGTCAGGAGGGCAATCCAGACTTGTGTTATGGGCTGGGAAGCAATCCAGACATGAGTTGTGGGTCAGGAGGGCAATCCAGACTCATGTTGTGAGCTCAGGGGTAATCTAGTCAGATGGTTGTGGACCCAGTATGCATGTTATTTTATGTTTATGTGGTGGCACCTTGGGGGAATTCACAAATATTTGGCTTACAGTTTGAATTTATGGTTTCAGGTACTTCAGAGAACAAGGGCAATGTGAAGGCCTGATCGTGCACGTCATCATGGACTTTTATATGATTTATGATTTTGAGATACTCTAATATATGATTGTGACTCTTTGAAATTTTGTTTTTGTAAAACTTATGGATTTGAAATGGTTTTGAAAAATAAAAATTTAGTCTTGATTTTGGGATGTTACAAATCAACGTAACCACTATAAGATCAACTAATTGGATTTCACAACCCTCTTTTCTGTAATCTTCTAATATGTTTTTTTCTCGCTTCTTGGTATTCTTTTAATTTAATATTGTAGTTCCAAAGAAATCAAGATTTTAGAATAAGATAAAGTTCATAGTAAAGACTACGGTCACAAACTACTGAAAACATATTAAACATATTAGGAAAATAAGACACTCTTAATAAACATAAAACAAACAATAAATTAGCCATTACAACAAATAACTAATCAAATAATCATTACAAATATAACAAGAACGAATAGGGTTTTCTCTAGATAACAAAAAAAGATGAGTGCTCTTTAAGTTATAAAATATCAATGATAATGCGCAATTGACAAAATAAATTGATATATATATATATATATATATATATATATATATATATATATATATATATATATATATATATATATATATATATATATATATATATATGCACCTTTGGATTTTGCTCTTTGTCTACAATATAACACATGTTTTTATAACATATATTACTGTGTAATAATAGGCATATATTAGTGAAAGGAAGTGATCGTTCACTTTGAGATGATTCTATGGATATAAAGTTCGTCAAAATCGGAGTCAGTATGAGAAAGTTATCGATGTCCAAAGTTAAGATAAAAGTATGCTGCTATTCTGAATAAGTCAACGAAATTCAGCTCATGGACACGACGCGTTTGGTGGCGAATCAACAGAAACACGTGTTGAAAGGGCAGTATACGTGGCAAATTCTCGGGAAAACCCATAACCACAACGTGATCTGGAATGCACGTGGCGCGCTTTTCTAGTTAGTATATATATATATATATATATATATATATATATATATATATATATATATATATATATATATATATATATATTTGCGGTTTGTGTCATTTGGAGAGTTTTGGCACACACAGTCGGGAGAGAGAGAGAGAGAGGCTCTAGAGGCGTTTCAAATAGAAGCCCATTTGTGAAAATTAACACTTTAGGCCCTTTTAAAACAATGAATATCATAAAGACCCATTTTTATTTAAAAATGACTCTTTTGGTCCTCTCAAAACCGTGAGTTAACATAAGAACCTCAAAATTTTGTTTATTTTGTCAAATATGGCCCTTTATACGATTTTATTTAGTTTTCAAACATCCTTAGCATGCTTAATCCTTTCCACTTCATAGTAGGACACATAACATGTAACATCCATAAAATTCGAGCCAATTTAAAACTTTTTAAATCATTTAAAACCATTTAGTCATTACAATTTGTTTTCAAAATAGTTTAAACATCAGAGTTCCTAGAAATCATAATCATTACAATTTGTTTTCAAAATAGTTTAAACATCAGAGTTCCTAGAAATCATAATCATCAATCGAGGAAGTGTACGGTCATGCCTTCGCCTTCCCGCGACCATCCGCTACACCTGAAACTACAAATTAAAATTGTAAGCCCGAAAGCTTAGTGAGTTATCCTCAAAATACCCATACACACAATAATACACATAGAATAACAAACAACATACTATGGGTCCAATCATCCATCGGGATGGAATATCCCAAGCCCTCAACCATTGGGTTGGAATGCCAACATATCGATACACTTAACATAACACATATACAACTAACAACATGTACTGGGTCCACAACTTTATAGACTGGATTGCCCTTGGGCCCACAATGTGAGTCTGGATTGCCTTTCGGGCCCACCACTCACATATGGATTGCCATCGAGCCCGCAGTATATGAGTCTCCCTCAAATCGTATCTGGAATGCTCCTAGGCTTATTGGTTACCGCATGGAGCAGTTTCACCTCAACCCATCCCACATGATATGTCGACATATAACACAACTAATGCACATACAGATAATCACATAATAGTACAGGTAATCCTACAGATCTACCTAACCGGCATAGTAACTAACTCATACTCAACATAATACCAATTGCTAGGATATCATATCTAATGGGCCGGAATTGGTGCCTTAGACCCCTTAGTGAAGTGAGGATAACTCACCTCGCAACTGACGCGCTGAAGTGATAATCTCCACTCTCAGATCACTGTCACAACTCCACCACCTATATTCTCCATAGAACCATACTTATAATTTCCAATTTCCCAAAATGCTCCTAAAACTCAACTAGTCAACCCTTGGTCAAACTCCAAGTCAATAGTCAAGGTCAACAGTCTATGCTGACCTCAACTCGCCGAGTACAACCAGTCACTCTTCGAGTTCCTTGCATAGCTCATCAACTCGCCGAGTCACCTAAGTGACTTGTCGAGTTCCTAATGTTTGCGGACGTAAACTCCTTGGCCAACTCGTCTAGTTTCCGTGTAACTTGTCAAGCTCATGCGTGTCCAAAGGTTGGGTAAACCCTAGCTGACTCGCCGAGTCGCTCTTCTGACTCACCGAGCCCATGACAATCTTCATCGAACTCACCGAGTTGACCATGCAACTCACCGAGTCCCTTCAGTCCTTCATCCATTCAGATGATTTTTAAGCCATGATAAGGTCCCATATTGCAGATCTAACTTCGCAAGGCATGTTGATCACGTAAAGTTACAAACTTTACGTGCAAGCAAGGCTCTAAAGCCTTATAATGACTAAACCAAGCTTGCAATGGAGTTTTACACTAAAGGAGAGGTTCACACTTGCTAAAGCTGAAATCTTTATGGGCTTAGAGACAAAGGAGAGTTCAGATCTGAAGTTACAACTTCAAATCTTAGCTCATACCCAAGAATAGCTTCTTATTATGCTAGAAAAGCCCAAATCTTTAACCCAATAGGATATAGAATGAAATGAGGTCAAGGAAACGACTTGATACTTTCCAAAAGATGCTAATTGAGGTAGATTTCAGATCCCATACGTTCTTTGCTCCTAGCCACTTGCTTTCCAAGTTCTTCTTACAAGGATCCTCCATCCAAAGCTTAAGACACATAAGAATGATGCACACACATATTAGATTTGTTGGACTCTCAAGAGGGTGCAAGGGGGCTGAAGGAGGCTTATGATCCCTTAAATAAGGTGCAAAACCCCGAAAATTAGGGTTTTATCCTCCAGCTCTTACTCGTCGAGTCCCTTGTTGGACTCGGCGAGTAGGTCACTTAAACACGTGGACCAACCCGCTGCTACTCGACAAGTCAGGGCATCCAACTCATCGAGTAGACCTTGAAATCAAGAAAATCTTATAACAAAAATCAATACCTGAGAATCGGGGCGTTACAAATCTCCCCTACTTGAACTAGACTTTGTCCTCGAAGTCTGCTGTGGTGAATAACTTCGGATAGTGCTCCCGCCTCTTTTCCTCCGACTGGATGGACTTGCTTCCACGCCCTGCCATCAACTTCTACTAACATAAAGAACGTTGCATGACCCACGTTAGCCTCACCTCCTACCTAGTCTTTAGCGACCCATCTTCTCCTCACTTCAGACACGCTATGGCTCTTTTACAGATGAAACCAGCCCAAGACACATCATAATAACTCAAACCGTCATCAACATACCTACTACTACCGGCCAACCAGTACGACACTCATGTATAACCCAAATCACCCCTTCAGGTTGGAATACCAACATGTCTAATCAATTCAACTATAGAGTTGAAACTCTCAGGGTTTGTTGGCCTACCGCCTCAACCCTACCGCTCCCCTTGAGCCTCCGTGCCTACGACTTACAGTCGGCCCGCACCGGGTATTTTGGCCTACTACATAGAGGAGGACCGCCTCAACCCTATCAAAAAGCCATAACCGATCATGAGAAAGATCTAAACCGGTTCCCAGAACCTGAATGACAAAACATTCTAATCCCAAGCCTCCCTATAGCTGATGAATACCCATTCGGTTATACTCCTAGTCCCCAGCTAGAGTATTACCCGATCCAAGAAGATTAATCCTATGAGACACTCTGAACTGATGAGATCACCAATATCCTCTGCACTCCATCCGATCTCTAATAACAACTTCCGATCAAACCAAAATACACCGGAGTCTTCAGCCTACTCCAGCAACATGTTTAATACTTGGGGACAAACCTACTAATCGATATAGCATAGCAACATACTCAATATCCGCACATAGATCTACAGACACATACATAGTCTTCTGCATGACTGGACCGCCTCACAAGGCCTTCAGTTTATCCGGACCGCTCTAAACTGTTGAGCATCTCCCTGGACCACCCCTCCTGGTGATCTTTCCCTTGCAGGCTGTTCTTACCCACTTGGGGTTCCAAACTGCTGATCCATTCTATGGACTCTAACCCCAGCCTAACCATAGGCCTCATGTCGATCGTCCACCCTCTCAGAAATCCATGGTATGTTCCCTGACTAATGTGTCTACCACATACGCCAAATAACCCGCACACCCGTGCTGAAATGTACTGCTGAGCCCAGGTGGCTAACAAAGCCCTCAATCTATCAATCCAAAACCCTTAGAGTCGAGCACACCCTCGACCGAATACTCGAAATGAACTCAATTCCTGACTAGAACTCCAACCTGGTTCCCCAACTTTTGCTATCAAGCACCAAGAAGACGTGTTTCTTATGCTGGGGAGTTTTACCGAACCCCCAATCAACCCAACCCTCAAACCGAGCAGCCACTAGCACCTCTGGTCTCCCTGTCGGGTTGTGAAACTTATCTCCATTTCGAAACCTCTCCCGCTTCTGCATCCCGGGGTAACTCTCCCCCACATAGACTAGACTAAGCCTTCATAATGCATGAAAATTGGAGGATTCCCAATCCTTCTCACTTCTCAAAAATCAATCCGATGAAAACCAACTCCTTCCCACCAGTGCTCCATTATTAGCCAATCCCAATTGATCACACACTTCTAAGAACCAGATGAACACTTCCTGGATCCTAGTGAAACCGACAGTCACTAATGCTTGAATGAACTCACACTCAAGTCCTGAAGACCACAAGATAGATGCTCCAACTAATACCTCGAAGACGAGCTACTTCCCTTGGCGCTTTAGTCCATCAATCACCAACGGTTGCTAAAACCACTAAATCCTGAAAACACTGAATAACCCTTCTGTGGGACCCTATCCGCAGACCCCCTACATAATACCCGATTTCCAAAGGTGTTCCAAACAAGCTTCCCGCTCTCAGGCTCTAGGAATCATTCTATTTAGGGTTCGCACCCTGACTCACTTACCAGCTCAAACGTCCACAACTGAACTGCAGTAGCAGAAGCAACCTCTGCCCTAAACTGGGCTACAACTACTTCCAAGACATAGTCTATAATCCCAGAAGTGCAATAGGTCGGATAATCAATCGTTACCTCCTGATACAAGAGATCCAAGGCAAACCGGTCCTCACAATACTTATGCCACGTCGACCCACCTACGCGTACCGACGCTGAAATAATGTTGCCAATCCCGATAACCAACTAACCCCGAGCTGGAATACAACCTGATCCTGGGTCACAAGCTTACTCACTCATTCGATCTCAAAACACTAAGAGGGCGCAATCCTTGCCCTACAAAACGACAATTCAATCCATTAATTAACCATTCCACTTCCAGCTGCAAAACCCTAGCCGAACATAATCATCGTTCCTTTCCGGAGTCCCCGCGACTCACATTCCAGCCTCGAGCAAACCCCCGAGCCTCAAATCTAGAAACTCATGTGCTAGCCTCTCCCGCTCAACCTGTGGAAATATAACGAGTACAAATCATCTTCCTGATCCCAGATAACTATGACCCTTTGCTCATCAGAATATGTACTGGCAACAAGTCCCTATACTGGAAAGTTCGACCACCTCCTCCCCATGCCGTCATTACAGCTGCTGAAGCTGTTGCGACAGCCGTCTCAGCAATGGTTGCATGGCGCTCAACAAAATACTCAACTATGGTGGTCTTGAAAGACCCAATCATCTCCGGAATCTACCCCCAAACGATCTCGATCACCTCCTCCCGGATAATCTCCCTGACACAATCCTCTGACAAAACTGGCCTATCCTAGCTGCCAGCTCTTGATCCTGATCCGGATCCAGTCACAAAATGTCTCGAACAATCCATACCCTAACAGGGAACCAACTTCCAACTAAACCCCAGGGGTTGTGACTTCCCTGCTACACGTATGGGTACTGTGCTTTCAGTAGTACGGGCCCATACTACCATCCACACCTACCCATATTTGTCTCAAGTATCACCACAACACCCTAACAATATACATAAACATAGCGAGTGCTCAATCCTCACTCCTATAGGAAGGCTAATTGTCTCACAGCTGAACTACCAGTCGCACATAACCCATCCATCCATGAAACTTTCTCCAACCCTATAGCACTAATGTATGCTAGCCATACATAACATTGGACCCTATAGACTTTCGAATATCCAATCCTACCCTAAGCCCTCAATCAGATAAGAACAAAACATAAGGCCAAATAAAAGATTCTCAGGCTATAAGATCTTAATTATGTATAACCGTGATGCATACACTAAACAACTACAGTAATGATGTCAAACTCATATAAAGGAAACCCTAGGCTAGAAGGCATCATGTAATCGGAAAATTCTATCATGCAATTCCGGAAGATCCCTAGCGTAGTACTAGCATGCTGTTCTAACATATCACAATATCAAATAACCATATGGTATTTTGGGGTCAACTTACTGGCTCCGGCTGATCGTACACTTCACATCCTCTCTTACTTATTTTGAAAACCATTTAGAAATCATTTGGAAAATCTTTCCTTGATTTGAGACTAGAATCACACGAGTGTTCCTCCAATTCACTCAACCTAGGATCTGATACCAACTTGTAACATCCATAAAATTTGAGCCAATTTAAAACTTTTTAAATCATTTAAAACCATTCAGTCATTAAAATTTGTTTTCAAAATAGTTTAAACATTAGAGTTCCCAGAAATCATTATCATCAATCGAGGAAGTGTATGGTCACGCCTTCTCCTTCTCGCAACCATCCGCTGAACCTAAAACAAAAAACTGAAACTGTAAGCCCGAAATCTTAGTGAGTTACCCCCAAAATACCCATACACACAATAATACAAATACAATAACAAACATCATACTATGGGTCCAATCATCCATCGGGATGGAATATCCCAAGCCCTCAACCATTGGGTTGGAATGCCAACATACCAATACACTTCACATAACAAATATACAACTAACAAAAATGTACTAGATCCACAGCTTTACAAACTGGATTACTCCTGGGCCCACAATGTGAGTCTGGATTGCCTTCCGGGCCCACAAATCACATCTGGATTGCCATCGAGCCCACAATACGAGTCTCCCTCAGCTCGTATCTGGAATGCTCCTGGGTTTGTTGGTTACCGCATGGATCAGTTTCACCTTAACCCATCCCACATGATATGTCGACATATAACACAGCTAATGCACATACAAATAATCACGTAATACTAAAAGTAGTCCTACAGATCTACCTAACCGGATAGCAACTAACATGCAACACTAACTCATACTCAACATAATACCAACTGCTAGGATATCATATCCAATGGATCGACATTAGTGCCTTAGAACCCTTAGTAAAGTGAGGATAACTCACCTCGCAACTGACGTGCTGAAGTGATAAGCTCCACTCTCGGATCACTGTCACAACTCCACCACCTATATTCACCTCTATTCACCATACTTATAATTTCCAATTTCCCAAAATGCTCCCAGAACTCAACTAGTCAACCCTTGGTCATAGTCCAAGTCAATGCTCAAAGTCAACAGTCTATGCTGTCCTCAACTCGCCGAGTACAACCAGTCACTCTTCGAGTTCCTTGCATAGCTCATCAACTCGTCGAGTCACCTAAGTGACTCGTCGATTTCCTAATGTTTGCGGCCGTAAACTCCTTGGCCAACTCGTCAAGTTTCCTTGTAACTCGTCAAGTTCATGTGTGTCCAAAGGTTGGGTAAATCCTAGCTGACTCGCTGAGTCGCTCTACTGACTCGCCGAGCCTACGACAATCTTCATCGAACTCGCCGATTTGACCATGCAACTCGCTGAGTCCCTTCAGTCCTTCATCCATTCAGATGCTTTTTAAGCCATGATAAGGTCCTATATTGCAGCTCCAACTTCCCAAGGCATGTTGATCACGTAAAGTTGCAAACTTTACGTGCAAGAAAGGCTCTAAAGCCTTATAATGACTAAACCAATCTTGCAATGGAGTTTTACACTAAATGAGAGGTTCACACTTGCTAAAGCTGAAAGCTTTATGGGCTTAGAGACCAAGGAGAGTTCAGATCTGAAGTTACAACTTCAGTTCTTAGCTCATATCCAAGAATAGCATCTTATTATGCTAGAAAAGCCCAAATATTTAACCAAATAAGATATAGAATGAAATGAGGTCAAGGAAACGACTTGATACCTTCCAAAAGATGCTAATTGAGGTAGATTTCAGATCCCATATGCTCTTTGCTCCTAGCCACTTGCTCTCCAAGTTCTTTTTACAAGGATCCTTCTTCCAAAGCTTAAGACACACAAGAATGATGCATACACACATAATAGGTTTGTTGGACTCTCAAGAGGGTGCAAGGGGGTTGAAGAAGGATTATGATCCCTTAAATAGGGTGCAAAACCTCGGAAATTAGGGTTTCATCCTCCAGCTCCTACTCGTCGAGTCCCTTCTTGGACTCGGCAAGTAGGTCACTTAAACACGTGGACCAACCCACTGCTACTCGACAAGTAGGGCATCCAACTCATCGAGTAGACCTTGAAATTAAGAAAATCTTATAACAAAAATCAATACCTGAGAATCGGGGCATTACATAAGATGGTTTAGTTTACTAACATCACCAAGTTTAGTAGATATTTTGAGTTTAGTGAAGATCTAGCATGTTTTCATAACATAACCACAACATATAACATAAAAACGCACATATACATGCATAAATACTTAGATCTAACACAAAGCAACTTGTATCCTTCCCCAAAACATAGTAAAAACCAAAAACAAGGGGGTATGAACTCACTTTGGGTGATGGGTCGGTTTTGGTGAGAAAATTGAAGGAGGTTTCAGCCTTAGCAAGCTTCTTTGAGAAGAGTTTCGAATTTAAGAAGTACAGAAGCTTAAACACGTAATGAAGGTGGTTATGAGAGTAAATCCTTTACACAAAATGGAATAATTCACTTGAGTTTACATGATCTTACCACAAGTGTGAAGCTTGAAGTGATCTTCCTAGATACCGACAAACTCACGAAAATTAGGAGGTAAGGATGAGAAAATTTCTTTGGAGGGTTGAGAGGAAGAGATGAGAGAATATTGTGTTTGAGATGAAGAATGATGGTGGGGGTTCTATGAACGAGAATATGAAAAGAAGGGATGAAGTGAGAAGATCTTGCATAGAAGTATGAGATTGCCTTGTTGTATGATGTGTATTGTGCATGGATATTCAACATGTACTGGTGAGGTGTGTCTATGATATTAATTCACACAAACTTCTCCTTTTTTTATTTTTGAGAATAGGAGAGGGAAAGGAATTTAGATGTTGGGCTTAAATTGCATGGGCCTATTAAGAATTTTTGATTTATGTAGGCCCACATGAGAGTTTACGGCTAAAAACGGCAAAGGAAATGGGTTTTCGGCCCAATGAGGTTCACAATAATGTTTACGGCCCATTAAGGCCCATGAAGTGTTTTGTGGCCCCAAAATCAATTACTTAGTGGATGTGGGTCCAATTAGGGCCCAAAAGAGGTATCTTAAACCAAAATAATCAAGTTGTGGGTTTATTGGCCCATTAGGCCCAATAAATGATTCCTGGCCCAAAAAGATGTTTGAACTAGGAAATTAGGGTTACAACCCAAAGTAGAGTGAACATAGAGCATTGAATTAGGTTTAAGGCTTCACGAGTGAGTTTTGATTTGAATAGTTGTTTTTGAAATGAATAACATGTATAACATCAATCCTAAAGTTACAAGATACATCAAGAGTTGATCATACATAGATAGAATTTTCTATCCTAAAATGCTAGTTGTGACATCTTGCATGTTTGTATGATTGGGTTGAAATAAACCACATGGATAGGCCCTAGTTTTGGGCCTATGATTGTATGATCAAGTTGAAATAAACCCCATGGCTAGGCCCCAAGGCTGGGCCCATGAGTATATGATGGGTTGAAAGAAACCCAAGGTTAGGCCCATGATTATGTGTTGGGTTGGAATATACCGCAGGGATGGACCCAATTTTGTGTTTGGTATGTAGTACTTTGGGGACTCATTAAACTTTATGCTTACAATTTATGTTCATGGTTTCAGGTACTCCTAATACGAAAGGGAAGGGACCGACGTGATTGAACGACATCCCCCTCACGATTCCACACTTATGATTGTTCGTACTCTGATGTTTTTGACATTTTGTATTGTGGTTGACTTTGAGATACCAGATGTATGAAACTAATGGTTTTTAAAACGAAAAATTTTATCACGGTTTTTTGGACGTTACACGGAGAATTTATATAGTGAAATATTATGGTGGAATATATACAAATAGTTTGGTTAATGGTCATTGTATTGTCTGGGAGGAGTTTTCTACTATATTATAGATAACATTGTATGTTTATTTACAGTAGGTTGTTGGTGTCCTGTTAATGTACAAATATATGTTAGACTAAAATAGTTTTGTTAGTCGTACGACAGTATGATGAGGTTGCATACCTTCGATTGAATCATGGTAAGAACGTATTGTATCGTGAGTCTATATGCTTAGAATTAATGGTAGTATGGGTGATTGTAATACCAGTACTTGAGGAATGCAAGTCAATGGTGGACTTGGTGTCTGTAATGTTATAGTTGTAAATTGTTAATGAAGAGTGGTGGTAGTCTAGGTTATTGTAATACCATCATTTGAGTAATGCAATTCAATGGTAGACTTGGTGTGTGTAACACTATACTTGTATGTTGCTATTAAAGAAAGATGGTAGTCTTAGTTACTGTAATAGCATCATTTGAGTAGAGATAGTAGTCTAGGTGACTGTAGTACCATCATTTGAGGAATGCAAGTCAACGACAAATTTAGTGTCTGTAACGTTATAATTGTAGATTGTTAAGAAAGAATTAGTGGTACGCTTGGTGATGTAAGTACCATTGTATTGGAATCAGTTATTAGTGGAATGCTTAGTGTTGTAAATAACATCATGTTATCTTGGGTACAAGTAATAGTTAAAGTGGTATGCTTAGTGTTGTATATACCACTATAATGAAATTTTCTTAGTCATGATAGTCTTGATGATTATAATATTATGGACTAACATAGTGGTGATCTTGGTGAATGTAACACCACGATATTGAGATCGGTTATTAATGGTGGTCCTGGTGACTATAACACCACTTTAATGAGATTTGTCATTAGTGGTGATCTTAATGACAGTAACACCATTGTATTGGAATTAGTCATTAGTGGTGGTATTGATAATTGTAATACCACAAGATTATGAGGGTGTATAAATGATTGTATGTTAGCATTGCATTATGATAGTAGCGTTGGTGGCTGAAATACTACTAAGGAACAGTTATGTGGAATTGAGTATAGCTTGCGTGGCTGTAAGTCTACTATGAATATTTAATGGTTAGAACAACAACTTAGAAAGTTGTAAATCTTATTATTGGAGAATTATATACAAACATTCAATTCGAGTGTACGTTGGTTGATTAATTGGCATTGATGATATATATTTAGTTATGAAAGTATTTTATATCTTATTTTATAGGTGACTCACTAAGCTCATTATACCTTACCATTTTGTTGTGTATGCCTTTCAGGTTCAGGTAGCCTTATAGAAAGAAATTGAGTTAGTAGCGCCCTACTTGGATTCTTATACAAGGTTACTATAAAATCCTCTTGATAACTATTTATACTGGTTTGGGGTATGAAAGTACATTGGACTTGTTATGATTCATGTTTTAAAAATGAAAATTTTTAGATGTACTATCTATTAAAAATCTGGATGTTACTATCAAGAAATAACCCGCTACATTCAAATCATATTTTAAATATGTAAACTTAGTCATAGTCAAACTTTTTTGTATCTCTACCGTTTTTATCTCGTATTTTAGTTACAAAGATGATCATAAATAGATATGTATACCTCAGTATAAATTCACTAGATCAATACAGAAAACTTTATATGTATCTTCTATTTCTTATCTTTATATGGTATCAGAGCTTGGCTCTAACAAAACCACACTAAAAAGTTCTCCTTTCTCACTATCACTAAAACAGTCTGACTTTTTAGGAGAATCAAGCTCTCTTCTGGTCACCAATTTCATAACAAAAGATGAACTCACGATTTTCAATTTCCTGTCAACATTAAAACTCAAATCCACAAACTACTTGGGTTGGAAAACACAAATCGAAGCCCTACTCCATAGTTTGGATATATTTCAATTCATCGACGAATCTTGTTTTCCACCAGGACCAATGATTGTAGATGACAACAAGATAACTCCTTACTTAGACTACCCTAAATGGTTTCGCTAATATAGACTGTTGTACATCGCTCTTGTTGGTAGTCTTTCTCCACAAATTGTCCCTCTCATGAGAAATGTCTCCTCATCTTGAAAAGCCTGGAAGATGATAACAAGCACATACACGTCTCCCTCACGTGGACACATCAAGAAACTTCAATACCGACTGAAGTAACTCACCAAAACCTCAGATCAATCCATCACAAACTATATGAAAAATATCAAGAATGTAGTTGATGAACTTGCAATTCTTGGCAAGAAACTAGATCAAGAAGACATCATTGATGTTGTCATGAATGGGTTAGATTAGTCTACCTACAAACCCATACTTGATGTGATTCATGTAAGAGACTCCCCTATCACTTTCAATGAACTGCATGAAAAATTAATTAATCACGAATTGGCTCATGCATAACAAGTTTCATCAGCAAACATTCATCAACAAACTACTGTCTTCTATGCACATCATCAACAAAATCGGAAATCTTGGCCACCTCGCCAAGAACATACTACAACCGGTCGACTACCTACTCCTCCAAAACAAACTTCCTAGTCCACAGGTCAATGACCATTCTTGGGAAAATGTCAATGGTGCCATCAAAAGGGACATTCCCTGAGCAACTGCTCGACCTTTGAAAAAAATTTCCCATTATTTTTGTGCCTCCTACTATTCATAATTTTTAGTTTAAAAATACTCAAGTCCATCTCATGCAACCACATCATACATCCTCTCCAACCATAATGAATTGGATTTTCGATAGTGGGGTTAGTTTTCATGCAACTAATGACCTTAGCAACTTGTCCATCCATGTTTCATATGATGGAACCGAAGAACTTGTTTTTGGATATGGTTCATGTTTACAAATTTCTCATATTGGCTCTATGAATAGCCACACACCTCACACACCACTTATTCTTAAACATGTGTTATACTTCCCATCCCTATCTCAAAATATAATATCTATATCTAGATTATGTATTGATAATCAACTTCTAATCGAATTCTATTCTTTTTTTTGTCATTGGGGACCTTGTATCCAAAACCCTCCTCTTCAAGGGCACATCAGTCAAAGGGGATGTATGAACTTCGTTCTTTTATGACACCCCAAATTTTTTCCATGCATCACACCTCTCCATCCACACGGCATCACATACTTCAGCATCCTCAAGCCAAAGTCTTGAAGCAATTATCTTCATCTCTTTGTTTAATGCTAGTTCTATTGACAGTTGTAATTCTTTTCAGATCAATAAAAGTCATCGTTTACCCTTCCATAATTCCTCTCTTACTTCTAATGCTCATTTGGATATTTTATTTTCTAATGTCTGGTGTTCTCCCTTAGAATCTTTTGATCATTTTAAATACTACATAATATTCGTTGATCTCTTCACCAAGTACATATGGTTATACCCCATGAAAAAGAAATCAAAATCTCTTGACATCTTCATTCGTTTCCGATTGTTGGTTGAAAATTTCTTTAAAATAAAAATTAAACAACTCTTTTAAGATAATGGTGGTGAATACATAAAATTAAAATCTCACTTATCATCTGCTGGTATTTTTCACCTTACCTCTCTACCACATACCCCTTAACACAAATGGGTATACCGAACGCTGACATCGACATATTGTCGAAACCGGCCTTGCTCTACTCTCTCATGCTAATATCCCAACCACATTCTGGCCTTTTGCCATCACCACTTCTGCTTACATAATTAATCGTCTTCCTACTCCCACCTTACATAACTTATCTCAATTCCGTTGCCTTTTTCAAAAGGAACCAAATTACTCTAAGCTAAAAAGATTTGGTTGTCTCTGTCATCCCTGGATAAGGCCTTACTCTCCTCACAATCTCCACCCCAGGTCTACACCTTGTGTTTTTTGGGTTATTCTCATACTCAAAGTGTTGATTACACTTATGACCCCATATCCTCCAAATTATATACTTCTCAAAATGTGGTTTTTGTTGAAAATGAATTACAATTTTCCAAACTCATCCCCACTAATTCCCAAAAATCCACTACAAACCCTGATAATTGGCTTCCTTTTTCTATTGGCATCGCCAACTTCACTACATCTCCTTCACCTCCCTCTGACCCACTTCACTCAAATGTTCCTGTTACTCCTATCAGATATGATAATGATATCTCCCCCTCCTCCATCTAATACTAATATCTCTTCTAATCCTCCTCCTTCAATCCTTGACAATCCTAACCCTCCTACAAAAATGGACACACACTCCAACCTTAAACGAAACACTCGTTATTTCAACTTTGATTTTCAAACATACACAAATGCCCTATCTTTTCCATCAGAACATACCACCATCACTAAAGCTCTTGAAAATCCCTCATGGAGAAATTCCATGCAAGATGAGTTCAATGCCTTGGAACATAATCAAACATGGACTCTTGTTCCCTCATCTCACGCTCAAAATCTTGTAGGCTGCAAATGGGTCTATCGCATCAAATACAAACCCGATGGATCCATTGATAGATTTAAAGCCTGTCTTGTTGGAAAAGGATTTCAAATGAAGGGCCAAACTTGACAGTTAAGATAAAACAAGGGTTTATAAGGTATACCTGGTCTTAGGATGTTATAATTCCCCCCCCCCCCCCCCCCCACTAGAATCAGACTTCACCCTTGAAGTCATTTTCTGGAAATAACTCTGGGTACTGCTCATGCATCTCGGACTCCGGCTCCCAAGTCCACTCGGACTCTTTCTGATGTTGCCACTAGACCTGAACCAAGGGCATCTCTTTATTCCTCAAGACCTTCACCTTCGTATCTAAGATATATATCGGCCTCTCGATTTAATTTTGGATCACATCAACCTGAATGTCCTCTAACGGTACCACTTCCATCTCATCGGCTACACATTTCCTCAGCTGGGACACGTGGAAGGTGTTATGAATCTAGCTTAACTCTGTAGGTAGCTCCAACCGGTAAGCTACCTTACCCACACGGGTGATCACCATAAACGAACCAATGTATATAGGGCCCAACTTGCCATGTTTCCTTAATCGGATCACCCTTTCCACGGGATACCTTCCGGAGGACAAAATCTTTGACCTGGAACTCTAGCTCAGATCGTCGTCGGTCTACGTAACTCTTCTCGCGACTCTGGGCCGTCAGAAGCCTCTATCTGACCTGTTGAATCTGCTCAGTCGTCTTGAGCACTATCTCAGTGCCACCCATCACTCTCTGTCCTATCTCTCCCCAACAGATGGGAGTCTGACACCTCCTCCCTTATAAGAGCTCAAAGGGAGGTATACTAATACGGGAATGATGGTTGATGTTGTATAAAAACTTAGCCAAGGGAAAATAAGTGTCCTAACTTCCACCGAAGTCCATAACACATACATGTAGCATGTCCTCGAGCGTCTAAATTGTCCGCTCACTCTGCCCGTCTGTCTATGGGTGGTATGTGGTACTGAAGTGCAACCGAGTACCCAACTCTTCATGAAACTTCTTCCAGAACCTGGAAGTAAAGCACACATCTCGATCTAACACTATCGATGTCGGCACTCCATGTCGTGCTACCACCTCTCTTACATAAATCTCGGCTAATTTCTCTGCAGAAGAGATCTCACTAATAGCCAAAAAGTGAGCACTCTTCGTCAACCGGTACATAATCACCCATATCGTGTTGACACCTCGCGTGGTTCTCGATAACTTGGTGATAAAATCCATGGAAATTTTTTCCCACTTCCACTAGGGAATCTCTAGAGGCTACAATGGGCCATGTGGATGTTGGTGCTCCACCTTAGCCTGTCGACAGGTCAAGCACCTCTCGACTACCCATGTCACATCTCTCTTCATACAGAGCCACTACTAATCCCTCTTCAGATCCAAATACATCTTAGTGGCTCCTGGATGGATCGAGAATCTCGAACTATGTGCCTCCTCCATCAGTATGCGTCGTGCTCCACCTGTATAGGGCACCCAAATCCACCCACGGAAAGTAATAAGCCCCCGACTATCTGTGTCAAACTCGGAAACCTGTCTGATCACTCACTCCCTCTTGAGGTCTCTGGCCTCACAACCTCCACCCGAGCCTCTCGGATGGTATCTAGGACTAGATTCATCACCGTCATCCTCATACACACGTATTGTGACATCCCCAAAATCTCGGCCAGAAAAGACCGATTTCATTTATGCTTTTTAAAACATTTTCAGAGTAAATCCGTTTGATTTTAAAAGAGATGCGGAATTTGTTCCCAAAAACAAAACATGATAAAATAGATATTTATCAAAACATTTCATATAGAAATATGATTTCATTTCATAATCAAAAGTCGGGATGTCATGTTCCGATATAGATCACAAAGCATAAACGATTACATTACAAGTCATTCAACAAATATATACATATGCAAACTTGTAAACAAAAATGACTTTGATGATTCGCCCATCTTAAGCTCTTGCGCCACTTCCTGTAATACAATTAAACTGAGTGGGTCAGGCTTGGGAGCCTGGTGAGCATATAGGGTTTTCAAACCCACAATAGTTATATTTAATTTCATCAATCAACAATAAACCCGATTACCCATTCCCGTTATCCTCACCTTACGTTCCTAAAAATAACGTCTATTATAAGGAACTTATTTCAGGATTTTCATCGGGACGGACATTACTGCAGAGGGGCTTCCTCAACAATAAGTGTCCTAAAGGCAACCATGTGGGGGATAGAGTACACCGGTGAACACGTCGTTCACAACACCTACAGGTAATGAGCCTGCTAGTGTTCCACAGGACAGTCTAGAATAGTCCATGGTCGTCATCCATACTCTGCTGAATGACTAGAATAACACCAATAACACCAAGGCCTCTCATCTGTTTATTTCACACCAATTATCTACCCATGTTCTACCCAACATATTAGTAGATAAAAAAAATATACATTTTTATACATTGTTTAAAAAACCTGTATAACATGCTTTAATCAATACATATTCCACATAACAGATGAGGCATACACACATAACACGTATTTCATAGCGAATATACATTCACACATATAACCACAAAATATATACACGTAGCACGTATTTTATATTAAATACTTCATAATATTGCGTTGGAGAGAAAATAACTACACACTCACTTGATCAGAAGATGATCCGACAGTACTACGACTTATAGAAGTAGCGTCTCTCTGCAGATCTGGAAGATCTTCACAAAAATCGAACTCCTCGCGGGCAGAGCTTCGGCTCGGGAATAACGCTCTTCGGGATTCTCGGGGTTTCGGATCTCGCTTCGGGGCTCGGGAATAATACCGGGGCTTCGGGGTGCAAACGGTACGCAAAACGAGGCAAAGGGCTAGAGAGAATGAGGGAATTTGCAAAGGAAACTCGGCTGCTTCGGATCCCCTTTTATAGGCTGATCCTCGGGGTTACGCGGGGCGTAACTTCGGGGTACGCGGGGCGTAATGCTTCGCAGATCGTCATCGCTTACGTCACCGGGCCCTCTACGTCATCGCTTATGACTTCGGACTACTCGAGTGCACCTCGCTGTACGCGGGGCGTACAGCAGTACGCGCTGCGTACTTCGGATAGACCGCCTCGCTTCTCTTCGGATAATATCGGGGGTTAAAATAAAAATAAATATTAAATATTTATTAAACTTCAAAAATTCGTATCTCCTTCATACGAACTCCGTTTTCGACGTTATTTATATCCACGCGAAGGTGAGACTACGCTCTACAACTTTCGTTTAGACTCCGTTGGCTAATTTTGACTTTTATTTTTATTAATTATTTTTAGAAGGCTCGGACAGGAAAACTTCGTTATTAAATTATAACTTCTTCGTCCGACGTCCGTTCTCGCCTAACTTTTTATCGCTTCGATACCAACAACGAGATCTTCGATTCTCATTTAGATTGCTTCGGCTAACAACCGCTCGATCTCAATTCGAGTATTTCAGGCTGTATACCGCTAAGCCGGAACTTCGATAAATCATAACTTCCTCATACGAAGTCAGATTTGGGCGTTCTATATATATTCGGAAACCTCGTTCCGACTACTACAACATTAACCAAAGATATTAAGTTTATTTTACACTTAAATTTTGACGCTTATTTTTATTCTTAATTAATCAGACCACATAATTAAGCAATTAAGCACAAAACACATAATACTCAAATAATACATTCTTATTATTTCAAATTGGGGTTACAAAGGTTAACCTAGACTATTACATTGCTAAAAATGGCAAGCCTAGAAACACGGGCGTTACAATTCTCTCCACCTTAGAATGATTCCGTCCCCGGAATCACACACCAGCAAACAAATGCGGATAGCGACTCATCATGTCGCTCTCCGTCTCCCAAGTGAGATTCGGCCCATTCGTGTGTTTCCATCGGACAAGCACTAACTCAACCATCTTACGTCGCAACTTCTTAGTCTTTCGGTCAACGATTGCCTCCGGTTCCTCAATCAACCTTTTGTTCTCATCGATCCTCAACTCCGAAAGTGGAATTATGTCGGGAACTTCTCCCATGAACTTCCTCAAATAACACACATGGAAAGTGTTATGAATTCCATTAAGTTCTTCTGGTAGTTCGAGCTTGTAAGCTTGGTTCCCAATCCTCTGAAGAACTTTAAACGGTCCAATAAACCTTGGACTTAACTTTCCCCTTTTACCAAATCTTATAAGTCCCTTCCACGGCGAGACTTTAAGTAAAACCGAATCTCCAACTTCAAAAGTCATCGGTCTTCGCTTTTTGTCAGCATAACTCTTTTGACGGTCCTGAGCTGCTAACATTCTTTCCCTAATTATTCTCAACTTTTCAGCCGTTTGATGGACTATCTCCGGTCCCATAAACTGCTTTTCCCCAGCCTCAAGCCAACAAGACGGCGTATGACACTTCTGTCCATACAATGCTTGATAAGGTGCCATCTTTATGCTCGAGTGAAAACTATTATTATAGGAAAATTCTACCAAAGGTAAATGTTCATCCCAATTACCTAGGAATTCCAAGGTACACGCTCTCAGCATATCTTCAAGTGTTTGTATCGTTCTTTCACTCTGACCATCAGTCTGCGGATGGTAAGCTGTACTTAAACACAACTTGGTACCCAATTCCTCTTGTAGACTTTTCCAAAATCGTGAGGTGAAACGACTATCACGATCCGACACAATTGTTAACGGAACACCGTGAAGCCTCACAATTTCCTTCACGTAAGAATTCGCAAGCTTTTCCATAGTCCATTTCTCCTTTGCTGCTATGAAATGCGCACTCTTAGTGAATCGATCAACGACCACCCAAATCATGTCGTGACCACTTTTTGTTCTGGGCAGTTTAGTGACAAAATCCATAGCAATGTCTTCCCACTTACCCATAGGCACAGGTAATGGTTCTAAACTCCCGTATGGTTTCTGATGTTGTGCCTTGACTCTTGCACAAGTCACACACTCGGCCACATACTTCGCAATGTCGAGCTTCATCGTCGGCCACCAATAATAGGATTTCAAGTCCCTATACATTTTTGTGCTACCGGGATGAATCGAGTACATGGTTTTGTGAGCTTCTTCCATTAGAAGATCTCTGACTCCTCCTGTCTTAGGTATCCAAATCCGATCTTGGAACACCTTCAGTCCATGACTGTTTACACCGAACACCAACGTTTTGCCCAAACGTTCCTCCTTCCGGTCATTTTTCTCAGAAGCTTCGCTTTGAGCTTTCTTTATACTTTCCAAAATAGTCGAGACAACTTCAATTCTCAATGCTCTTGGCCTTTTCTTTTCAAGATTGACCTTCCGACTGAGAGCATCAGCAACAATATTGGCCTTACCGGGGTGGTAAAGTATCTCACAATCGTAGTCCTTAAGTAATTCCAGCCAGCGTCGTTGCCTCATATTCAATTATTTCTGACTAAAGAGATATTGGAGACTCTTATGATCAGTGAAAAGTTTGCACTTCGTGCCATAGAGGTAATGCCTCCATATTTTCAGTGCGAAAACTACCGCTGCCAACTCCAAATCATGAGTCGGGTAGTTCTTTTCATGCTCTTTCAGCTGTCGAGACGCATATGCTATCACCTTTTCTCTTTGGGTCAACACACAACCCAAACCAACACCAGACGCATCGCTATAGACAGCGAAGTCTTCAACTCCATCGGGTAGAGAAAGTATCGGTGCCTCGCATAGCTTCTTCTTTAGCTTCTCAAATGCTTCCTGATGCTTCTCACCCCAAGCATAAGTAGCTCCTTTGTGGGTCAAAGCTGACAATGGACTAGCGATCGAAGAAAAGCCTTGGATAAACCTTCGGTAATATCCGGCTAATCCTAAAAAGCTTCGGATCTCCGTGGGACTTTTCGGTTGTTCCCACTTCATCACAACTTCGATCTTCGCTGGATCAACCATTATCCCTTCTTGGTTGACCACGTGACCCAAAAATTGGACTTCTCGAATCCAAAAATCACATTTGGAGAACTTCGCATACAGCTTCTCCTTCTTCAAGACTTCTAACACTTCTTGTAAGTGTCTGCCATGCTCCTCTTGGCTTTTTGAATAAATCAGAATGTCATCTATGAACACTATCACAGATTTATCAAGGAATGGATTACAAACCCTGTTCATTAAATCCATGAATGCTGCTGGAGCATTGGTTAGTCCAAACGACATAACCAAAAACTCATAGTGTCCATATCGCGTTCTGAATGCGGTCTTCTCTATATCCTGCTCCCTTACTTTCAGCTGATGATATCCTGACCTCAGGTCGATCTTTGAAAAATAACTGGAACCTTGTAGTTGATCGAATAGGTCATCAATCCTCGGCAACGGATATCTATTCTTTATTGTTGCCTTATTCAGCTCTCGGTAATCAATGCACATCCTCATGCTTCCATCTTTCTTCTTTACGAATAACACCGGAGCTCCCCAGGGTGATGAACTAGGTCTAATGAAACCTTTGTCCAATAACTCCTGAAGTTGCATCATTAGCTCCTTCATCTCCGTCGGTGCTAATCGATAAGGTGCTTTTGCAATTGGCGTTGTTCCGGGCAACAAGTCGATACGAAATTCTACTTGTCGATCGGGCGGTAATCCAGGAAGATCTTCGGGAAATACTTCCGGATAATCACACACAACAGGAATATTTTGCATCGCCTTCTTTTCCTTCTTAGCGTCGATCACGAATGCTAAGTATGATGTACACCCCTTGGTCAAACATTTTCTGGCTTTCATTAGAGAAATGATCCCAGAATTTACTCTGCGTTTATCTCCGTACACCATAAATGATTCTTTCCCAGGCGGGTTCACTTTCACTATTTTCTTCTTGCATAAAATTTCAGCATCATTGGCGCTAAGCCAATCCATTCCCAAAACGATGTCGAAACCGTTAAGTTCGATAGGCAATAATTCCTCGTGGAACTTATTTCCATTCAGATCAATTAAGATGTTTTTCATACGATGGCTAACAGGTACAAACTTGCCACTAGCAACTTCGACTAATAAAGCATTACCTAGCCTATCAACAGGCAAAGCTAGTTTTCTACCAAATTCATGCGATATAAAGGAGTAGTTGGCTCCAGAATCAAATAAAATTTGGGCAGGCAATTTGTTAACGAGAAAGGTACCTGAAGCGACATCAGCTTCATCTTTAGCAGCTTCCAGTGTCATCTGGAATGCTCTCGCCTTTGGCTTTGGCGGAATGTTGGGTCTTGTTGCTTCCTTCTTTTTCGGACAATCCCTTGAGATGTGCCCCTCTTCACCAGAACCATAACAAACATTCTTGGTGAAGGTGCAGTCGTTGGCATAATGCCCTAGCTTTCCACATTTGAAGCAGGTGGTTTCCCCGCCACACTTCCCATAATGCTTCTTCTTGCACTTGTCACACCATTTCGCTTCTACCTTTCCTCCACTTCCCCTCGAACTAGACTTCGAGAATTTACTCTTCTTGCTGGACCCTGAAAATCCATCGATTTTCCTTTTCTCGCCAACCTCTGACCTTTCCAGACCTTTTTCCCTGATCTGGGTCTCAACATTTCTAGCAGCCCAGATGGCGGCTTTCAATGTGGTTGCTTGCTTAACCATTGGACCATAGTCCGCTGGTAGTCCAAGGGCAAACTTGTTGACCTTAGAGAGTTCTGTAGGCACCAAATATGGGATAAACTTCATCTTTTCCGTGAAACTTGCAGCGTATTCAGTAACGCTCAATTTCCCTTTCTTCAAATTCTGAAACTCATTACTGATTTCCAGAAGGTCCTGCTCGGAGCAGTATTGCAGTTTTAGTTGTTCCACAAAGTCTTCCCAAGACATTTTGCTTGCTTCTCCCTTGGGCATAGAGTCAGCTAACAACTTCCACCAACTCAACACGCCAGATTTTAGCAGAGGGATCGCAAGAGCGGTCTTCTGCCTGTTGCTGCATTCGCAACTTTCAAACATAGTCTCCATTTCGGAGACCTAGTCCATAACTTGTACCGGCGTCGGGCTTCCGGATAGACATGGTGGTTTGGATGCCATGAAATCCTTATACTTGCACCCACGACCATCATTTCCTCCATACTGGTTATTGCGTCTAACCACTGGTTGTTCGTCTTGACCAATGATCCCACTAAAGTTTTCTCCTTCAGACTGCCCTCCATTCTCCTCGGGCTCTTCCGCTTGAATTGACGGTTCTTCACGATTCTGCCTAAGCAGGCGTCTTGTTTCTTCCATCTGACGATCCAACATCATTTGAATCATCATTTGTACACCAGCCATTGTTATCGGCTCAGGTGCATCAGCTACAACAGGTACTTGTTGAATTACAGGCGGTTGATTCCTGTTTTCATCAGCATTTCCAACTCCGCTTCTTGTTCTCACCATTTTTGATCTACACACCGAATAATTTCACCTTATTACTCCAAACGATTACATGCTAGTTCTAATGTCGTATACATACGCTTAGAATCCTAAACACATAAACCTTCAGATCCGGTTGGCAACAAACCGTAGATCCGAACAAATAATATCATATATGGCAACATATAACATTTAGCACATAAAAGCATTTTAGGCAACTTTCCTAAAATAAACTAGTGCTCGTGTCTAAAATTTATCAGACACACATCTCACAATCTCCACTTAGCATACTAAGTTTAAGTCTAGAAATCCTACAAATTCCTAGTTCGCTTAAACTAATGCTCTGATACCAACTGTGACATCCCCAAAATCTCGGCCAGAAAAGACCGATTTCATTTATGCTTTTTAAAACTTTTCAGAGTAAATCCGTTTGATTTTAAAAGAGATGCGGAATTTGTTCCCAAAAACAAAACATGATAAAATAGATATTTATCAAAACATTTCATATAGAAATATGATTTCATTTCATAATCAAAAGTCGGGATGTCATGTTCCGATATAGATCACAAAGCATAAACGATTACATTACAAGTCATTCAACAAATATATACATATGCAGACTTGTAAACAAAAATGACTTTGATGATTCGCCCATCTTAAGCTCTTGCGCCACTTCCTGTAATACAATTAAACTGAGTGGGTCAGGCTTGGGAGCCTGGTGAGCATATAGGGTTTTCAAACCCACAATAGTTATATTTAATTTCATCAATCAACAATAAACCCGATTACCCATTCCCGTTATCCTCACCTTACGTTCCTAAAAATAACGTCTATTATAAGGAACTTATTTCAGGATTTTCATCGGGACGGACATTACTGCAGAGGGGCTTCCTCAACAATAAGTGTCCTAAAGGCAACCATGTGGGGGATAGAGTACACCGGTGAACACGTCGTTCACAACACCTACAGGTAATGAGCCTGCTAGTGTTCCACAGGACAGTCTAGAATAGTCCATGGTCGTCATCCATACTCTGCTGAATGACTAGAATAACACCAATAACACCAAGGCCTCTCATCTGTTTATTTCACACCAATTATCTACCCATGTTCTACCCAACATATTAGTAGATAAAAAAAATATACATTTTTATACATTGTTTAAAAAACCTGTATAACATGCTTTAATCAATACATATTCCACATAACAGATGAGGCATACACACATAACACGTATTTCATAGCGAATATACATTCACACATATAACCACAAAATATATACACGTAGCACGTATTTTATATTAAATACTTCATAATATTGCGTTGGAGAGAAAATAACTACACACTCACTTGATCAGAAGATGATCCGACAGTACTACGACTTATAGAAGTAGCGTCTCTCTGCAGATCTGGAAGATCTTCACAAAAATCGAACTCCTCGCGGGCAGAGCTTCGGCTCGGGAATAACGCTCTTCGGGATTCTCGGGGCTTCGGATCTCGCTTCGGGGCTCGGGAATAATACCGGGGCTTCGGGGTGCAAACGGTACGCAAAACGAGGCAAAGGGCTAGAGAGAATGAGGGAATTTGCAAAGGAAACTCGGCTGCTTCGGATCCCCTTTTATAGGCTGATCCTCGGGGTTACGCGGGGCGTAACTTCGGGGTACGCGGGGCGTAATGCTTCGCAGATCGTCATCGCTTACGTCACCGGGCCCTCTACGTCATCGCTTACGACTTCGGACTACTCGAGTGCACCTCGCTGTACGCGGGGCGTACAGCAGTACGCGCTGCGTACTTCGGATAGACCGCCTCGCTTCTCTTCGGATAATATCGGGGGTTAAAATAAAAATAAATATTAAATATTTATTAAACTTCAAAAATTCGTATCTCCTTCATACGAACTCCGTTTTCGACGTTCTTTATATCCACGCGAAGGTGAGACTACGCTCTACAACTTTCGTTTAGACTCCGTTGGCTAATTTTGACTTTTATTTTTATTAATTATTTTTAGAAGGCTCGGACAGGAAAACTTCGTTATTAAATTATAACTTCTTCGTCCGACGTCCGTTCTCGCCTAACTTTTTATCGCTTCGATACCAACAACGAGATCTTCGATTCTCATTTAGATTGCTTCGGCTAACAACCGCTCGATCTCAATTCGAGTATTTCAGGCTGTATACCGCTAAGCCGGAACTTCGATAAATCATAACTTCCTCATACGAAGTCAGATTTGGGCGTTCTATATATATTCGGAAACCTCATTCCGACTACTACAACATTAACCAAAGATATTAAGTTTATTTTACACTTAAATTTTGACGCTTATTTTTATTCTTAATTAATCAGACCACATAATTAAGCAATTAAGCACAAAACACATAATACTCAAATAATACATTCTTATTATTTCAAATTGGGGTTACAAAGGTTAACCTAGACTATTACATTGCCAAAAATGGCAAGCCTAGAAACACGGGCGTTACACGTATCGAATCGGAACACTCTCTGCTCTACGGCTCAAGGCATCGGCCACCACATTAGCCTTTCTTGGGTGATATAAAATCTCGCAGTCATAGTCTTTACTACATCAAACCACCTCCTATGTCTCATATTCAGGTTGGGCCGATCCATGAGGTACTTCGGACTCTTATGTTCCCTGTATATGGTCCACCGGACTCCATACAGATAGTGGTGCTAGATCTTGAGGGAGAACAACACCGCCCCCAGCTCCAAATTGTGGGTGGGATACCTCATCTCATGAGGCTTCAACTTCCTCGATGCATATGCTATCACATGTCCCCTCTGCATCAACACCGCACCCATCCCCGATATAGATGCATCACAGTAAACTACAAAGTCCTCCACTCCCTCGGGAAGGGCTAACACTGGATCTTCGCACAATCTCTGGCGAAGAGTCTCGAATGATGCCTGTTGCTCGGGCCCCCAGGCAAAAGTAACACTCTTTCGGGTCAATTTGGTGAGAGGAACAACAATCTTGGAGAAATCTCTGATAAACCTTTGATAGTAGCCGACCAAACCCACAAAACTCCTGATCTCGGACGGGGATCTCGACACCTCCCATCTCATAACTGCCTCAATCTTGGCCAGGTCGACCAATATCCCATTCTGATTAACGAGGTGTCCCAGGAACTGGACCTCTCATAACCAGAAGTCACACTTAGAGAATTTGGCGAAAAGTCTCTCCGCCCTCAATACTCCAAGAATCTCCCGAAGATGCACCTCGTGCTGCTCTCTGGACCTCGAGTACACTAGAATATCATCCATGAATACGATCACCGATCGATCCAACATGGGCCTGCACACCCGGTTCATGAGATCCATGAACGTTGTCGGTGTGTTGGTGAGTCCGAAAGGCATCACCATAAACTCGTAGTGCCCATAACGAGTTCTAAAGGCCGCCTTCTTGATATCCCCCTCGCAAACTCTCATCTGATGATATCCATATCTCAAGTCAATCTTGGAAAACCAAGATGCCCCCTGCAAATGATCGAATAAAGCGTCGATCCTCAGTAGTAGATAACGGTTCTTGACCGTCAGCTTGTTCAACTCCCGATAATCGATGCATATCCGGTGTGAACCATAATTTTTCTAGACAAAAAGGATCATTGCTCCCCACGGTGAACTACTCGATCTAATAAAACCCTTCCCCAGAAGTTCCTGGAGCTGCGAGCATATCTCCAACATCTCTGGCGGCGCAAGGCGATAAGGTGCCTTGGCAATAGGCGCCGCATCCGGAACCAAATCAATTTGGAACTCCACCTGCCTCTCAGGAGGCACACCTGACAAATCCTCAGGGAAACATCTAGGAAATCGCACACTATCAGAACCTCAGAGATAGAACTCGGCCTCTCTATAGAAACCCGCATATCCATCACATACGCCAAAAAGCCCATACAACCCTGCTGTAGGCTCTGTCTCGCTCTGGCAGCAGAGCAAAAAGCTGATCCATATCTGGTACCCTCGCCATACATCATAAGCACTCCCTCACTAGGGTCTCGTATGGTCACCATCTGTCGCTCACAGTCGATCACACATCCAAACCAACTCAAACAATCCATGCCCACTATGACGCAGACATCACCCATCGCTATCGACACCAGATCTATCAGGAACTCGATACCAAAAATCTCTATTACACATCCTCGGAACACATCAATGGCAAAAAAACACATGCTTGTCGGCTATAGAAACCCTTAGAGGTTGACTCATCGCCTCACGTCTGATATTGATGGAACGACTAAAAGTTAAAGACATGAAGGATCGACTCGTACCCGAGTCAAATAACACCAAAGCAGGTACATAACTCACAAGAAAAGTACCTATATACAACACAGTATAAGCACAACAAATCTCAAAATATCAAAAATAAGAAAATACGTACCAGCCACGACATCAGGTGTTGCGCGAACCTCCTCCGTTGTCAGCTGAAAACTCTCCCACGAGCCTTCGGAGCCTTGGCCTTCACTGGCCGACTATCAGTAGCATGTAAAGCAGCAGGAGCAGAACCCTGGGCTAATCCCTGAATGAGCTGAGGGCACTCGGCCTTCTGATGGCCGGTCTGGTTGCAGTGAAAGCAAACTGCAAACCCCTTGGGGCAATCCTTCACCATGTGCCCCTCTTTGCCACATTTGTAGCCAATCCCTGCCCGACATGATCCCTCGTGACTCTTGTTGCACTTACCATAGGTGCGACTCTTCTAGCCCCCAACTCTCGCATCAGTGGGCTTAGCCCACTTCGTCGCCGGCTGTAACTGCACTGGTCTTCGGTCCCTCCCCTGGGACTCTCCCTCCTCCCTAGCCTTTAACTCTAGCTCAATCTCCCTCCGCTTGGCATTGGTTTGAAGTTCAGCCAATGTTCGGTATGACGAGTTTTCCACGAACTCCCGTATACCCCCCTCAGTATGCTCGGATATAAGCTCACACGTGCCTGCTCAGAAGACACGTGCTCAGGGCAAAAGAACGCCCTCTCATGGAACATCCTCGTGATCTCAGTCATAGTTTCTTTCTTCTGGTTGGGATATAGAAACTCCTGGGCTAACCATTCCCTCTCCACCGGGGGAACATACTCATCACGGAACAGTTGTGTAAACCTCTCCCGTGTCATTACATCATGATTTGCAGGAGTAAAACTGGTAGTCACAAACTTCCACCAGTCCTTCACTACCAAGCGAAGCTGGTTCAACGCAAACCGAACTCTCAAGTGATCTAGGCATGAACACGTATAAAAGCATCACTCAATGTCATAGATCCATCTCATGGAAGCAATAGGATCCCGTGTCCCATCAAACTCCGGTGGCTTTGTGTTGTTAAACTCCCGGAACAACAACGAGTCACCTCTTTATAGTCTAGTAGCAGCAACAACCTCCGTAACATCAACATGTCGCTCATCGAATGTCTCAATCAGTATGGTCTTAATAGAGCCAAACATCTCCGGTATTGCCTCTCGGATAACTGCAGCCACCTCCTCATGAATGATCCTGTGGATCTCCTCTTCATTGGCACTATCGCCCTCAGGGTTGTGGCGTGTACCCACCACGATGTCTCTGAAACACAACACAAAAATCATCAGAGACTCGTTCGAGCATACTCACACTCGATGTCCCACCCTTACATGCTCCTTAGTACCCTAAGGATTTGTACTTGGGTTACATACATATCTGGGGTTTTCAGTGGTACGGGTCCAATACTACCTTCCACGCCAACCTATAGTCACCCCAAGTCCTCCTCCTAGGATCCCAATTCACAAGTACTCTATCTCTCATGAATAACAGACTACTTTCTCAGTAGACCCTCATTTCCTCATCTAGGTACCTCTCCTAGACTATCCCTCGACTCAGAACTCTTTCTAAGTGATTCCTGCTAGATACTCTTAATCAACACATACTCAAGGCAAATAACAGATAACATCGATCAATAACATCCCCTATGCTAAATCACAAATCAGGCAACTCTAACCCTAAGATATGAAATACCTAGCCTGTCCTCTAGCATGCATCCCTAATATCTAATGAATATCTCATAACACAAATAAGTAAGGTTATTTTGGGAAATCACCGTTCGGGCTCCAGCAGATCGTACACATTGCTCCAACTCATTTTCCTCTTAAAGCTCTTTATCGTTTTGAAAAATCATTTCTTTTGAAATTTTTTCTCAAATCCTCAGTTTGAGTCCAGACACACTTGAAGGTACATCTAAATCCCTCAAACCAAGGCTCTGATATGACCTTGTAACACCGTAAATTTTCAAGCAAAATTTTCATTATATAATCACATGAATCTCATCAACACATTTCACAAATCCCCAAAATGTCAATCTATCAAAAACACATATTCTTAATTGTTTTAACAAAATCCAAGATCCTCAAACATAACTCCGTCTCATGTGTACAATCAAGCCGACGCCTTCCCGTGATCTTAAGAAGTACCTGAAATACATAACACATAACAAGGTAAGCATGAAGCTTAGTGAGTTCTCCAAAATACCACACCTAACTCATTAGCCTCTCATGGATAAATCTCAAATAAGACCATCTGGTCGATGTGTCTCAGTGGAACCCTCCGGTCCCACAACTCGGATGGACCCTCTGGTCCTAACTCAGTAAAGCTCTGAATAATAGATAGCATAGATCATAAAGACATAATGCAAGATATCACAATAATCAATATAAACATACAAGACCCTCAGGTCACACAAAGTTACCACGCATGGTAAGTATAGTCAGAAGACTCACCTCGTAAGCAAGCAAATAAACCTCGTACATGAACCACCGGTCTAGCCTCTGTTTAACACATAAGATAATTATCTCTAATTAATAAACGACCCTCAAAGAAGCTAGGCTAAACGCTCTATAAACTCACAGAAGGATAAAAGACCATTTTACCCTTTCATGGCATCTATAGTCCATAATTTGACTAAACACTAAAAGTCAACAAAAGTCAACCTCAGCGTGTACGCTACGCGTATAACCCCTTTACGATGGGCATACTGCCTCGCTATCCAAGCACTTTGTAACGCCCGTAGATCAAAGCTAATCAATTATGAGACGATAAGCATCAAAAACGACTTTTTGATAGAAGATTATTTAGAATGAATAAACTTAACTAAGTTGTAGTATATGTCACAAGGTTTCCGTGCATATAAAGAACGCCGAAATCCGCGTTATAACGAAGAAGTTATGACCTGTCGAAGTTTCGTGACAGAACCGGCACGACGCTAAATGACGTAAAAAGTGAATTTACGTTAGATTGATACTTAGCCTTAGCGACCTAAACAAAAGTCGCAGAGTTCGTTAAACCATGAGCGTGCATAAAAAGAACGTCTGAATCTGACTTCGTATGAGGAAGTTATGATTTTTCTAAGTTTCAACTTAGCGGTATGCAGCCTGAATACTCGATTTGAGATCGAGCGGTTTTTAGCCGAAACAATCTAAACGAGAATCAAAGATCTCGTCAATTGTAGTGAAACGATAAAAAGATAGGCGAAAACGGACGTCGGATGAAGAAGTTATGAATTTATAACGGAGTTTTCCTGTCCCGGCCTACTAAAAATAATATAATAAAAATAAATTCAAAATTAGCCAACGGAGTCTAAATGAAAGTTGTAGATCATAATCTCACCTACGCGTGGATATAAAGAACGTCGAAAACGGAGCTCGTATGCGAAAGTTATGAATTTTTGAAGATCGTGGCACGCATACCAAAGCTTATCCGAAGATTACGCCCAGCGTACTCCAAAATTACGCCCAACGTAATCCCAGACCCAACAGCCTATAAATAGAACTCGAGATCAGCCATTTCCCTAGCTAATTTTCTTCTTTTCTCTCTAAGTTTTGCATCGTTTTGCGTGCCAATTATATCCCGAAGCCCCGGTATCATTCCCGAGCCCCGAGGATCCCGAGAAGTGAGATTTCCGAGCCGAAGCCCTGCCCGCGAGGAGCCCAGTTTTTGTGAAGATCTTCCAGATCTACCCAAGAATACTACTTCTACAAGTCGTAGTGCTGTCCGATCAACTTCTAATCAAGTGAGTGTATAGTCACTTTCATCTTACACATAAATATGAAGTATTTTATAAAATACGTGCTATGTGTATATATATTGTTGTTTATATGTGTGAGTGTATAGTCACTTTCATCTTACACATAAATATGAAGTATTTTATAAAATACGTGCTATGTGTATATATATTGTTGTTTATATGTGTGAGTGTATAGTCACTTTCATCTTACACATAGATATGAAGTATTTGCTATGAAATACATGCTATGTGTTTATACATTATTTGTTTACTTGAGATGGATGTTGAATGAATGTTTTATACGAGTTTTTAAATAAGCTGTATATGTAGTTTATATCTACAAATATGTTGGGTAGAACATGGGTAGATGAAATAGTTGGTGTATGATAAAAAAAAAATATGATGAGAGATAGGTGAGGATATAATGGTGATGATAAATAGGTGATGATATATAGGTGATGAATTACGAGTCCATGCGATGTTGTGGCTATGTATTCATGCGATGATAGTCTAACCCTTATTATGAATTACGAGTCCAGGCGATGTTGTGGCTACGTATTCATGCGATGATAGTCTAACCCTTATTATGAATTACGAGTCCAGGCAATGTTGTGGCTACGTATTCATGCGATGATAGACAACCCTTATTATAAATTACAAGTCCAGGCGATGTTATGGCTACATATTCATGCGATGATAGTCTAACCCATATTATGAATTACGAGTCCAGGCGATGTTGTGGCTACGTATTCATGCGATGATAGACTAACCCTTATTACGATTTACAAGCCCAGGCGATGTTGTGGCTGCGTAATCATGCGATGATACCCTAACCCTTGCTAGACACATATTGAGGGAGTAATCCCTGAATTAGTATTGTCTATGCAATGTAGGCGATGATCCTTAGGAAAAGTTCGTAGGAACAAACATATAAGGAAATACGATGTAAGGAGACGAGAAGTAAATATGATATAGGAGATGACCCTTGAGATAATATCTTTAGGGAAGACTAAAAGAAGATAATGGGGATGGGTAACTTGGTTGATTGTTTGATGATTAAATATAATAATTATATATTTGTGGATTGAAAACCTTATATGCTCACCAGGCTCCCAAGCCTGACCCACTCAGTTTTCTTTGTATCACAGGTATCAATACGAAGACATATTTCACTGAGAGATTAAAGGAGATGTAAATCATTAGTGTGAATAAATGTAAGTTTTGTTTATGCTTATGTGTCTGTATCGGATCATGACATCCCGAGATTTTGTTATATAATGAAAATACTTTTCTATAAGAAATGCTTTGATAAATTCTTATCATATTTTGTTTTGGGGACAAATTCCACAACAATTTTCTTTAAACGATTACTCTGATTTTAAAAACAAAGCATAAACAAATCAGTCTTTTTTGGCCGTGAAAATGGGGATGTCACACACTTGGGATCCTCGACCCTACGTTATGCGTACTGGGATTACGCTCGACGTACGTCCCAGACTTGTTCTTCCTACTCTCTTGGTTTTAATCCGTTAAGACCATAGCTCTACTCTCAGATCTGGACTCCCTAAAGGCTCATACTCCATAAAGTTCGTGACTTTAAGCCTTTGCATGGCTGGGAAAGTCCCAAACCTTAAAACTCTCACTCTTTTCTCCAAAAAATTCTCATATCTCATTAATGGGGGTGGTTTTGACGTCCAAGACTCCATTTTTATGAATCCACTCCAATAAAAACACTCAAAGGGACATATATTAGGCTTTGGAGTTCAACAACTCATAAAGCTTCAAGCTTTGGGACTAAAAACCCTAAAATGGACCATATTATGCACAAATAAAAAACGATGAGAAAGCTTTGAGCTTTATACCTTCAACTGATGCTCCAATCACAGAAAAGCTCAGATCCAAAGCCTGGACTCCAACTCTATTCTCTTCAATGCTCCTTCTTCACTCCAAGGATACCACAAGAACACTAAGAAGTTCACAAATGGACACACAAGCTCAAGGGATGAAAATTAGGGTTTTGAGAGGGTTGAGGGCTAGAAATGGTGGCCAGAAATGAGGCCATCATGTTCCTTAAATAGGGACACACCCCACCACTAGGGTTTTCACTCTGAGCCTAGTACACCTAACATACCCTCTGGTATGACCAACATACCCTCTGGAGGCTTCCGCGTCCAAATCACGCGCATAAGTATGCTGAGCGTACATAGGGGTGGCAATTGATGACACGACACGAAAAAAATACACGACACGAAACGAAATTGAGACGAAATTAAAATTCGAATTCGTGTTCGTGTCAGGTGTAAAAAATTCGACGTCGTGTCGTGTCGTGTTCGTGTTCAAAATTTCACACAAAATTGACACGATTTAACATTTTTTGTCATGTTTGTCGTGTTTTTCGTGTTATGTATGAATAAATAATAATTAAATACATTAATTTTTATTTCATGTTATCTTTGTCGTGTCATGTCGTGTTTGTCGTTTTTTAATCGGTTCGTTTTCATGTTAGTTCAAAAAAACCCGAGATCATGTCGTGTCGTGTTCGTATTACATAAACCCTTGTCGTGTCGTGTCGTGTTAGAAAAAAACACGACACGATGTATCGATTTGCCACCCCTAAGCGTACACACATGTACGCCCCACGTCCTCAGTTACCACATTTTCTCAAATGAAGGGCCAAACTTAACAATTACAATAAAACAAGGGTTTATAAGTTATACCTGGTCTTGGGATGTTACACCTCATATCTCACCTACTGATTATCGCGCATTAATGGGAGCCTTACAGTCCTTGTTACTTAGTAAGCCGAATATCTCTTTCACAATTAATCGTCTATCGCAGTTCATGCATGCTCCAAATTCTATCTATTGGACTGCCTTAAAATGGCTGGTGCGATATCTTCATGGGACTCTACACCATGACATTATTTTACGACACAAGTCTCCACTTACACTTCATGCCTTTACAGATGCAGATTGGGCAGGTGATAAAGACAATTACAGAAGCACAACCAGTTACGTAGTATATCCTGGACCAAATCCCAACTCATGGAGCTCAAAACGATACATCTCCATTGGCTTTATTCACACTCAACAGGTGTCACTGAACTCAAACAACTCTACCCTACGCGGGCATCTAACTACTCTCTCAGCAGGCTCCTCCAATGCTCCTTTAGGTATCTCTCCTAGATTACCCCTCTACTCGAAGATCTATCTCAAAAATATTCCTGCTGGATACTCTTACTCAATACATACTCGAAAGCACATCATAGCTAACAGCAACTCCTAGGCTAAGGCATCACAAATCAGCCCACTCTAGTCCTAAAATATGAAATACCTAGCCTATCTCTAGCATGCATAATATCCCATAAAATATCTCATAACACAAAAGTAAGGGTATTTTGGGAAATCACCGTTCGGGCTCTGGCTGATTGTACACACTACTCCTTCTCGTTTTCTCATAGAAACTCTTGCTCGTTTTAGAAAAATCCTTTCTTTTGAAAATTCTTTCTCCAATCCAAAGTTTGAGTCCAGATTTACCCGAAGGTGCATTCGAATCCCTCAAACCAAGGCTCTCATACCACCTTGTAACGACGTAAATTTTCAAAACAAATTTCTCAATTTAAAAACACAATGTCACAATAATAAATCTCATATTTTGTCAAAACGTCAAATCATTAATTCTCTTATTTAAAACTATATACAATACTCCAGGATCCTCGAAACATAATTCTTTCTCTGGTGTGTACAATCAAACCAGTTCCGTCCCGTAATCCTGAGAAAACCTGAAACACATAACACATAACTCGGTAAGCACGAAGCTTAGTGAGTTCCCCAAAATACTACACACAACACATTAGCCACTCGAGGCTATAACTCAATTAGACCCTCTGGTCAATGTGTCTCAGTGGGAACCTCCAGTCTTATAGCTCGTTGGACCCTCTGGCCCGGTCTAGCTCGTTGGACCCTCCGGTCCGGTTTCTAAAGCTACGCATGGCACAAATCATAAAGAAATAATGCACATCATAACACATAAATTAGGATAACATAATACTCAATGTAAGAACATAAGACCTTCCGGTCACACATAACTACCACTCAAGGTAAAGTATAGTGAGAAGACTCACCTCGGATGAAGTACAGTCCCTAAACATGCTGTCGCTGCACACCGGCCTCTAACACTATGTCAAACCAACGGTAACCCTAATTAGGATCCAAGATTATACCCTTACTCATTAGGTCTAAAGATAGTCCACCAACTCGGTCCACAATAACTCAAACTCCTTGGGCCCACCAAGGCCCAATACTAAATGGGTCCACTCAAATCTCAACCCTTAAACTTGAGTAAAAAGGAAGGCCCAACACAAGGGCCCACTAATGGCCCAATCTTCCCAATTGGGCCCAACCCCAAATGGACTTAACCCTACAGTCCATAACCCTTTACAAGTTCTCAATAGGGAGAGAAGACCATTTTGCCCCTCTAAATCCACATTTTCTCAAAGCCCTAAAAGTCAACGAAGAAGTCAAAACATGGCGCATACGCTGGGGGTACGTCCAACCATGCATGCAATGGGGGTGGCTCAGTGCTACGTTGCGCGTAACTGGGAGTATGCTCAACGTACGTCCCAGTCTTGTTCATTCAACTGGGGGTGGCACACTAACAATCTATCCCACCGACTGTTTCCACCAGTAACATCGCACCTACTCTTGGAAAGTGCTACGCAACGCCCAATGATCTCCCCGATAGAGATCAAGCAACTCCAAATACCCCGAATCTCAGGTGAAATCCTCAAAAACTTCTCATCATGACTGCCTCTATTCATTCAGAATCTCATACCATCTCACTACCGGACATCTCAACTGTCCAGTAGTACCCCTGACCCTTAGTCTGGAAATAATGAACTATCATACTCGTCATCCTCGAATCCTCAACCAACGTTCCATCACACAAGTTATCATAAGAGGAGAGACCTCATTTCCACACTCGACACCCATCATATACAATAAGAGCCACTGCCCCAATATACTCCTCTTGGTCGTCCATTGCTGTAGTTAACACATTCCCTACTGTACTCAAATAGGGTGTATCCTGGTACTTGACCATCTAAGTCCCCACTGACAACCTGCTCATGGTATATCATTACCACGCGGCAGACATACTGCTAGATACTATGGTTGAAGATCGCCATCAGTGCTATCCCACAGGGTTCACCCCCAAGCTCCGAAACTGAAAATTTCAACATCTCTTGTGTTTCCCACAGGAAACGGAAATTACACCACTCAGGTCATAGAAGGTGACATCTCCATTATCGGCCAATAGCTCGACTCAGACCGTAGTCCTCTATAAAGCACCATCCCTACTCATCCCTGAGTCTTGCGACTCTAGTTGGCATCTATCCAGCAATCTTTCGAAAACAACTCGATTTCCCTCCCAAGGGATGTTCCATTAAAACTCGTTCATCATAGCCCTCTGGCCCCATACTCCTTCACATTTGATTTCAGTCTAGTCAATCACCACGGAATAACCGGGAAAAGGCACAAGCATTATCTTCTACGAATCATGGTACTCGAACTACGACATCACCTCTCAATCTGCTACGAAGCATAGTACTCAAACCATGATATCACCACTCAATTTGCTACGAAGCATGGTACTCGAACCATTACATCCCCTCTCAATCTACTACTTAGAACCTCCGGAATACACCCTATATTGAGTATGGGTCCTTTGCTTTCGGTAGTACGGGCCCATACTACTTGCCACATCTACCCATACTTTCTACATGAACCATCCCAGAGTTTCTAGGTAGCTGCTCAACCTTCTCAATCACCCAACCCTTCACGCGTGCTCGCTCCCTAACAAAACGCTCTACTCTGTCAGCGCACTCATCTGACTATGGTCACCCCTAGACTCTTCCTAGGTTCTCACACTTCTCTGCCATCAGCTGCTGAAGAACTCCTAATGATGCCAGCCATCTACCCCCTGAATATCTTCATATTCACTTAGTAGCTGACTCCCATCATCGAGAGTTCCACAAAGTACGAAGCAAGCAACATTCGGGCATCGAATAATCTCCACCAGCTCGTAAAACCACTATAGGATATAGCTCCATTGGCTCTATTCACACTCAGTAGGTGTCACCAAACTCAAACAACTCTACCCTACGCGGTGTCACACCCCAAAACCAGGAACGACGGAAACATTCTGTGGCGGAGGACGTCATGTACAGTATCACAATAATGAATAGTAGTAAACAAGCAACAACATCATCCATTGGATTTATAATATAATTTTAATACAAGTGTTCTGACATGTCTAATAGACACTAAAGTATAAATCAAAATGAAGGATGAGTCTTGAATGAGCTCCATCTTCTCTAAACCTTGCATCGGTACTTGTCTATTGTTTACCTAAGGATACAAATTATTTTGAAAGAGAGTATCAGCTTTAAAGCTGGTGAGATCATATGTATTTTAGTGACTTAATTTGTAAGAAAGTATTTGTAAGTATGTGAAGTGTGAGTATGTAAAAGTTTTGAACCTCCTAGAAAACCCTATGTTTCCTACTAAAAGTAGCCTTCTACCAAGGCATCTAGTATCTGTGTGTGTCTCTTGTAAGAGTGTGTATTTTCCCAAATCCGACTATCATTAACCAAAAACATAGCTTTTACATTACCGTGCATCGTAATGGGAATAATATTATAGTACTGTAGTATTGTAATAAGTAATTACTGCTGTACTAACTACCTTAAACCAATTGTAATTTAAAGTACCATGTGATCGACCTGTATGCTGCTACCGACTCTAGTAAAATGACGATGTAAGACGCCGTAAGAAATGACATTTGGCACCCGTAGACTTGCAAGTCCCACTGTAGCGAGCAACAAGGTGTAGGATAGTCAATCCAGTATAGATCTATTCGCAAACTCATACGCTCCCCAATTAAGAAGATTCTGGATACAAAAACGACCATGGCAGGTAGTGCTATCCCCCGTTTAGTGGCTCACATAACTGCATGAATGTATATGTAATGAATGTGCTAGCTGTATTATATGTTCTCCCTCTGTCTAGCCTGTATGTATTGTAATGTTCTGCGTGTACTAGCTGTATTATGTGTTCTCTCTCTATCTATCAAGTATTGAAATGTACTGTGTGTACTAGCTGTATTGTGTGTTCTCTCTCTATCTAGCAAGTATTGAAATGTACTGTGTGTACTAGCTGTATTGTGTGTTCTCTCTCTATCTAGCAAGTATTGACTTATGAATGAACTGACTCATTGTATGATTCTTTGTTCTAGTAATAGTATTAGTAACTTCTTAAACTACGCCTATCGTAGTTTACTAGTAATATGACCTGTACGTATGAACATGAACGTATACCCTTGCTACCCAAGGGTATTGAATTGACTGATAGAACTTTTATGTCTATATATGTATACATAATATATAACTAATATTTAGAAGACCTTCGGACGGATAACCGATTCCCTAAAGCCACATCCCAACGAGGAAAAGGAGATAAAGTGAGCTAGCCTTCCTAAGTCCTTTAAACATTACTTATATAACCATCCATATATAGGCATGCAATTGACAATATAAAAGTATAAAAGAAGTTTTGTAACACCTTATAAAAGTTTAACAACTAAGAAAAAATGACTTGATGTCAGTTTGTAAAACGGTTGGAAAGCAGTTTATTTGATAAGAACAGTTTTAAGTATAAGGAAAACCTTTGTTTTGAAACAAAATTGTAACAGGGTTTGAAAAGAAACATTAAGTATGTAAGATAGTTTAACAAAGAGTTTTAAACGAGTAAAAATGTTTTGGAAAGCCATTTGAAGTAATCTGTTTGGTAAAATAGCTAAAAGTGTAGTAAATCCATTTGTATGTTAGTTATTAATCACATGTGATTGATATAATAACTAGCATGATTCAACTTGTATCCCCCCCCCCATAAAAGCATTTAAAAACATTTAAAATATTGATTAAGGGGGTATGAACTCACCTGTAGTGAGTGGTTTGGATGAACGGACTGAATACGATGCTAAGTGTCAAGTGAAGACTTGAGCACATACAAGGATCCTAATTAACATATAATAGCACATATATGTATCCAATTAGTCTTTAAACAACTAATTAACCAAGATTAGACATCCTAAGACATGTAAAACACTTGATCTAAGGGCTATAAGTCCTAAGGATTGCATCTAAGGGTTGTAGGACTTGGCTATTGAGTTTAGGGTTCAAGAGAACCCCTTACATGAGTTTATGGTTTTATGACCATAACTCATTGAGTTTACAGTCGTAAACCCATGAGTTTACGGCCGTAAACTCATGCTTCTTTGACCACTTTGTGTTTTGAAGCCTTATAAGTCCTTAGAAGCAATTCTACTTGAAGTATAAGTCTATGGAAGTGATTGTGGCATCAAATCATTCCTATATGTAGTTTATGGCCCATGGACCACTTCTCCATATCTTTACGGTCGTAAACACATATTGTCTATGGTCTTTTGATGTTTTCTAGTCCTAAACACATCATGGAAGTGGTCTAGGCTAGTTTCCAAAGTTTGGGAAGGGACTAGGGTCTCTTTGGCACACTTTTTAGGGTTTATGGTCCAAGAACATCTTGGACCGTAAACACCTTTGATCTTGACTTTCTTGGGTGTTTTCTTGATGTATAGAAGTGTAACAAACCTTAAGATACTCTAGGATAGAAGTACTTACAGGATAAAGGCTTGAAATGGTACCAAAAGGCCAACAACACTAGTGTGTGTTCTTGGTGTAACTTGAAGATCTAACCTTTTGGAAAGATTTCACGGATGGAAGTGTGTTAAAACACTAGATGAAGTAATATCTCAACTTAAAAGGGTTAGAAACACTTTCAATATTGAAGATCAAGAAGAAAAGTCGAAGCTACTTGAGAGAGAATTGAGTTTGGATCTTGAAAAGTGAAAAAATGTGAAAATGGCTAAGTGTCATGTATATAGTCACTAGGGTTTAAGGTCCAAATACCATTTGGGCCGTAAACTCCAAACTCTTGGAGTTTTCGGAACTTTAATGATGCACAATAAACCCTAGGGCATCCACTCTCCTGATTTCTCCTAAAGTGCTAATCCTAAAATGCTCAAACTTATTCCAAAAAGCTTGAAAATTAGCAGAAACTGTTCTGACTTCTAATGAAGTGAAGGGTTGTACATAATAGAAATTTCGGGTTGTCACACGCGGGCATCTAACTACTCTCTCAGCAGGCTCCTCCAATGCTCATCTAGGTATCTCTCCTAGATTACCCCTCTACTTGAAGATCTATCTCGGAAATATTCATGTTGGATACTCTTACTCAACACATACTCGAAAGCACATCATAGCTAACAGCAACTCCTAGGCTAAGGCATCACAACTCAAGCCACTCTAGTCCTAAAATATGAAATACCTAGCCTATCTCTAGCATGCATAATATCTCATAACACAAAAGTAAGGGTATTTTAGGAAATCACCGTTCAGGCTCTGGCTAATTGTACACGTTGCTCCTTCTCGTTTTCTCATAGAAACTCTTGCTCATTTTAGAAAAATCCTTTCTTTTGAAAATTCTTTCTCCAATCCAAAGTTTGAGTCCAGATTTACCCGAAGGTGCATCCGAATCCCTCAAACCAAGGCTCTCATACCAACTTGTAACGACGTAAATTTTCAAAACAAATTTCTCAATTTAAAAACACAATGTCACAATAATAAATCTCATATTTTGCCAAAACGTCAAATCATTAATTCTCTTATTTAAAACTATATATAAAACTCCAGGATCCTCGAAACATAATTCTTTCTCTGGTGTGTACAATCAAGTCGGTATCGTCCCGTGATCCTGAGAAAACCTGAAACACATAATACATAACACGGTAAGCACGGAGCTTAGTGAGTTCCACAAAATACCACACACAACACATTAGCCACTCGAGGCTATAACTCAATTAGACCATCTGGTTGATGTGTCTCAGTGGGACCCTCTAGTCCCATAGCTCGTTGGACCCTCTGACCCGGTCTAGCTCGTTGGACCCTCCGGTCCGGTCTGTAAAGCTCCGCATGGCATAAATCACAAAGAAATAATGCACAACATAACACATAAAACAGGATAACATAATACTCAATGTAAGCACATAAGACCATCCGGTCACACATAACTACCACTCAAGGTAAAGTATAGTGAGAAGACTCACCTCAGATGAAGTACGGTCCCTAAACATGCTGCCGCTGCACACCGGCCTCTAACACTGTGTCAAACCAATAATAACCCTAATTAGGATCCAAGACTATACCCTTACTCATTAGGTCTAACGATAGTCCACAAACTCGGTCCACAATAACTCAAACTCCTTGGGCCCACCAAGGCCCAATACTAAATGGGTCCACTCAAATCTGAACCCTTAAACTTGAGTAAAAAGGCAAGCCCAACACAAGGGCCCACTAATGGCCCAATCTTCCCAATTGGGCCCAACCCCAAATGGACTTAACCCTACAGTCCATAACCCTTTACAAATTCTCAGGAGGGAGAGAAGACCATTTTGCCCCTCTAAATCCACATTTTCTCAAAGCCCTAAAAGTCAACGAAGAGGTCAACACATGGCGCGTACGCTGGGGGTACGTCCAACCATGCATGCAACGGGGGTGACTCAGCGCTACACTGCGCATAACTGGGAGTACGCTCAGCGTACGTCCCAGTCTTGTTCATTGAACTCTATCGGTCTTAACTTATTAAGACAAAAGCTACCATCTCAGATCTCGGTTTAATAAAGTCTCTTATAGCATAAAGTTGGTGACTTTAAGCCCCTAAAGCCTGAATAAGTCTAGATCTCAATTAATCTCACTCATTTACCATAAAAATCCTAGTACCTCTTAAAAGGGAAGGTCTTGACAACCAAGACTCCATTTTTATGAACTCTAACGTCTGAATAAATCAAGGAGGACAGGTACAAGGTTCTGGGGTAGACCAACCCATAAAGCTTCAAACTTTGGGGACCTAAACCCTAAAATGGACCTTTAAATGAACTAAGCAAAATAAGAGTAAAGCTTTGAGCTTGATACATATGAATGATGCTCCATCCTCAAGGAAACTCAGATCCATAAGCTTGAACATCTACTCTTCCTCTTTCAAAGTTCCTTCTTCTCAAAAGAAATCCCACAAGATTACTTCCTAAGCCTCTAAATGCACCCACATGCTAATAAACGAGATTTAGGGTTTTGAGAGGAGGAAGGTGCTGGAAAATGGTGGCTGGATATGAAGGCATGATGTTCTTTAAATAGGGATACTCCAATAGTTAGGGTTTTTCTTCCAAGACCTAGTACGCCCACGTACTGGGTGGCCTTCGCGTCCCTCCTATGCATATGAGTACGCCCAACGTACTTATAATTACGCCCCGCGTACTCAAACTGCCATATTTTTCAAAATAAGGACTAAACTTGCCAAAACTCCAAACTGTCATAGCTTCTTCGTTACAGGTCCGTTTACTACGAATTTTATACCCACAGAGAGGTGACGAGAAGCCCTACGCTCCCAGCAACTTGTCCCAACTCCCAAGGCTTCCTCATGCCCGGGTTGCAGCCCACGAATCCCTAAATCACGTACAATCCAAAACAGGATGTTATAGTAAATTAACTTGATCAATACAAAAACAATTTATACGTATCTTCTTCTTCTTATCTTTATACTTACATACATGGGTAAATTTAATTATAGTGTAGGCGAACCCGAGATCCCACCGAATTTTGTAATATATCTACATTTTTATAGGGAAAATGTCTTGTGATGGTAATTACATTTTCGTCTTTTCATGTTTAGACAACTTTATTTTTTGTACACATTTGACCATTTAACTTGTTAAATGTGTTCACATATTATCATTGTCACTTGTTATAGCCGGTGACAATGACAATATGTGAACACATATAACAAGTTAAATGGCCAAAAATGTACAAAAATAAAAAAAATTATCTAAATGTGATCAAAACGATAAAGATAATTACCCGACAAGTCATTTTTCTTTTTTTTATAAAAGAATGATAAGACTTACTTGAAAAATGTAAGAACCAGCCTAAAAAAATTAGTACCTACCAATATTTTTGAGAGAAAATGACAAAAATAGCCATTTACACTAATTGCATTACAAAAATAGCCAAAAAAAATCGAAATTACAAAAATAGCCAGCAATTTCGCAGATGAGAAGGTCCCATCTGCGAAATGACTTTCTCATCTGCGAAAGTACAAACACCTAAAGCACAGCTGTGCTTTAGGTGCTTGTACTTTCGCAGGTGGAATTAATTTTTTTTTTTAATATTTTTGCTGTATATATAGGGGTAATTTCGCAAATGGAATAGGTCCATCTGCGAAATACTCTCACTCTATCTGCGAAATCGTGGTTTTTTTAGTATTTTTTTTTAAGTTTGACTATGAAATGAATTGGTTTGACTACGAAATCATGTTGCTATATATCCCGTTTGTTTAAAATCTATTTTAGTTTATATTTGAGTACTAGGTTATTTTCATGTACTAGGTTATTTTCATGTATTTCTTATGTATTTCGTATGTATTTCGTTTGTTTAAAATCTATTTTAGTTTATTATGTGAGTACTAGGTTATTTTCATGTATTTCGTATGTATTTTTTCTACAAAACTTTTTATATAGCAACATGATTTCGTAGTCAAACCAATTCATTTCATAGTCAAACTTAAAAAAAAATACAAAAAAAACCACGATTTCGCAGATAGAGTGAGAGTATTTCATAGATGGACTTATTCCATCTGCGAAATTACCCCTATATATACAGCAAAAATATTAAAAAAAAAAATTAATTCCACCTGCGAAAGTACAAGCACCTAAAGCATAGCTGTGCTTTAGGTGCTTGTACTTTCGCAGATGAGAAGGTCATTTCGCAGATGGGACCTTCTCATCTGCGAAATTACTGGCTATTTTTGTAATTTCGATTTTTTTTGGCTATTTTTGTAATACAATTAGTGTAAATGGCTATTTTTGTCATTTTCTCTATTTTTGATCATTTCCTATGGTGTCTGACAAATTAACGCAAAATTTTGAAGGCACAAAATTTACCTATTAAGAAATAACCCATATACTCAGTTGCCTAAGAAATAAATATGGCAAAATCTTTCTCGTTGCTACAAGTATTGAATGTCTATATCCAGCAATAAAATCGATAATGACTAATAAACGAAACATCATAGATGATCAATTTTTGAGTAATGATACAATTTTACAAATATTTTAAGATATAAGACATCGTAAATATAATTATAAAAACTTTAATATAATATAATATAATATAGTATATATATATATATATATATATATATATATATATATATATATATATATATATATATATATAATATTATAAAAAGCGTGAGGCGTGGCGTGACGGCATGACCAAACCTCAAGCTTAACGAGCCATGACGAACTATGACGTTTTTCAAGGCGTGATGTAAAGAGGCGATTTTGTATTAATTTATAATTATATTACCACATAAATATAGATTTATATCAAATATATAACTAGTTTTTAGTAATGTTATGTTAACAAATAATAACAAAAAACACAATACGTGTATGTCCGATTATAAAAGGCATAAAAATAGCATAATAAACATATCTTAAACGAAAAAACATGTGTCATATCACGTCATAACGTGCCATGACACACCATATCATGTCTTGCCACGTGTCATGCCTAACAACAACGTTATGAGACTTTTCATAATGATGAAGCCGCGCACGCCTTGGCACGCGCCATGACACGCCTTTTAGAACACACACACACACACACACACACACACACACACACACATATATATATATATATATATATATATATATATATATATATATATATATAGCATGGCCTGGGGACTCCCTTGCTAGCCTTGCTGGGACTCTCCTGCTGGCCCGGCCTGGCGCTCCCTAGCTTGCCTTTCCTAGTGCGCGCCCACCAGCTTTACCTAGTGCGCGCCCGCCAGCCTCACCAGGCGCTTCTGGGCGGCCTCGCCCAGCTCCTTGCTAGTTGGGCGTGAATTGGGCTGGCCCAAGGCCTGACCTAATTGTCCCCTATATAATGAACAATATCTCCTCCATGTAGGGGGATCCTTCCCTTTGGCTCAACTGCCACCCTAGACTTCGGTCGGGTGGCTCAGCCGCCATCAACCACCATACAACACCAGCACCAAGATGGTTCACTCTAGCTAAAGAGAACCATCTCAGATCTAGATGATCTAACTTGATCGTCGGAGTCCGCTCCCGAGGCACAGTTCCTGAGGCGGCTCTAACACATCTCTTTAATTGTGACCTCGCAGATCGCTCCGCCCTAGCTGTCATCAAGAGAAGAGAAGAGAGCGAAGAGGTGGTTCAGATCCATGTCGCATATATATATATATATATATATATATATATATATATATATATATATATATATATATATATATATATATATAGGTTCAAATGTGGATTGACATCTATTGTGTGGTCATGTGGACAATGTTATTCTGTGAGAATAACAAAGAAAATAAGTTATTTGATAATATGAATACGTTTAATTTTACATAACTATTATCATTAATACGCAATCTCATTAATTAAATTGTCTATAAAGTTATTATAGATTTTTTTATTATTATTCTCATTCTGTCATAATGTTGTCAGAATGTTTATTGAGTCGTATTCTGTCAGAATGAAAATGAGTGAAAAACGATGTTTGCGAACAAAAATAAATAAGAATTAGTGAGAATGCATGAAAATGACGATATTTTTGTAAGATTTAACGTATTCGCGTTATTACACAACTTATTCACTTAGTAATTCAAATAGAATAGTACGGTCCACACGTCCACGTAATAATTGACCATCCATATTATAACCTAGCTCTCTCTCTCTCTCTCTCTCTCTCTCTCTCTCTCTCTCTCTCTATATATATATATATATATATATATATATATATATATATATATATATATATATATATATATATATATATATATATATATATATATATATATATACACTTGTGATGCCTTATGGCTTGAAATATTTATAAAATTATATCATTACTCATATATATAAATATTTTAATGTATACAAACCCAACCCACCACAAATATTGTTAGCTCTTTTGTCTAGAAACAACATCATTTTTATTTTAGTCATTGTGCGTCTAGCCCCTCATCTAACAATAAAAAAACCTCCATTGCCTTCTAATTTCGGCTACATGCCAACTTTGGAAATAATGAACAATTATGTACAAACCACACCAGTCAACAAAGATAACAAAAATTCCTTATATAGTTCAGATTGGGACATGACACATACCTTAATATATAGTTTTAACAATTGTAAATTGTTAATTACTTAAGACCTATATTGTATTAAAAAAAAAAGTGTTAATGTGAAAGTCATATAGATGATAATTATAGAGTTCACACTATACAAATAAAACAGAATTATTATTAGTTGATTACAATGATCACTTTATAGTGCATGTAAAAGAATTTCATGTAACATGTGTTGTTTACCTAAATCCACAATTTTGCATGACACGTGTATATACCAATTAAAAATATCCAATTTGTCTAGCCTATGAAGTTCCTCTCCAACAATATACGCTACTCCAAGTCTTTAACACTAAAAATTACATCTCTCTTTTTAACATCCACCAACTGATGAGATTGAGAAATCAAAATTCATCACGATGTATACTTTTGAATGACAATACGATTAGCTAGCTAGTGTATAAGATCATTATAAAATTAATGTTCTTTATTATCGATGACTTTTCTACTTACATGTGGACCACTATCACCTACTATGGTTGCCATTTGCCAAACCCTACGTTCAATCTTCCTATATATACCCTCTTCACTGCACCACTCTACACACCCATCTCCATTTTTCTACTAAAACATATTTTTAGAAAGACGATGAACGTCTTGCAGAGATGGCCAGAACCAGTGGTGAGAGTGCAGTCGTTATCGGAAAGTGGCATAGAAGCCATCCCGGACTGCTACGTGAAGCCGATCATGGACAGGCCATCGGTGGACGTGGAGGAGTCGAATGAGGTCAACATCCCAGTCATTGATCTCTCAGGCCTCAACTCAGATGATGCAGCGTTGCGTAAGGCCACTTTGGAGCTAATATCCGATGCTTGTCGTGAGTGGGGGTTCTTCCAGGTGGTTAACCATGGTGTTAGCCACCAGCTCATGGCGGAGACACAGAAGGTGTGGCGAGAGTTCTTCCATCTTACGGTGGAGGAGAAGCAGAAGTACGCTAACTCACCGGAGACTTATGAGGGCTACGGAAGTCGTGTTGGGGTGGTGAAAGGTGCCAGATTAGATTGGAGTGATTACTTCTTCCTTAACTATCTGCCTGTTTCTTCAAGAGACGAAAATAAGTGGCCATCTCAGCCGTCAACTTGCAGGTATTTGTTTTCATGTTTTTTTGTAATAATTATTACATGGTTGTTTACATTCGATCATTTTCATTTTCTATCAGTTGTAGGAATTACCGAATTAAGTTTTTTCGACGTAGTATGATATTTTGACTAAAATAAACAATATTTTACTTTGAAATTCTTTTATATGTACTGAATTGTATAGTTTGTGTCAGTTTTATAAATTGATTAACAAAACTAATAATATAACATCAATCGATAAGTAGGTAAAAGATTGTGTATAAATGATAAAAATGTATGTTGTTAATGCATAAATATTAGTAAAAAAGAAACAGTTAACTAGTGACAAGGAACCCGCCGTTACAATATTACATAACAAAATGAAATGAAACGTGATTGTATATATATTCGTCTAAAATTATTTTCATACATACTAAAAGCAAATAAAAAAATTACACCATAGTTGGCAAAATATATAATTATTTATTAGCTTCTAAAGATACATATATTCGATCTATTTTTTAGTTAAAACATTTGATTAGACATTGACTTATCTAATTATCCGTTAATGTAATTAAAATTTTATATGCTCAGGTCGTTTTTTTTCCTAATAAGATTAAGGTTTTGCATAGTAGGATTTAGGCTTTGTTTTGTAAACTAACTTATTTTCAACTAACTTATTTTCTAGTTTATTGCAACTTGGTGTTTTGTAATACCACAAAGTTAGTTTATTACAAGTTATAAACTAAAGACAACATATTGATAATTTTGATATTGTTTATAGATCCTTCTTTTGGATTTCTAAGGGGTGTAATATAAAGCCAAGATTAGTTGGAGCTCTTGGCGTCATAATCCGGCTTCCACCACCTTTTTATTGTCATGATTTCTTTCTATCATCTTGCTATTTTCTAATAAAATATTTCGTCATTTAAAAAAAAACATATTGATAATCTATTTGAGGTAGCTTATTGATAAACTAAAATACTAGTTAGATAGTTTTTAAGCTAACGTTAAGTCCGGTAGTGAGTTTAAAACGTAAAACCATATGATTCACAATTTAAATGAAACCAATAAAAAAAATCAAAAATAGACTTTGAAAATCTTGATTTATGCATATTTGTTTTTGCCAAAAACATTAAGATGGTTCATTTAAATATTTACGGTGGTTCACAATTTATATTTTTATATAATCGTTTATAAAAATAAAAAAAAATAGCTAGGTCGACTGACCCACCTTCGATGTATGTAGTCTCCACCGACGTTAATATTTTAAAAATTAGAACTTCTATTTATTCATAGATAAAAATAAGGGTTAAATGATTAAGCATAGACTCAATATACATGCTAACTAATGGATTTTACCCAAATATTAAATAATTTAATATAATCTATGTTGATATCCATCATTTAATTTAATCGTATCTTTCCAAAAGATTTGTGGTTATAGGTTTGTTGTCATTGTTGAAGTTTGGTTCTTGGCTAAAATAAAACGTGCTATTTAATTAAGGACCAAAGAGACGTTGATTCGTTGACGAGTCATTGGTCAATAATCTATTATTTTGTATTATGGATATCATTTTAATATAGTATTTTTTTATTCTAACAAATATATAAGGGATAAAATTATAAAACAGTCATTAACTTTAAATTATTTTAAGATACGATGTGACAAACAATTAGCCGTATAAACTAATTTATTTTACGAGTTTTTGTTTTAGAAATTCAATTTGAAAAACCAAAAAATAATTTATTTTGTATATTTTAAAAAAGCTAGCAAAACTAACTTTTCATCGGAACTTATGAATAGTTTTTAAATATTTCAAATATAATATATATTAGTTATAATAAACCTGATTTTTGTATAATTTTATGTTAATTTACATTTTCCACGTAACTTGCCGATTAATTTCTTAAACACCGTTTTTGTAAACTATTAACTAATTTTCCAATTATTAATTAGTGTTTTAGCTACCAGCTAAACTAGCTTCACATACATATGTTCAATCATGTGGAAGTTTTTTTTAGTAACATCTTTAGGCTACCCAGAGTGACAAAGCCACGTGTGATGCTGAGGTGGCGACCTTGAAAACACGTGAACACCGCCCTTAGGAACCGTGTTCTAGGTGTGACGTGACTCCAAAGATGGAATAAGACAACGAATGAGAAAAGAGGAAAGTGACCATTTTGTAGCTGTTGTTGTATCCCATTTCCTTTGTATCCATAAAAGTAAAAAAATGGTAATTACCCGTTTTCTTAAAAACGGGTGAATAAGACGAACAAAAGGAAACGGATGACATTTATATTTGCTTTAATTTAAGTTACAAATTTGATCCCTAGATTGTCTCTTTTAATCTTATTATACCATTTCACTTTCATTTGAATTAAATTAAACTTTCAACTATATATAACTATATATGTTTATTTAATTTTAAAAATTAATAATATGTTTATTTGAATTTTTAATTAGTAAAATGATTACTTAAGTTTATAATTATGTTTTTTTAAATTAATCTAAAGTTTAAAAAAGTTAAAATATAAACGATGTGGAATGATAACAATTTCTAATGTTTAGTGGGTTGGTGGTGAAGCTGACGTGACATAAAAGTGACAACACTTTGTCGGTGGGTTAGTTACGACCACTCCCGACAGCCTTATCTTAAACGAACTTTATATATGTGTGGGTGTAGTGTATGTGTAGGCCGTCACACACATATATCCTATGAGAGTTTTTTAGTAACACCCTTATTTTGATTAAATATAAATTGCTTGTAAAGTATAATAGTTAAAAGTTAACAAAAATACTATGCAAACACATAGATTTCTTTAAATAAAAAATTGATATATATATATATATATATATATATATATATATATATATATATATATATATATATATATATATATATATATATATATATAACCCGTGGGAACCACGGTTATAAAAATAATTAAACTTTTATAATAAAAAAAAATCAAAATTATTAATCAATTATTTTAAATAAATTACTAATTAAGAGATATTTTTATTAGTTATGTGAAATTATAATCGTTGATTCAAATAAATATATATAAATAATTTTTAATATATATTAGACTTTTTTGTGAATTAATGAAAATAATAATATAAAATTTAAAATTTAATTTAAAATGGAGAACAAATACATTGAAAATAGCATCACATTAATGAGGAGGTTTAATAAATTTAAAATGGAGAACTAATAAATTGACAAGTGGCAACATATTAATTAAGAGGTCTAAGATAGCGACACATGATAAAAGAACTACTCTTTTATTAGTATAGGGAGATATATAAAAGTGTAGGTAAGTAAATCCTCCGTGCCACCTCAATTTGTATTATATAATATTCATTACAATAGTTTTAAACTTCAACTCTTAATTTGATTTACTTCCAAGATTTTTGAGATTTCACTATTATCTTTCTCTTACATCATATATTTCTGTCGAACAACTACCAAACTATATATATTATAGTTGCAAACGAAACTATGTAAACAGAAGATAATTGTGAAATTTTTAAAAATCTTAAAAGTAATCAAGTTAGGAGTTGAATCTTATTAGCTTTGGACGATTACAATGCATATTTAGTATAAAATGACATATATGATGAGTTTAGGTATCTAAAGTTTATATATCTGAAAGGATATATATATATATATATATATATATATATATATATATATATATATATATATATATATATATATATATATATATATATATATAATAGATTAGTTTTGTACTAAATTAAAATACTAAGATAATGGTTTTAAATAATCAAATTGTTTTCTTTTTAAAAAATGACTTAGGTGGGATATTTTTTCTAGTACAATGCTCATCATTTACCAACAAAAGAAAAAGAACAAACATAGATATATATGAGAGAAATTGAAAAATAATAAGTTTTCCCTATTTTATCCGAGTTTCCAAAACAATCATAAGATCTTTTTATTTTTGATGTTACATTTTCTCAAATTAATTGTCCGTTAGTTTTTGTTTAACACGGGCCCTTTAAAATACAGCATCTAAAATCTAAAATATATAAGATACCGTATATAATCAATCTATAAGTTGCCTAATTATATTTTATTAAGTACTTCGTCCGAAAAGGCAAAAAGTATAAAGTTTGACTTAGTATAGGTTTTAAGAAAGTTTTCGACAAGTAATTACAACATCTTCAATAAAATAAAATTAATAAATTTTATACATGATGCATTTAATTTTAATATAATTTAATTATATGGTGCTGGTTTTTTTCCATTATGAAGGATAACTAAGCGATGGGACTCACATTAGCCCTAGTGTTCAAGTGATTAGACAGATTAGAATAATTTAGAGAGTAAATTTTAAAAGGAAAATGTGGGGTTTTTTTTATTTTTTCTAGATAACTTTAAGTAAAATGAATTAGGAGAAAAAAAAATATCTTTTATAAATTTAATTGCTAATAAATTTTATGAATAAATAAAACGTGCTCAATAAATAGTGGCGTTTCGTTTGTTTGGGTCAAATAATATTTTATATATTTGGCATGTGTCTATTATTAGATAGAAAGTGTATTCCTGTCTGTCACTCTCATACGTATACTCTATCTTAAAACACTTTTTATATATGAAAAGAAATAAATTTATTGACTGAGATGGACAAATTTGAATGAATTAAGTTTGAAATTGATCATTCAGTTAATATTTTTATAGTTTCGATGTCATTTCACGTTCAAAGTTGTATCTATTACACAACATGACTCCTATATCAAACTTTCATTGGGTAATTCTTACACATTTGTTCCAAGTATTGATTTTCATTGTCAAATTTATTCCAACTTTCTTGACAATAAATAAATAAAATAATTCATTTAACTTCATATTCACATGATTTTTATGTCTGTTTTTATATGTATATTAATATAAACAATGTAAAAATGAAATTGTAAGAACATATAAAAACGAACATGTTTTTACATTGGTTTTGATTTTTCTTTTATACCTTTTTTTTTTTTCTTTTTTACTTTTTTATATGTTTTTATATTGTTTATTTCATAAATATCTTAAATAAAAATCTAAAAAAAAGTCTAAAAAAAGTAAAGAGTAAATTACACGAATGGTCCCTATGGTTTAGGGTAATTTGTACGTTTAATCTCTAACTTATTTTTTTAACTTGGAAGGTCTCTGTTGTTTGTTTTTGTTACGTGTTTGGTCTTTGTCTTACTTAAGAACATTATTTTGCCCTTGATTTTTTAATGTATTTAAATAAACACAACCTAACCCATCACTCACCTTACCTTATCTACCCCATAAATTTTCCCTATTTAAATAATAGTCTTTTTAGGTAAGACAGAGACTAAACGCATAACAAAAACAAATAATAGGGACTAAGCACGTAACAAAACAAAAATTAAGGACCTTCCAAGTTAAAAAAATAAGTTAGAGACCAAACGTGCAAATTACCCCAAACCATAGGGACCATTCGTGTAATTTACTCAAAAGTAATTCGATGAAAAACCATAAGAACATTGTAAAATAAAAGCAATGTAACAAGTGTAAAAAATAAGTTAAATGAAATAAAAAAATAACTAAATTTTTAATAAAAATAATAACAAACAAACAATAAACAAATTAAAAAAATAAAGGAGGATAATTTAGTTTTTTTTATGTAAAATTACTAACACGAAACAAAAATATATCATAGAAACCGTCTGAGTTAAAAAAATAAAATAAAAAGATAGTTAGGATCCGAACACATAAATTATACAAAAATCAAAGACTATTTGTGTAACCTATGGAACCTTGATATAACAATCAAATCGAATGAGATTTGACTTCAGAAAAATAATTCGATCGATTTAATTGGTTATAGATTTGTTCGGTTCGGTGTAATGGATTTTTTGCCTTCAAAAATAATCGAAATCAGATTGAATGAGATTTGTTTAATTGGTTTACAGATGAATGACTTTTTTTGGTTTGATAAACTTCCATTTTCTTGAATAAATTGGAAACCAAAATTAATCATATGAAATAGATGTATTTTGTAACAAATTGAAAACCTTAGCCCATTTTAAAACTTTTTTTTTACTATCCAAGAAACCCAAACATTTATCAAATAGCAATTAGCATCAACAATAGTTGAAACAAAAACATTAAAATAAAATGAAAGCTTAGAACGAGAAACGCTTATTAAATAGCAATTAGCATTATCAAAACCATAATATATATATATATATATATATATATATATATATATATATATATATATATATATATATATATATATATATATATATATATATATATATATATATATATATAAACTCAAATTTTAAAATTTGTAAAATCATATTTAGTTATTTCGGTTAAACCAAATGGCGAAAATAAAACCAAAATAAATAAGTTTATGATAATGGGTTAAACTAAACATTTAACCAAAAGCAAATTAAGGTCAATCAAATAAACTGAACCTTATGCTATTTATTTGATTTTTGTGTTTTCTCAACACCCCTAGCTATAGCAAGTCACATAAATTGTGTAAAAGATACAACTTTGAAAGTTAAATGACATTAGATCATAAAAAATACTAAGACGATTAAATGAATATAAAAACAATAATTGGAAGACTAAATTCAACTTTAACACAATTTTAATCTAAAACATATAAATTTTTTTTTGTTATTGATATGTAGGGAATTGGTAGCAAAATATAACGAAGAAGTGTTGAAACTTTGTGGCAAACTAATGAAAGTTTTGTCCATTAATCTTGGATTACAAGAAGATTATCTTGAAAATGCGGTTGGAGGGGACCAAATTGGAGCTTCCTTGAGGGTCAATTTTTACCCAACGTGTCCTCAACCCGACCTCGCTTTAGGCCTCTCACCCCATTCTGATCCTGGTACTCTCACCATCCTGTTGCCAGATGATCATGTCTCCGGCCTCCAAGTCCGTAAAAATGATGGTTGGGTCACGATTAAGCCAATCCCTAATGCCTTCACTGTTAACCTAGGTGACCAACTTCAGGTACATATATAATTCAACCTCGATTATAATATATAACTTGTTACATTTGTTTCATTTTGTTAATTATATAAATTGGTTATATGTAGGTGCTAAGCAATGGAAATTACAAGAGTATCGAGCACCGTGTGCTTGTTAATTCGTTAAAAGAGCGAGTATCGTTGGCCTTTTTCTACAACCCACGTGGCGACATGGTCATTGAACCTGCCAATCAACTAATAATGAAGGATGACCCCACACAATATCAACCAATGACGTTTGATGAATATCGCATTTTTATTAGGACAAAAGGTCTTCATGGAAAATCACAAGTTGAGTCTTTAAAATCATTTGGATAGTTTCACATTCTTTTTTAGATGTATGTCATTAACATTGTGAAAAGTTGATGTTAGATATGTATTTGAATTTTTGAGTTTATGGATGAGTTGGTCCCTTTTGACATATATTTAACTATTTCAGCATCACATTATACCAGAGAAAAAGAATTTCTTCGACATTGCAAAGATCGTGATACCATAGTTCATGTTTCTACAAGTATCTTTCTGGTTCACTTTTGCATCATTTTTGGATGCCTTTAGTTTAAGCCACAAGGAGTGGCTCACTTCAATATGGCCTTTAAGCATGTTACACACCGCCCCTGGCTCTCGTTAGGAAGGACTCGGTACACCTACAACGAGAAGACACAGAAGAGATAAGGTGGGTGTAACACCTCAAATTTAAACCAAAATTTTCCATTTTTAATTTACAAAAATAAAGTTTCACATCCTAAGTCATCAAAAGCATAAGTGTATAAAACAAACATCATCACATAATATCAGAGTATCTCAAACTGTCACAGTAACAAATATCCCAGCGAGTGTGTGCAATTAGACATTCGCCTTCCTGCGGTCCTTAGAAGTACCTGAAACACATAAATCAACAACTGTAAGCACGAAGCTTAGCGAGTTCTCCAAGATACCACATACATCACAACATAAATAAACCGTTATGGGTTTTCAGCAACCCTGAGGACTATTAGCAGTCCCAATGGGCAACAACACGCCCTATACGTTATCAGCAACCCTGGAGACTAACTACAGTCTCAGTTACACGTAAACAACATAATACAAAATAATAGTATACCCAGGTGGTCATCATAAATATAACTATTTTACCACATATGTAAAGAATAAGTGAGGAGACTCACCTGATACTGATGACAGATAAATCTCACATTCGAACTTCCGGAACTAGACTCCGCCTAATAACATAATAATTAACCATAATTAATAATTAAGGTCCATAACTCAACTCGCGAGTCCAAACCCACAACTAAGTCCCTTCAGGGCAAAAGACCATTTTGCCCTTCCTATGGTCCAAAATCCTAATCTTGACCAAAAGTCAAAAGTTAACGAAAGTCAACTGGCCGGTGCGTACGTTGGGTGTACTCTCTCTTGCGTTGGGTGTACTACTCGATCAACGACCAATCGAGGACGAAACCGGCTACGCGGGGGTGCATAAGGTAGCTTAAATAAGGAGCAACCCTTAAAATTAGGGTTTAGTGGTTGAGCTAGTATGCCTGACGTACGCCCAACGTACTAGCAGGGCACCCGCGATCCCGCATCACACGAGTACGCTACGCGTACCCTCAAGTACGCACAATGTACGGCTAAAACGCGAAACTTTTACCACAAGGGACCAATTGTGCAACTTTGATAAAGTTAAGAGCTAAAATGATAATATCTGATAATCGGATGTTACAGTGGGGCAAGGGCTTGATTGGCTTATTTTGTTTTCTCTTTCTTTTTTATTTTATTTTTCCAAAATAAAAGCTATTAACAATATCACATCATATGGATGCTACCACTCTCTATCTTTTTGCAACTTGGATGCTACCGTTTTTTTATCCTATGTGGCTTTGAAAAATCATACGTGGTTTCCAAAAATATGATGTGTCAGCATGCTACCACTTCCTCCAACCTTAGTATCATTTTTAGTGAAATTTCTATTTCACACTGTAAACTCTAAAGAATCTTGTCATACCAATAAAAAAAGTGTAAAATATAAATTAAAAAATTCACAGCCATATTAATCTAATATAAAATGGGTTATACTTGATGGGCTAATGGCAGATCCAAGAAACGACTCATTAATCTTTAACGTCATGTACTCCAAAATGCCCCGCTACAAAGAAATGTTCTAAATATATATTGTTTTTTCATTTCATTTTTTATTGGAAGAATTTGTGTTTGGATGTGTGATTTGGTTTCCATTAAAATATCAGTATATATAACACAATTGACACCATTTTGCAAAGCAAGATATCTTCCAAAATTTCGTTTTGGTGGTTTGGGTTTGTACTCGGCATACGAGGTTTCCTCCTACGCATTTGTAGCCTCGAGGGCCCAATCTTGGGCATCAGAATACCACATCTTACGTGACAGTGACGTATGTGGTATGGTCTCGGATTACCTATGTGCTATGACTCGTCTTCACGATACGATTTCGGGATTTGATTGTAGCGGCTTCACTAATAAGGGCACCCCCCCCCCTAAATCCCAAAAGCTTTGGCGTGTGCCCTTTTTAGCAAAATCGTCCAATATATGGAAGTCGACTTCAACATGAATGTCAGACAGAAAGTAGTCTTTGAGTGTCTGTGGGCACCTCATGCTCAGGATTTTCTGCTAGCTATCCCTATTGATGGTCTTTGACAGCATATGTCTACTGTGGAGTACTGAACTATCCTTCGTTACCGCCTCATGATTCCCATATTCCCAATTGACAAGATATGCCCAGTTGTCGCAAGGCATGTTTGGATACCTTTGGGGAACATGCGGTTCATTGTTGAGAGCTCCCTAGTTTCAAGTATAGACATGATGTGGTTAGGGATGTTCTCTTTGATGCTTGTCAGCGTGCTGGTATTTCTGCGAAGAAAGAAGCGTCAGTGAACTTTTTGACGGACTCGCAAGATGGAAGGTCCACACTTAGACCGGCTGACATTTTGTTCTTTGGATGGATAGGAGGGAAGCAAGCATGCTGGTGGGATGTTAAGTCCACCAAGCAAATTACACCATTTGTTTGCAAATAAAACGTAATATAACGGTAAAAAGGGTCGTCGATCCTCGGGGAAATAGTTGTATTCAATCACCAATGCAATCTAAAAGAACTAGTGTAAATAAACTAACTAACTACAATTAAACTAAAAGAGGGGGTGTTATGATTGCTTGAATACTAAAAGACTTGAATAACTAAAAACTTGCAATTAAGCAAGAAGGTGAGATGCTCAAATACTATAGAGAATTGGTAAACCAAGGCATTTCAACACAATGAATATTTGTAAGTTTATCATTAGGATTTAACATGAAGCTTATCATTCATCTCAAATTGGTTATAACAATCATGAAGCATGATATGCCAAGATTTCTCATAGGTAGTATTGAGGTCGGGGAAGCCCATAACACACCTTCTTAATCAAAATCAAAGATCCAATTGAAGCAATTGAACCCAAGAAGTTGATTAGCCTTAAGAATGAAGAAATCCCTAATTCCTAGAGGATGTCAATGCTTACACATCCATAAAGGAGTTATGATTAACAAGCTAGAGATGATTTCTACCATCATAAAGTCCTTGTTCTAAGTAAATTCAATGATTCAATGCTAAACCAAAGAAATAAACCAACAATTGCTTATTAAAGTACCAAACTCATGATCAAAGCACTAAACAAGCATAGGAAATATGAACTAGAATCATAGACATAAGATAAATGATAAATAAGCATAAATCCTTTAAAAACCCCAAAACATTCAGAGGTTTTAGCCAAGGTCTACCAAAATAGAGAGTTTAGTCACTCATGGCAATAGAATAACAATCACAAAAGTCTAATTGCATAATGAAACTACCAATAACTTGGAAAGATGAAAAGAAATGAGTCTCAAGCTCCAAAATCGCCTTCTTCTGGTCTCCAATGGTGTAAAATCGAAGTGATAGATCCAACCCCCTAAGGTAATGGCAAGCCAAATGACCAAAATGCCCAAAACTAGGCAGTTACGCGGGTACCCGCGCGACGGAGATTCCACCCGCGCAAGTGCTGCTGGAATGCTATTGGCTCATTTTTCCTCCACTAACCATTCCACTACCAAAGATTCCCTTAGTCCCCTCCATATCCCACATGATTCAAATTAACCAATCATCTTTTAGCTTCAAATATGGATGCTCCAAGCCCAAAATAAAAGTCCAAGATCCATCTTCACAAACCCACTTCATCCAAGCCTTTAGCTTTTGAAGCTCAAATATTCTTTAGTGGATCCGCCAAGCCCAATAATGCATCGGAAAGCCCACTAAGCCCAACTCCAGTCAAACCGCAACCACAATGAGCTCCAAAATCCTACAAAATTCCTCATGCAAAATAAAAAGTCTTCGATATGATTCATGATAAAGAAAATAAAGAATATACAATGCAATACTAATAAAAATGGCTAAAAGTCTAAAATAAACTAATAAAAATAAGGAAAATAAATAAGCTATCACGTGCGTGGATCTTACTGGGGTCTGTCCTCTCGTTGGTTTGGGGAGCGGAGGTTTCACAGTTGGGCAGGCCGCTTTGAAAGCCGTTGCATGCAAAGTGGTAAAGCACGAGAATGCATGTAATGAAAATCAACATGTGTTTGTACCTTTTGCATTCAATACATTTGGTTTTCTCGCACCAGAGGCGGTGGAGCTCCTCAATAGAGTCCAACGGGTCATGCATTCTAATGTTATATCTCCTAGATCCACAAATGTTGTTTTCAAAAGAATTGGTTTTTCCATCCAGAAAGGGTCAACGGCGCAGCTTGTTGTCCGTTCGCCTTCAATCGATATGTATTGAACTATATAACTATTTATAATTAAACAAATAATTAATAACTTTGGAACCACCGTTGAGAAACTAATTTTGCTTATAAAGTCTAGATTCAATAGTTTTGCTAAAACTATTTCGGAAATTAAATGGAACCTATTATTTGCCAAAAAAGTAGATCCATAAACATTTCACATTTTGCAAAATCTGTTTTTAAAAAATAGATGATCTCTAAAAATATAAAAAACTGTCAAAATATGTTATAACTCAACATTTTTGTTATTTCTTTTTGTGATTAGCCCATATAATTCAAATATATATTAGCAAACCGTTTGTTCTTCTAGCATGAAAAGAGTGGTGAACTTTTGACTTATATTGCATCTTCTAGCATGAAAATAGTGGTGAACTTTTGACTTATATTGGATATTTTGGATATTTTAAGAAATTTAGGAGGGTAAAATAGGAAATAGTGGCTGAAGTTGGGGTGGGGGTGAACAAAGTTTAGAAGCATATATATATATATATATATATGAAATTTTCCCTCTACTTTTGGCAACCCTTTGTGAATTAAACGAGAGATAACCATAATCGGAGATGCCGTGTCTGAGACTGTCAACAAATGTGAGCTTGGAGGGCGTTGATACCTCCGCCATCCTCTCCGAAGCCACCTCCACCATCGCCGACCTCCTCAGCAAACCCAAAGCCGTACGTACACCTCTCTCTCTCTCTCGTATGTGTGTGTCAGTGTGTGTTTTCTGTGCTTACTTCAAATGTGAATGTTACTTGATGACTTGATGTTATTATTTACGAGAGTTTAATGTTTCTGTGTTGATCTGTGAATTTTAATTTCCTTGGGTAGAAAAGCACCGGTTATGGCAATATCACTAAGAAATTGATTACACTGATTCTAGAACACAACACGATGAGAAATCATAGTTAAGCCAGATGAGATGAAAGCAAAGCAACTTGGTATTGAGTGAAAGTGTTGATGTAATTGTTTGGTTTTATAAACTTGTGTTGTGGGCAGTATGTGCTGATCGAGTTGAAGGGATCTGTGCCGATGGCTTTTGGAGGTAGCGAGGAGCCAGCGGCGTGTGGTGAGCTGGTGTCCATCGGAGGAGGTCTGAATTCAGATGTAAACAAGAAAGTAAGCGCTGCAGTTGCTGAGATTCTTAGCTCCAAGCTCTCTGTTCCCAAATCACGATTCTTCCTTAAGTTTTACGAATCAGAGGTGACCATTATATATATATATATATATATATATATATATATATATATATATATATATATATATATATATATATCTTCTGTTTTCTTCATTGATGTGTATTATGTTCTCATTTTTACTTGCTAAAACCGTTTGTTTGTTTTGATGTGACAGGGGTCTTTCATCGGATGGAATGGATCGACCTTTTAGTCGGCTATGTCGTTTCTGGGTTGGTTGGTTGCATCAAAATAAAACTTATTTGAAATGTCAAAACATTAAAACCTTGTTATCCAAGCACTTTCTCTGTCTCGTATCGTTGATGTTTGTCTGAGTTACTTCATGTGTAGCAGATATGTTGTTTCAGCTGCTGTTATATGTATCCATGCACTCTCTTATTATCCTTCATCCAATAGCTTTACTCACTCACATAACATATGCTGTTATATGTATCCATGTACCTTACCCATGGGAACATTTTTTTTTTAAATGCGAAGGGAGACGCCAATAATAACATTTTCATCTTTCTTAAAACTTTAATTGAAGAGTTGTTAAAAGACAGAAAAACAATCTCTGAAATTCTTTTAATAAAATTATATAACTATTACTTCAAATGTCTCACTTATAAACTTATAATAAGTGTAAAAGACAGAAAAAAACAATCTGCAAAAATTTCAAGTTACAAAACTTAAACACAACTCTAAATTTTCGATTTTTATTTTCAGCATGTTTTGCTCTTACCAAAAGGCTAAACAGAAAACAAGTCCAATATAACAAATGATTAATATCATAAGGTGTTAGAAAACACTCGTGAAGTAAAAAAAATGACAAAACTCCAAAAAAGTACCTATGGTATTGTAAAAATTAGGACTTTGGTCTAAAAAGTTTTGAAGTTGTACCACTAGTCCAAAATAAATTTTTTGTGCGAGTTTGGTCCATTTTTTACAAAAAAAAAATACTTAAATTGACGAATTTACACTTCTTATTTTGTTTTTCATTTTTCTTTTAATACAACAATAAATAAATAAATAAACAAACAAACAAACACCACATCAACCCTAACCCCTTCCCCCTTCTCATTTCCGGGTACTAAATTTGTCTTCCCATTCTTCACATTATTGCCCTCCAATAAACACCACCACCAGTCAACACCATCGCCACCCACCCCACCGCCATTATCATTGGAAACCACCACCAACATTTGGAACCATGGTGTAGATTTTGATCTGTTGGTGGTGATCTTTATCACGATGTGGAGAGACATAGAAACATCGATTCGGTAACCCTAGTGGCATCGTTACTGTCGTCATCTTCATCAAAAGCCCTAACACCAACATCATCTATTTTCATGTGTTGTTACCCTAGCGTCGTCGTCATTTGTTTTCAGGTGAAACCACCACCAACATATGGAACTATGCGGTCACCATCTCTTCCTTTCTGCATCTCCCTTATCGTGCTTCCCCCTTCGACCTTTCCAACAACGAGCATCTTTCCTTATGCCACAAAGAGCTCGTTGATGGTGGTAGTTAGGGTTAATGTTTTGATCATGGTTTCTATTTTCAATTGGGTTTTCCGTATCAGGTATCTAAAAGATTCAAAATAACATTTCTTTCTCATTTCTTTTGTATATGTGTAACGACGGTTCTGCATCCTAAAACCTTCATCCCAAAATTCACTCTCTTCAAAAATAACATTTCTTTCCCATTCACCAAGTTGTTTAACCAAAACAAGTGTAACATCCCAAAAACCATGGTAAATTTCTTTTATAAAACATTTCCATAGAACCATAAGATATAAACCATTGTTTTCAAATCAAATTCATAGAATCGGAGTATCAAAATCTCTAAAAAAAATAAGTGTAACATCCCAAGAACCATGGTAATTTTTTTAAAACATTTCCACCGAACCATAAGATATAAACCATTGTTTCAAATCAAATTCATAGAATTAGAGTATCAAAATCTCTCAAAAACATAAATCAACAAGAGGATGCGTACAATCACGCATTTGTCTTGCCCCGATCATCTGATGTACTTGAAAACAATGAAACCATCAACTGTAAGCCAAAGCTTAGTGAGTTTCCCCCATAATACCCCAGACGACAATACATATACAAGCATGTACACTGGGTCCACAGTTATTGGACTAGATTACCCTCAGGTCCACAGTCATCAGACTGGATTACCTTGAGATTGTTGGCTTACAACACGGAGAAGTAAAGCCTCAACCTAACCGTATTGTGTCGACATATGCAAAAAATAATCAATTACTAGCATGTACAGGTAATCAACCAGATATACCAATCTAACAGATCATTACTGATGGGTTATGAGCAAAACATCATTCCTATGGTGTACATGCAAACCCTAATAGCTTTTGGATCTAGTTTGTCTAATGAACATGCAATTGAATATCCAAAGCTATAAACCCTAGATCTAGCATACAATTAATCATATTAACATAAGAATAGGGTTTAGATCTTACCTTGATTGTTATGTAACAATAAAAATCTCAAATCCTCCTTGTAATGGCTTTAGAAAGCTTAGAGTCACAAGTGTCGCTCCTCTAATGGCTCACAAACACCAAGAGCAAGAGGATGAAGAATGATAAGAGAGGAGGCACCCAAAAACGTGTAGAAACCCTAAGGAAACTCTTCACCACGTTTTTGGTGCTCTAGGGATCCTTAAATTGTGAGGCTATTAGGGTTATCTAACAAGGAAACCCTAATTTGACTGCTTAGGCCCTAAGCAACCCATGGACTCCCTCCTTAGAGGCCTTGGACGATTTCTAATGGGTTTCCCCATAGAATTCGTCCACTCCATCCTCTATGGAGTCCATTAGCCCAATATTCAACTATCACACAATTGACAGTTCTAGTCCCCTTTATTTAATTAATATCTTTTAGCCACAAAATTAATTCTTATTAATTCTTGACTAATATTAATTAAACAATATGATTTCTCCTTTAATATATTATTCTCATAATATATTAATAAATCATAATTAATCCTCTCTCTCCATAGTTCATCCTATCAAGTCACTTTGGTGAAGGCAACCCAAAAGGACCATGCACCATCGGGTCAAGTACATACCAAAATAGTTATGGACTTAGACACTAATCCAACAATTACATCATAGCAACATCCTATACACAAGGATACATAATGTAATCTAGTGCGCTTGTATTGGTTCCTTCGATCCACGAGTGTAGTAAGAAAACTCACCTCGAAGTCTAGAAGATAATCGAACTGATCACAGATCCAAACACCGACTCTACGGGTCGCCTATAAAACAAATAGGGGTTGGGTCTCAATGTACAACCTAAAATCCTCATTCTGACCTAAAGTCAAACTTGGTCAAACTCAACAGTAAACGGTCAAAAGTCAACAGCTGGTCGCCACGATGTGGACAAGCCTATGTTACGTCGTGGGCATAATAGGACAAAAAAATGCGATTCATCCAAACACCAAGGCGTCGCGACTAATTCCCCACATCGTGTGTAACACCCGGATCATGTGCACGTTATCTTTAATATTGTGAAGTTAAAAGTTTCAATATTTTCCCTGCACACGATGTGAGGAATGCCTTCTCATGTCGTGAGGAGCGATTCGGACCCGTGCGTCATTTTAAGGCTCAATACGTGAGCATTATAGTGCTCACGATGTGAGGGCGGCTGATGAAAAAAAAACCCTAAGTTTTTAGTATTAAGGGAATAAGAGGGCTAGGGTTTCTCACCCTCAGCCTCTCTCACTCTCTAAACCTCCAGAAACCTTAATCTTACTCCTCCCAAAGATCCTTTGTCATTTTGGTGCATTTCTATCTTGAAGAAGAAGAAAATAAGAAGAAGGAGGTTCTCTAGTGGTGGTGTGGGCAAAGAATCATCATCATCATCTTTTCTTACTTTTGGACCCTTGTAATTATCAAAGGCTCCAACTTTATTGCTTATCATGAATAGATCTTGAGTTTTGTCCAACTTATTAATGTTATTGCGTGCTTGAGTGGAGTAAATCCATAAAGTTGGCAACTTTATGGATTCTATGAGTCACTAGAGCATTATATTGTTTAGATCTAGAAGTTGGTATGAATTTGAGGCATGCATGAAAGAATGAAGCTTATTACTTCCCTTTTTGAACAAGAAATTGATGATCATGTTTGGTGCATGCGTGGCCATAAAGTAAACATTTTTATGGACCTTAGGGGTCCCTTTTAGCTTCTAGATGAAGTGGAATCAGAGACTTAATGGAATAAGGACTTAAAATGGTGACCCTTAGCCACAAACAGCGCTCACGAGGTGAGATTCGGAGCATCCCCGTCTTCTGTTAGAACCCTTGGAGCTCACGACATGAGAATGAGTGTTCACGTCGTGATGCCTGTTCAGGTGGTTTCTTTGACTTAGTTGACTAGTTGGGTTGAGTCGAATGGGAATCGGATCGGGTTTGTTGTCACTATGTGACCTATGCTTGGCCACGACGTGAGGTGGGTTGACTTTGACCGAGTTTAACTTAAGGATATTTTAGGTATTTCAGATTATGTAGAGATTTGTGTCATTTTGATGATTAGGTGTCGGATTGAGCTGAGATTTGGAGTTAGGACCTCATCAGCTAGTGTTCAGTTTCCGAGGTGAGTTTTCCTCACTATACTTGCGGGTCAAAGGCACCAAGTTCGGCCCTTTAGGATTTGATATCATGTTATACGATAGTATGTTATCGTGTTTTATTGATCTATTAGATCGGTATCTTGGTATATAGGATGATGTCATGCTTAGTGATATGTAGATCTGCCTGACTGTCTGTAGACTATTTATATAATTATCTGTTATATGTATACATATTTGGTTGATGGTTGAGGCTTTATTGCTTTGTGCATAAGCTAACAGTTTAGGGGCATACCAACATTGGGCCCGAGGGTATTCCATCCCGAGGATGACATGACCTGTTATAGATTTGCATTCTAAGCTGATGGTTGAGTGTGCTTGGGGTTTTCTAGCCCGATCATTGACTGGACCCATAGTATTTTGGGGTACTCCAACCCGATGGTTGATTGGACCCGACATGTTGTTATTGTATATATGTTATATGTTTATGTGTTGGTACTTTGGGGGATCTCACTAAGAATTGGCTTACAGTTTTGGGTTATGTTTTAGGTACTTCGGATGACCACAGAAAGGAAAAAGCGTGACCTTACACATCCACTTGTTTATGACTTATGATTTTGTGAGAGTCTGATATTCAAAATGTTTTGAAAACTATGTTTGTAAACAATTTGTGAATTTGGGTTAGTTTTAAAAAGTTAAATTTCTTGTGATTTTTATGTGTGTTACAAGTTGGTATCAGAGCCTTGGTTTGAGTGAATTTGAGGAACACTCGCGTGAATCCAGTCTCAAACTAAGGAAAAAGATTTTTAAAAATGATTTTTTCAAATTGTTTTCAAAATAATCAAGAAGGATGTGATGTGTACGATCAGCTGGAGCCAATAAGTAGACCCCAAATCACCACATTGATATTTGATGTTGTGATATGTTAGAACAACATGCTAGTGATAGGCTAAAGATCTTCAATAATTGCATGATAGCATTGCCTGATTATATGATTTCTGATATCCTAGGGTTTTCCTTATATAACATTGATATCATTACTGTAGTTGCTTTGTGTATGCATCATAGTTGTACATAACTAAGATTCTATAGCCTAAGAATGTTTGGTTTGGACTTATTTCCTATTCTTGTTTGATGAAGGGATTAGGGTAGAATCAGGTATTCGATTGTATATAGGGTCTAATGTTATGTATGATTAGCATAATTGAGTGTTGCAAGGTTGGTGGAAGTTTCATGGATGAGTTGTGTGGGGTCAGTCGGCCAGTTTCGTAATGTTTAGCCTTACTCTAGGAAATGAGCATTGAGTGACTATGTATGCTAGTGTGTATTATTAGGGTTGTTGTGATGATCCTTTGAGAAATACGGGTAGGTGTGGAAGGTAGTATGGACCCGTACTTCTAAAAGCACAGGACCTGTACGCATAGCGGGGAAGTCACAACCCCTTAGGCTTTGTTGGGAGTAGGTTCCCCTAGTATAATATGCATTTTATCTGATATCTCCCTGGTTTATTTTCAGTGTGGTGATGACGAGAAGATTTGAGGCAGGATCTGGATCGAGATTGGGAGCGGGTGGCCAGGATAGGCCAGCTTTGACTGAGTAGCGAGTTATGGAGATCACGCAGGAGGAGGTTGTCTCCTTCTTTCGAGCACAGTTACCAGAGATGTTTGGGTCTATTAAGATCGCTATGGTGGAGTACATTAATGAGAATTATGCTACATTGTTAGAGGCTGTTGCTATTGCAGCCAACGCAGTCGTTGCAGCTGCAGGGAGTGGTGCTGGGAGAGCATTTCAGTATCGAGACTTCGAAAATACAAAGCCCTTGAATTTTGATGGAGTTTAGGATCCAATCATAGCCATGAGGTGACTGTCTGACATTAAGGGATGCTTCTTCACTTGCTCTTGCCCAGTTGACTAGAAGGTCAGGTGCTCTCTGAACCTTCTTAGGTCCGGAGCGAAGGATTGGTGGAGACTTGTTACCAGCTCGTATTCTCCTAAGCAGAAGACTGCAGTGACTTGGGAGCAGTTCTCGGAGATGTTCCGTTCTAGATATATTTCGTTGGTGGAGCGTGAGAGGTTGGCCTAGGAGTACTTGGATTTGAGAGAGGGGACTGATTCGGTGACAGATATCACCAAGATGTTCAAGGAGAGGGCCATGTTTTTTCTTAAATTTGTTGCTTCTAAGCAAGCTCAGATGATCTGTTACTTGAGCATGCTCAAGACGGACATCAGGCAGTTTGTATCCACTAAGCATTATGGTTCATTGTTGTAGTTGCAAGAGGCAGCCATGCAGCGTGAGATTGAGATGGAGCTTCATACAAGGGAGCAAATACCGGCCCCGACACAGTCGTAGCCTGCACCGAAGTGATTCAGGGTCGTTGATATAGATCTGGGAGTCATTAGGACCGCACTTGTGGGAAGTGCGGCAAGGTTCATGATGGAGTGTTAAAACCGTTGTCATACACGATTTTAACAAATAAAAATATAAATAAGACTGCTCGATTGCACTAACAGGTAGTACATGCAAGCAGGGTCTAATCCTCAAGGACACATCCTAAAGTCTTTGCCTCTTTCCATAAGGCACAAATTAATTCTTGACAAATGTATCAAAACATGAAAAAAGGGGGGCTTATTTCTGAAAATTAAAACTAATAAAAATTTGAAATCATAAAATAATAACCCAATTAAAAGTTTGGGAAATTCAATATAGAGAAAACAGTTTCAGTTCCGTAGTGACTCTCCTGATCATGTAATTAACATTCAACACAATATTTGATTGTGCACTTGTTTAAACTGGTACTAAAGTTCATTAAAAAGCTTTAATGACCTCTATTACAAAAATTATTTAATTAAAATAAGTTCTTGGAATTAAACCTAACTTTTGTTACCAAATTAACCAAACAAGCTCTTAATTAACAAAGAAAAGTTACATTAGACACAGTGTAATTTCCCAGTAAAGTCCAATACCTCTCATAAGCTCGGTGGCGTAAAAACTTGTTTGATCAATTCATATTAGAGTTAACCCTAAACACATAATTAATCCAATATTTGTTACTTTTTACTAATTAGTCTAGGCAATTACGGATCTAAACAATCAGATAAATATAATGATTCACAAACAATTTTAGTGGCCAACATAAATTGAAATCAAAATCAGACATTCGATTAAACACATAATTGATCAAACTAAATAGTAATCACAGTCAAACATTGGACCTAATGATAAAGCAACGAAAAGGTTACATCTTGCGAAACTGAAATCTGAGTTTTTATCCTGACATCGCTAAAAACAAATTACAAACAGAAGAAATAGAGTCTAAATCATAAATCTTACTAAACAATGAAAAAATATAATCGTCTCCTTCCGATCTGCGTTCTTCACTTGAAAGTCTCTGAAAATCGCCTTAGAATCGTCAGGAATCGCCAATTAGGGTTACTATACAAGTATGTGGCTCTATTTATACGTCCAGTTGTAAAAACAACACACATGCGATCGCATGTTGGAAGTTGCGATCGCATTTATTGTTGAAAATGCGTCCCGGGCCTTTTAAATGAAGTGTGTTGCTATTTCGAGACGTTTTGGCCAAGTTGCAATCGCAAGTAGTAAAGTTGTGATCGCTTTATGTTGTTGCGATCACATAATGTGTCTTTTCTCATCCTTTTGAATTTTTGGCATGAAAAATCTCTGAAGTGAAGTTGTGGTCAAACATGCGATCGCAAGGTCAAAGATGCGATCATAGGTATAAGGCATGCAATCGCAAGTCTTCATTTTTGTCTCTTTTAGATCATCATTCCTCCTTCCAAGCAGTTCTTGATCATTCCTCGGCATCCTTCCTTAGTCTAGACTCCAGTTAAGCTACAAAGCATCCATTAACGCATCCCGAACTCGCGTAATCATCCATGTGCTCCAAATTACCCTGAAAAATCATAACAAACGTGAGCAGTGCGGGCATTCTACAAAATAATCATGAAACACATATTACATAAGAATAATCGGGAGTCAGTTAGCTTTTTATAGCAAAATACCAAGGAAATTGTGCTAAAAGATGCATATAAAATGCATCTAACATGGAGCTTGTCGATCTTCTTCGGGATGCCACAAATGTGGAAAGCAGGGACACATTGCGAGGGACTGCCAACAGCAGGCTCCAATATCCAGCATCAGGATTTGTTATCATTATGATCAGGTGGGCCATATGAAGGCCCAGTGCCCCTTGCTTGCTGCTAGGCCGGTGCAGGCTCCAGCACCGGCTACCCTAAGGATCAAGGATGTGAGTCAGGGCTCGGGGTCGTGCTTTTCGGCTCATGGCAGAGGAGGTCAGGTCGACACTAGACGTCGTGACTAGTACGTTCTTAGTGAAGTCTTTGCTTGCCCTTATATTATTTGAATCAGGTGCGAGTCGGTCCTTTATATCTCAATCATTCAATAGGGAGTTTGATATACCTATTAGGGAGTTAGAATGTCCGTTGCGGGTTTTTATCGCCAATGAACATGGGGTTTCTGCATCCCCGGTGTATCAGGATAGTTTATTAGAGATCTTCGGAGTGCCTTATTCGATTTATCTGGTCCCTATCCCTATAGGGGGGATGTTTGCATGATAGTAGGTATGCATTGGTTGAGCAGTTTAGTGTCATGATTGATTTTGAGGGCTAGCAAGTGGTAATTCGAACCCCAACTAGGGGAGAACTGGTTATCTATGGATAAGGCACCAGGGTTGGGTTAGGGTTTTATTCGGCAGCTAGCGCTCGACAATATATTTAGCACGGGTGTGCAGGTTATTTGGCTTATGTGCTTGATACTCGAGTTGGGGAGCAGACTTCAGTTTCAGAGGTTCCGATTTTCGAGGAGTTTGCTAATGTTTTCTCAGAGGAGTTACCCGGGGTGCCTCCTGAGAGACAGGGTGAGTTCAGGATTGATCTTGTGCCAGGTGTGAACCTGATTGCCAAGGTGCCGTATCGCTTGGCACCACCTGAGATGTAGGAGTTGTCATCTCATCTTTAGGAGCTGCTAGGAAAGCAGTTCATTAGACCAAGCAGTTCTCCATGGGGTTCGCTGATACTGTTCGTCAAGAAGAAGGATGGTTCAAGCCGGATGTGCATTGATTACAGGGAGTTAAACAAGTTAAAGGTGAAGAACTGTTATTCCCTTCCACGGATTGATGACATCTTTGATCAGTTGCAGGGTGTATCTTGGTTCTCGGAGATGAATCAGAGGTTTAGGTATCATCGGATAAGGGTGAGAGAAGAGGACATGGAGAAGACCGCATTCCGGACTCGTTATGGGCATTACGAGTTCGTGGTGATGTCATTCGGGTTCACCAATGCGCCTGTTGTTTTTATGGATTTGACGAATCGGGTATGCAGGCTGATGCTCGACTGATCTAGCATTGTGTTTATTGATTATATGTTGGTGTATTCCAAGACCAAAGAGCAGCATGAGTAGCACCTTTGAGAGCTATTAAGGGTTTTGAGGTGAGAACGGATTTATGCCAAGTTCTTGAAGTGTGAGTTTTGGTTATGAGAGGTCTAGTTCCTTGGTAACCTCGTTAATGAGGATGGGATTTTGGTCGATCTGGCCAATATCGAGGTTGTGATGCAGTGGGAGGTTCCAAAATCTCCCTCAGAGATCATGTAACGCCCGTAGATTCGGGCTACTCAATTTAGAGACAATAAGCGTCAAAAATGACTTTTTGATAGAAGATTATTTAGAATGAATAATCTTAACCAAGTTACAGTATATGTCACAAGGGTTTCGTACATATAAAGAACGCTGAAATCCGATTTATAACAAAGAAGTTATGACCTGTCGAAGTTTTACGGAAAACCGACACGACACCAAGAATCGTAAAAAGTGACTTTACGATAAAATACTTTTTAACCTTAGTGCTCTAAACAAAATTCGTAGTATATGTTAAACCGAGATTGTACAAAAAATAATGTCCAAATCTGACTTCGTTTGAGGAAGTTATGATTTTTCTAAGATTTAGCATAGTAGTGCACAACCCAAAAATTGAATTCTACATAGATCGATTTTTAGCTGACACAGCCTAAATGAGAATTGAAGATCTCATTCGTAGGAGCTCAACGATATAAAGACAGTCGAAAACGGACGTCGGATGAAAAAGTTATGAATTTTTAACAGATTTTAACTGTCTAAGTGTGTTAAAATATAACTTTAAAAATAAAGTCAAAATTAGCCGACGAAGTCTAAACGAAAGTTGTTGATCCTGTCGATACCTACGTGTGGATATAAAGAACGTCAAAAATGAAGCTCGTATGCAAAAGTTACGGATTTTAGAAGATAATTAGTTTTTAGAGTATCAACGAGCGGCACGTGGTGCGATCTGAGCCACTACTTCCTCACCACGGCTTGGCACCAGATGATGACACCTAGCCACGAACACCCAACGTTCAGTAAGGGAACGCCTTGTGTTCGAACCGGACTCAGCCTATAAATAGCGGCGCAAATCGCCCCAAAAACTAACACCTTCACCCTTCTTTCTCTCTCAAACTTCTCTCTAAGCCCCTCCTAAAGTTTTGCCCCCGCAGAGCCTGGTTCCTAGCCAAACCTCCTAGTAAGTGAGTTATGTTTATCCTACTTTAAATATAGTGTATGTTTAAGTTAAATATCATTATTATGAACTTATAAACTATATATATATATATATATATATATATATATATATATATATATATATATATATATATATATAAAGTATAATATACAAAGTGTTATGAGAAGCCTTGACCTTAACAATGAGAAGCCTTAACCCAAGCATTGACCCAGTCATCCATCAGAGTATAGATGACAACCACGGACTATTCTAGACAGTCCAGTGCAACATTAGCAGGCTCGCAATATATTGAAATATATTGTGGGTGGACTCCCTAAAATAATATTGTTAATAAAAGAGATAAACCTTGGCAGCTATGGACTTAGTGCCTAACAAATAACAACGGCATCTGTGGACTTAGTCTCTGTTATATAAACCATGGCAATGATGGACTTTGTGCTTATTCCTTAGGACAATCCTTAGGAATGAATGAGTGAGTGATAGATGATTCTTAGGGTAGATTGTTAAGAAATTAAGAAGATAATAAGGATGGGTAATTGGGTTAATTGTTTAATGATGAAACATAATAACTTTATTATTATGGGTTGAAAACCCTATGTACTCACTAGGTTTACCAACCTGACCCACTCAGTTTATTTCTATCACAGGTGTCGATACGAAGCTACATTACTTTGAGATATTAAAGGAGATGTAAATCACTAGTGTAAATGAATGTAAGTTCTGTTTATGCTTATGTTTTTGTATTGATGATGACATCCCAAAGTTTTTATATAAACAAAATACATCTCTTCGGAAATGCTTTGATAATATATTTATCATGTTTTTCAAGGAACAAATTTCGTAATATTATTTTTTAAAATGAATACTCTGATTTTCAAATAAGCATAAATAAAATTTTTAAAATGACCGCAAATTTAGGGATGTCACAGTTGGTATCAGAGCATTAGTTTAAGTGAACTAGGAATAAGGATTTATTTCTAGACTTAAACTTAGAATGCTAAGCAATGATCGTGAGGAGTGTGTCTAATATATTTTTGTTAGTACACCTAAATTGACACAAACACTAGCTTAATTTAGGATTAGATGCCTAAATTGCTTTTTGTGCTAAATGATTTATGTTATAGCCTTATATGCTTTATGATGCTATTAGTTGATCGGATCCATGGTCTATTGCTTACCGGATCTGGAAATTTTATGTGTTCTAGTTTCTAAACGTTTAATTACGGTTTTAGAACTGACATGTAACTTTTCGGAGTAATAAGGAGGATTACGCGTCTAAACCTTCCTCTATCTATATTCTCGTCTCGATACACCGAACACCTGTTTTTGTGTATAGAATGTCATGATAAGGACTCGTAGCGGACTGAGAAAATGAAGGAAATAAGAAGGCTTACTGTTAGGACATGATTTATGGATTATACTTTACTTTTGATAGCCTTTAGAGTTCTCGGTCTTGGACCGAAAACACCATGATTTTGGTGGTGTTTGGACCGAAATCACCATGTGATTTCGGTGGGCTTAGTGATGCTTTCGGTTGGGTTTTTGTGTTGGTCCTTTGTAATTAGGTCTAGGTATATATATTGTTATTTCAGCCGTGTAAAAGGGTTGGTCATTCTAAGAAGCTGATTTCGAGTTTTTAGAAAAAGAGAGAACCAAGAGTTATTGAGAATCTTATGTACTAGACTATTGTTCAATATAGTGTGCATTGAAGATTCGGTATTGTGTTCTTATTCCATATTATGATTTGTAGTATTCACTTCATTGGCATTTCGCACCAATTTTAGTGATTTCGATTGATACATTATATCGGGGTTTACAATTGGTATCAGAGCTAGAATTGGTATCAATCAAATTGGCAAAGTATTAAACGTTTCTTTGAGCTTTTCTTGGAGTTTGTGGTGTTTTTAAGTTCTTTTTGACATAAATTATTGCTTTTGTTCTTTGTGTTCTTCACTACATTAGAGATTTTGATCGAAATTGGTCTTAATAAATTACCAATTTCGTGTTTTTGGGCGTTTTCGGTCAAGCCTCGGAGTTCCCGGCGGCAAACTTAAAATTCTCGGTTAGGTTTAGGAGTCTTCGGAGGCCAGATTGATCGATTTCAATTTGGGTTTGAATTCACATTCTCTCGGCCAGCTCCTCGGTCTCAACTTCGGAGCTCTCGGTCTCAGCCTCGAAGTTCTCGTCGGCGAATCTGTGCTCTCGGATAGGTCAGCTTCACTTCTCGGTACTTTGTGAGTCATCGATCTGTATATTTGGCTCCGCATCTTCGGTTCAACTTCTCGGTTATTGAGATTTCAGCAAAGGCTCTCAGTCAAGAAAACCCGTTTTCGGTCAAGTTTTTTTTGACAAAAAGTTGACCTTCAAGGTTCTCGGTCAATAGGGTGTTGACTATTGGTGTTTTCAGTCAAAGAGCATTTACTTTTGGTCTGCGGTCAAAATCAAATTACACTATCAGATTTGTGTTGGTAAATAATGAGCTCTTACAATAGTACCAAGGAGGTAAGTAAAACCTCATGCTCTCAGTCTTGTAAAGATAAAATAAATAAATTATTGGATTAGGTATCTAAGCCCATAACTATAATTGGTATGTATTTGATTTGATTTGTAGCATGTCCTTTTGGGTTGTCTTCACTCATGCAACTTGATAGGATGACTAGTGGAGAGAGATAGTAGGATTTATTATATGAATAATAAATTGGTACTCAGAATGATTTTACTAATATATTATAAGATTAATATATTATTTGGAAATCATATTATTAATTAGAAATTAATCATAAATTAATTTGATATTAATTTTGGGATTAAAGGAACTGATTAATAATGGAGGGACTGTTTACAAATCATTAATGGTTGCAAATATGGGCTAATGGACTCCATAGAGTGGAGTGGACGAAATTTATGGGCAAACCCATAAGATTTTGTCCAACGGACTCTAAAGAGGAGGTACATGGGTTGCTTAAGCCTTAAGGAGGAATGAGGGTTTCCTTCAGAAACCCTAGCAGCTTCAACTATATAAGGAACCCTCCACTATGGGATTTTCGGCCTATGCATGCATTCCTGATAGAAACCCTGGCCGATTTCTTGTCTCTCATTGTCATCCTTGTTGTGTTGGGTGTTTGTGACTCCATTAGAGGTGTAACACTTGGGGCACTAGGCTTTCATAAGTCAACATCAAGCAAGGATTGTTCGTGTTATTACAATATAACAAGTGAGGTAATCATCTTACCCTAATATATATGTGAATTTTGAAATTGTATATATTAGATCTAGGTTTACTACTTTAGCGTTCATATTTGTATGTTCAATAGAGAAAAACATACATCCAAAGCAATTAGGGTTGCATGATTACATAGGAATGTAGATATGCTTAAAACCCATCAGTGGTATCAGAGTCTAGGATGTTTTTCAAATGAATTGATGCAAGAGTGAACTGCCAAAATAACAAGAAATCGAAATTTTTGTTGTCCAAAGCTGGAACTCGACAAGTTGACTCGTCAGTTTCTTGATTTTTCGATTTTTCGATTTTTTAATCAGATGATTTGGATAATTGCCATAATTCGTTTTTATTGCCTAAAATCTATTTTTCTGATTGGTATCATCATATCCTTATCAAAATTAATGGATTTGCTTAAATTGGATAATATAAGAATATTTTGATTCCAAGATTTAACCTAGAATTTGAAAAGTTTCAAATTACACCCTTTTGGTTTTATAGTTTGAATTTGAAATTAAAAGTTTTAATTTTTGGAAATTTAAATGGTAAAACCCTAATATTTTTAATAGTTTAAAAATACACCCTCATAGATTTTATTAATTAATTAATTAAGTGTTTTAATTATAAGACTATTGATAAATTCATATATAGGTTTAAATTTAATCAAATTAAAAGATTAATTTATTAAAAGATTAAACCACTTAGTATTTTAAATGTATAAAATACACCTTTATACTATATAAGATTAAAAGTTTAATTATATATATTGTTGGGTCAAAAATATGGTTTATACTTTGCTTTTCTAGGCAATTGAATTTTTATGTAGTGTTTTATGAGTTTACAGTCAAGTTTACGGCCCAATGGGTGTTTACGGCCGTAAACCCATTTACGGTTGTAAACCCATTTATGGCCCATATTCCCCAAGTATATATATAGGTGTTAGGTGGTTGAGGAGGGATTGATGAACAGTAGAGAGGACGATCTAGAGGAGCTTATGTGTGTGTATTCTAAGGTGTTCTAGAGAGAGAAACTAGAGAGAAGAACAAGTGAGTGTTAGTGTGTGTGAATCTCATGTAAAGGATCATCATTCTATTCATAAGTACATTGAGATTCATATTTGATAGTTTATTTTATTTACTTCTTTTTATAGTTTATTTTAGAATTTTTAGATGTTTTTATTATTAATGCATTGTATATTCTTTATTTTCTTTATTATGGATCGTACCGGGTGCTTTTTATTTAGCATAAGGTATTTTGCAGGTTTTTGGTGTTCGTTGCGGTTGCGGGTTGATTGGAGACGGGCTTAGTGGGCTCTCGAGGCATTGTTGGGCTTGGCGGATCCATAAAAGAAGATTTAGGCTTAAAAATCTAAAGTCTTGGATGAAGTGGGCTTGTGAATATTGATCTTGGAATTTTATTTTGGGCTTTGAGCATCCACATTTGAAGCTAAATGATGATTGGTTAGTTTAAATCAAATGGATATGGAGGGGACCAAAGGAATCTTAGGTAGTGGAAGGGTGGAGTGGTGGAATGAAGGACCAATAGCATTACAGCAACACTTGCGCGGGTGGAATTTCCGTCGCGCGGGTACCCGCGCAACTGCCCAGTTTGGACATTTTGGTCATTTGGCTCACCATAACCTTGGGGGATCAGATCCATCAGCTACATTCTCGATTTTTCACCATTGGAGACCTGGAGGAGGCGATTTTGAAGCTCAATACTCATTTCTTTTCATCTTTCCAAGATAGTGGTAGTTTCTTTATGCAATTAGACTTTTGTGATTGTTATTTTGTTGCCATGAGTGGCTAATTTCTCTATATTGGTTAACTTTGGTTAAAACCTTTGAATGTTTGTGGGTTTTTTAAGGATTCATGTTAGATTATCAATTATCTTATGTTTATGGTTCTAGATCATATTTCTTATGCTTGTTAAATGCTTTGATCATGAGCTTGGCACTTGAATGAGCTATTGCTAGTTTATTTCTTTGGTTTTGCATTGAATCATTGAATTAACTTAGAACAAGGGCTTTATGATGGTAAAAATCATCTCTAGTTTATGAATCATAGCTCCTTTATGGATGTGTAAGCATTGACATCCTCTAGGAATTAGGGATTCCTTCTTTCTTAAGGCTAATTAACTTCTTGGGTTCAATTGTTTCAATTAAACCCTTGATCTTGATTAAGAAGGTGTGTTGTCGGCTTCCCCAACCTCCATACTACCTAAGAGGAATCTTGGCATATCATGCTTCATGATTGCTATAACCAATTTGGGATGAATGATAAGCTTCATGTTGAATCCTAATGATAAACACACAAATGTTCATTGTGTTGAATTGCCTTAGTTAACCAACTCTCTCCAATATTTGAGCATCTCACTTTCTTGATTAATTGCAAGTTTTTAGTTATTAAAGTCTTTTAGTTTTCAAGTAATCAAACACCCCCCCCCCCCCCTCTTTAGTTTAATTGTAGTTAGTTAGTTTATTTACAATAGTTCTTTTAGATTGCATTGGTGATTGAATACAACCATTTCCCCGATGATCGATACGCCTTTTTACCATTATATTACGTTTTATTTGCAAAAAAAATGGTGTAATTTGCTTGGTGGGCTTGACATCCCATCAAGTTTTGGCGCCGTTGCCGGGGAAATTGGTTTTTTTGGGAACGGCAAACGAATTAAGTGGAGCCTACTCGCAATATTTCAACGAGCACCCCGGGTTCGAGCTCCTTTACAGGGCAAACCCAGCCCCCATAGGGATTTCCAGGGAAAAATTCCCCATATGTGGCACCACAAGAGGTAGTATAAGGGACTAGAACTCCCGACCTCACGCCCCACATGAGTATAAAACCCGGTGCATCAACCCAACTAGGCTGGATATCACTTGCGGGGAAATTGGTTATTGTTATTTGATTGTTTATGCCTAGGTCTACAAGAACCGGTGAACTACTCTACAATCCGGAAATTGAAAAAGAAGCAAAAAGGTTGAAAAAGCTAGCCAAACAAGCAAAGCAATAACAACTCATTCAAACTTCTTCCTCTTCTCCACTAATCAACATAGAAGATCAAGTTCATACCTCAAGTGATACCGACACCGAGCCAAATTCTCCAATTGTTGGTCAATCCTTTGAAGACATTCCTTTTGAAAACTACATAGCCATGAATCACACTCCACCTCACAATCCCAACCCAAACACAAATAATCAAGATGCTAATACCCCACCCCATCAACCAAGACAACAACCACAAGAACCTCTGATTGATATGCCACCTTGGAATCAAGCCCCTCCTCAAAACCAACCCAATTATCAACCACCACCACAACCACAAAACCAGCACTTCCACCAAAACAACCAACCTCAACACAATGCTTTTCAAGTTCAACAAGTACATTACCCAAATCAACCCAATTACCAACACCCTCTAATGTACCAAAACCCAATGTACCCATAACAACAACCTCCTTACAACCAATACCCTAACTACCAACCTTATCTACCACCAATCTACAATCCCCAACAATACCCATATCCACCTTACCAACAACCACCTAATTACATGCAACAATATCCCAATCACCCCTTTCCACCCAACCCCCCTCAAGAGTTGACACTTAGACAAATGATGGAGACGGATGTTACTCATACACCTCTTGCTATTGTTTATCCCGCAAACCGCCGAGGAATTGAATTGAAGTCAAGTTTCATACATCAACTTACCAAGTTCCATGGATTGGATAGAGAAGATCCTCAAAAGCATTTGAAGTCTTTTCATATGATATGTGTTAGCATGTTGCTCGAAAATGTGACATTGGATGACTTCAAGTTAACCGCCTTATCGCTCACCTTGGAAGATAAAGCTAGAGAGTGGTTATTCAACTTACCATCGGGATCTATTCACTCATGGGAAGAGTTACTAAAAGCCTTCAATAGCAAGTTCTATCCCACCTCCCGGATATCTAGTCAAAGAAGTGACATTTTGGGGATTCGTCAAGGGGAGAATGAGACTTTTCATGATTTTTGGGAGCGATTCAACAACTTATGTACAAGTTGTCCTCAACACAACATACCCGAACAACTACTTCTTCAACAATTTTATGAGGGTATGAATGAAAAAGATCGAAGGATGATTGATGCTTCAAGTGGTGGTGACTTCTTCAACAAGACACCTCACAAAATCTGATCACTTTTTGGCACCATTTCTCAAAATCAAAGGAACTTTGGGACTCGAAATGAAATGAAGAGAAGTTTTCCACAAGTGGTTGGTGAAGTTAGCAACACTCAACACTTGGAATCAAAGCTCTTAGATTTGACTAATGTGCTAAGTCAAATGGTGGTGGGAAGTGGTCAACAATTGATGGTATGCGGCATTTGTACAATGACGGGGCATTATACAGATAAGTGTCCCTCACTTAGTAATGAACCGGAAGATGTGAGTGTAATGGGAGGATATTAAGGTCAACCAAGACCCATGGGATTTGAAAACAATTTCAACCCAAATTGGAGGAATAACCCAAACAACCCATACCCACCAAAGCAAAATCCACCAAACATTTTGATGAGACCTCAACATCCACAATACCCCTCTCAAAAACCTCCATATCCACACACTTCTTTTAACCCTCCAAATTACCAACAACCTCCAAAACAAGGCCAATCAAGTGGTAACCGTCAAATAAGCCTTCAAGAACTCGTTACTTCTCTTGCTCAAAGCCAAAGCCAATTTCAACAAGAGACCAAGAACACCTTCTCCAACATTCAAGCACAAATTGGAGACTTGGCTACCGCTCTCAACAAGATGGAACAAAGGGGAAAACTTCCATCTCAAACCGAGAAGAGCCCCAATGTGAGTGCAATAACTTTGAGAAGTGGGAAAACACTTGGAGAAAGCAACCCTAAAAGAGTTTCAAGAGAAAAAGAAGATGAAGTCATCATTGTTGATCCTTCAAAAGTAGTACCTCCAAAGGAACTGGTTGTTCCAAACATTGGTCAACCCGAATCTTCCATCAATACCATAAAGCCATTGGTCATACCACCACCTTTCCCTTCCCGGTTAGCCTTTTCCAAGAAGATAGAGGAAGAAAATGAATTATTTGAAACTTTTCGCAAAGTCCAAATCAACATTCCACTATTGAATGCTATTAAGCAAATTCCAAGTTATGCAAAATTCCTCAATGATTTATGCACCAAGAAGAGAAAATTCAAGGCAAATGAAAAGATTCAATTCAATGCAAATGTGTCTGCGGTTATCCAAAAGAAGTTACCTCCCAAATGCAAGGATCCGGGAATATTTTCTATCCCTTGTACCATTGGTGATTTGCATGTCGAAAGTGTCATGTTAGATCTTGGAGCCTCGATCAATGTGATGCCATATTCGATTTTTAAATCTCTCAATGTTGGACCTTTGGAAGAAACTGGAGTAATCATTCAATTAGCAGACAAGTCAAGTGTGTCTCCAAAAGGAGTGTTGGAGGATGTGTTAGTACAAGTTAATCAACTTGTTTTTCCGGCGGATTTTTATGTCATTGATCTTGAAGAGAAGAGTCCTTCCAAATCATTTATGATCCTCCTTGGAAGACCTTTCATGCATACCTCTCACACAATCATTGATGTCCATAAAGGAAAGATAACTATGGAGTTTGATGGAGAAACCATTCACTTCAACATCTTTGAAGCAATGAGATACCCTAGCAACATTTCTCCATTGTATCGGGTTGATGTGATTGAGCCAATAAACGAGATAAGCCCTAATGTATGCACAAACAAGATACTCATGGCAGATGATTGTAAGCCTAAGAGGGAAGCTCAAAGAAGATTGAATCATCAAATGATGGAAGTGATCAAGAAGAAGATAATTAAAAGGTTCAAAAGGTGCAAAGAGAAGAAAAAGGCATTTCATGACAAGAACATAACCCAAAAACACTTTATTTCGAGTCAAAAAGTTCTTCTTTATCATTCACGCTTTAAGCTATTCCCGGGAAAGTTGCGATCTCGATGGCACGGACCTTTTATTGTTATAAAAGTTTTTGATCACGGTGCGGTTGAAATTAAGAGTTTGGAAACAAATCAAATATTCAAAGTGAATGGGCATTGCTTGAAACCATTTTATGAAGGCTTTGACACAGGAGAATTTGACAACATAACATTGGAAAATCTGAATTACGAAGGTAGACGGAAGCGGAGCTATGTCTTGGCAAAGACGTTAAATAAACGCATTGTAAATAAATAATCTCCACTTGAAGTTTTGGGTGTTTCTAAGCTTGAAGTTGGTCTTAAAATAAGCATATGGAAGTCCTGCAATGATCTTGGTGAAGTTTGAAAAATGCTAAAAATTTGAAATTTGCGTGGGTGCCCGCGCAGCCGTTGCGCGACCGACCCTCAGCCGCGCAGATTCCGAGTTCCAAATTACCCCCACATGGGATGCATTTTGATGTCTGCGCGTGACTGGTTCCTCACCCGCGCAAATTTTTGCGCGACCGACTGCCACCCTTGCAACCCTTGCGCGACCCAACCCTAGTCGCGCAAATCCGAGCTCAAAAATTACCTCAACCTGGGATGTATTCTGATGTGTGCGCACGACTGCCCCCCACCCGCGCAAAGTTTGCGAGGGTACCCGCGCAAATATGCCACTTCATAAGAAAATTTTGAGTCATTGCATGTGCTTCCTTTGTGCGACCATGCTTTCATCCATGTGTATTTAGGCGGCCAAGAACTCCACCCACACATCATTATACGACCCATGTTTTGCTTCCGTACCGTCCTTGCGGGCCTCCTCTACCTTGATCCCAGTACGATCCTTCCTTACTCTCATCCTAAGCATTGAGGACAGTGCTTAATTTTAAGCTTGGGGTGAGGTACTCTTTATCTTTTATTTTTTTGATTACATTTAGGTTGTATATTGTTGCATTTAGAGTAAGTCATTTAGGTCATTCATAAAAAATTTGCATAAAAATTTCAAAAATATTGCATATTTTCTTTCGTTCTTTTCTAATTTTCATTCTTTTTAGATGCATTCTAGTTTAAGTTTATGCATTTTTGTTCTCTCTGGTCTTCCCATCCCTACATGTACCATAGCGCTGAGTCATAAGTATTGAATCATAGATTGGTCCCGGGTCTTGATATGGAATTCCTTGTATTTGATAAATGGGACACGCTTTGAGCATCCCAGATCACTTTGAGACCGCTTGTGTGGGGGTCAGATGCAGGTAGCTTGATTGGGTCTAGGTGCAGAGGGATGTGGTTGGTCATGCCAATGTGTGCGAGCAAAGATTAGCCCGGTATAGTATTTTGAAGACATTAAAGACTCGCATATTAGTTTTGGGGGGAGTACCCCTTGGTACTCCCGAGTCTCGTCCGATCCTTGCTTAGTTAGATTCTCACCACGTTTTTAGGATAGGTCAACATTTTTCTAGGGGTCTAGAATTGATAGTTAAATAGATTTTATTTATCACACCCTACATTAAGGTGATTGATGAACTTTGAAGTAGGTCCCCCAATTCACATCTTTTGGGATCAAGTTTTTCGGTAACACCCATTTTTTGAGTCATATCCCTCCCTTTTTAGTAGATATTGACACATTGTCAATGATTATTTGGTGTTCGTGTTAAGCCGCTATATATTACTCCATTTTCATCATTGGAGTCATATGTTACATGGTGATATTCCTTAGACCTTCAAAGAAGAAAGACAAGAAGAAAAAAAATTGAAGAAAATTGAAAAACAAAAAATGAAGACAATAAGATACGATAAAAGATTATTCAAGAAAAACAACAAAAACAAAGACAAGAAAAATGAAGAAAAAGAGAAAAACAAAAAGAACAAGACTCCAAATTCAAGACTTCTCTAAAGAAAAATCAAGGAGCAAAGAAGACTAAAGACCAAATAAAAAGTTCAAGATTGAAGATTTAGGTTGTTAGGTTTAGATTTAGGTTAAGTATAATTTTTATTATTTTGTTTTATTTTTGATTTTTGGTGAGAAAATGCCCCGACGATGAGACGGTAGACTGTAAAGGACAGTACAAGGAATCATAGTGTGTGAAGAGGCGCCTTTCCTTCATGCATTATGATCTGCATTGGTGATTTAAAGTGCCCCCACTGGGTGCATCATCTGTTTCCTTTGTCTTGCACACCGAGACTACATCCAACCGTGATCTATTTGCCTATCAAGTGGTTGAGAATGTGGTTTATGGATCTAAAGCGGGGAACATTTTGAAGATGCGTAGGGTCCATGAAAGACTAATTATGACCATGTTGACTGATGTTGACCAAATTCTATGGTATCTTTATTTTTCTATTTTTAGTTTAGTTCAATATTATTCTTCTTCTCCTTCTCTTCTATTTGATCTGACATCATCCAATTGATTGGGATTTCGCACCAATTGGATCTGATTGATACACAAGCATATTTGGGGACTTACAAGTGGTATCAGAGCTTGGATTGTATCAGTCAATTTTGTCAGATCTTGACCTTATTTGATCTTATTTTTGAAAGATTCTTGCGTTTTTGGATAGATCGTGGCAAAATAAGGGGGGTTTGTTCATCGCGTTTTTCATAAAAATGAGTTTTGGAGCAAAAATCGTTGCTTTTGGTCATAACCAGCGAGGGGGTGGCGGCGTTTATGGCCGGCAGAAAGGGTTTCCGAAGTTTACGGCCCGAGTTTACGGCCTCGGAGTTTGCGGTCCGAGATTACGGCCCTCGCACGTGTACGGTCCGAGTTTGCGGTCCTCGGAGTTTGTGGTCCAGCACCTTGCACCTCGCACGCCTTCTCGTTGAGCAGCCTCGGTCTCGTGCCTCACACCTCGTCCTCGCGAGCAGCAGCCTCGCCTTCACATCTAAAAAATAGGAAACAGAATTGAGGGTGCCGGGTATCGAATCCGGGACCTCTGGTTCATAAACCAAGCGCCTTAACCAACTCCTCTAGCTAGCTGGATGATAAATCCCTTCGTTTTTTAATTCAAAAGGCGTTCTTCTCTCGGTTCCGGTTTCGCATTTTTTACATTTTCAACCCAAAATCATTTTTTTTCTTTTTAAATTACATTTTCAACCAAAAAAATAGTTTTTAAATTTTGTCTTTTTACTTAAAATTTTGAATTTGACTTTTAAAACTTGACCTTTGACTTTAAACTTTGACTTTCTCGTTTAACTTTTAAATTTTCAAATTTAGCTTTGAGGTTTATAGTCAAAGGGCCTTTTATTTAAGTTTGACTTTTAAGTTTGATTTTGACTTTTAGTTGTGCTTTTAATGGTTTTTGAAATTTATGAGGGAATTAAAGACATGAAAGAGAGTCGTCAGGATATGTTAAGACAAAAGTTCAACATGTTCAATTATATCCCTGGAGAAATCCTGGAAGCTCAGTTGCAGCGATTTACTACACTTACTACTGAGATTAATATAGTTGGGATCTTCTTGACTAAATCTGAGATAAACAAAAAGCTGCTAAATTCACTTTCGAAATCATGGGATATGAACGTGGATGTCATCAAGAAGACAAAAGATCTCAATCGTCTTAGTCTTGCTGTTGTAATTGAAGAACTTGACGCTTTGAAGTGTGGAAAAACAATGAGTTCTGCAAACATCCCGGTCAATGAAGTTTCATGCTCTCAATCAAGTGAAGCTACGATTAAACTTCTTCGTGAACATAATGATTTGCTAAAAAGGGAAGTCGGGGACCTAAAATACGAAGGATATCAACTTAGGAAAGGACAGAAATCCCTGAAGGTTGAATTAGAAGCAAAAACTAAAGACTTTAGGAAGTTTTAGGAATATTATAGCAATAAATGTGAAAATTATAACTATGTTAAGAAACAACTTGTTGAATTAACTGCTGAGCCTGACACATTAAAAAGCAAATTTGTAACTGCAGATTTTGATTTTAAAAAATTTGATGTGTCAAGTGAAGTAGTTGCGAACATGATTGATTTTAAAAAATTTGATGTGTCCGGATGATCCACAATTGATCATCCGGACTGAACGTGAAAGATTGAAGACCTTTTACTCCAAGAATACACTTCCCCAAAAAGAAGTGTGGTCTAGAAAAAGGATAACCAAGATCTCAGGGTTTGGGAGGAAGATCCTGACCAAGTTCGAACTTAACTGTGTGTTGTTCCGATTTCACTTCTTCCGGAACATACCAACTCAAAGCACTATCTCTGACGCCGAATTTCCTGCAATCAACCCAAATGACATCCTAATTATTGCTACACATTTCTGGAGTCATCAAGTTGATAGTCTCAGCATGGGAGCTTACCACGCTGCTTTAAGCTTCCTTAAAGACTATGTTGCTGAATTCTACTGGTGCGACTATGAACTGGCACATTTGTTCGGAACCGAAAATTACTTGGCTAAAATTGACTTCGTTCTACCAGAAGTTGAGTTATTGGCTGAAGGGCCAATCGATGAGTCGGTACTAGGGTTTGTCTACAAGCAAAAGAAGACAAACAAGAAGGACTTATTCTGAGTCCTTGACAAACATCTAGTTCCAACCAAAGCTCTTCAGAAATTCATCAGTCGTGCATCCAAGTCCAATGCCCCTGAACATGTCAAGGCAAAGTTTGTGAGTCAATTGCAATGGCACATTGAGGTTAGAGATTGGTTGTACAAAGCATACATTTTCATCAAGGAAGAAGCAAACTAAGCTGACATGATTGCTAAGGGGGTGTTTGGCTTAGCTTTTCACAACCAAAAGTCCTTTTTGTAAAAGAAAAAAAACAAAAAGATGTTTGGCAAACTAGGAACTTTTGGAGTTTTAATACAAGAAAAAACATATTTTTGGAAAAGTCAGGAAATCCTGACTTTTTGTAACTTTTTGGAAAAGATCTTTTGAGCTTTTAAAAGCTAAGCCAAACACCCCCTAAGTTCACTTAGGGGGAGATTGTTGGAACCTAAAAGTGAATCTCTAGCAATCACACAAAGAAGATCCGAAGTCAGTCTTAGGTCGGAAGTGGAATCTGGTCCGAAGTCACTGTGTGGTCAGATGTGAAGATTGTGTCCGAAGTAGAGAGTATGTTAGAAGAAAAGATGTTTCGAAATGGAGTATGAGTCTGAAACAGTTTATTCTTCTATGCATTAATTGTTCTTGTCTTTTCTGTGATGTAACGTTACTTAGGACCTACTCTTTTTATTTATTTGGATAATCAGAATGTCAGAAGTAGTGACATTGTCCGGTCCTTTGTATGTTTTCCGGTTTGTAATGTGTTTCTCCTTTTGCTATATAAGGAGTATTTAATGATAAGAACAATGAGACAGATTGTTGCTCCAAGATAGATGTATTTGAATTTACTTCACTTGCATCTTTCTCTCAAATCAAAACTCTTTCAAACATTCTACTTGTTCATTTATTGTCTTTACTTTGATTATACTCATTACTCTATATTTAATATATGAAGTACTTTATTGATTCTCATCTTCAAGTCTCGACTGGTCTTGCCAGACTTGACTGGAACTCTTAATCAGAAGCAGACATTGATCTTAAGCATTAACTAAAGGTTTGAGTTTTCGAGCCTTGTCCCTGCGCAATCAGATCTTTGTTCTCATACCTCTTAGGGTTGGCCGTCATGGGTTGCTTTAGAAGCAAGTTAGGGTAATCTGGATTTTAATGAGGATTTAGGGTTTCCAAAACTAACGAATTTCATCAGTTTTACCGTAATCACCCTCAAGAATTCGTTTTTCCCTATGTTCCATAATCAGTTTTACATGTAAAATTCGGAGAGTTTTTGGGGCGCTGCCCCAAACCTTGCCGGGGCACAGCCAGGGGCTCTGCCCCTTGGACCCTGCTAGGGGTGTTGCCCCTAGACCCCACCAAAAGGGCGTTGCCCCTTTGGAAACCCCTAACCCTTGACTTGTCGAACCAGCTTCTAATCGATCTTTATACATTCGTGCACTCCGCACAAACCCGTACATATATTAGAGTAAAAATTATGAAGTCTCTTAGCTCACATGTTAGTTCTAATTACATAAAATGACATGTTGACGCTAAAATCACCAACACCAATGACGTTTAACGAATATCTTATTTTTATTATGACGAAAGGTCTTCATGGAAATCACAAGTTGAATCACTAAAATTACTTATAAGCATCTCATTAGAACCGAAAAGAAAAGAGATTTGTTCGACAATACAGAAATGGATCGTAATGTTACACTATAATACCTGTGGTACAAGTATCTTTCTGATTCACTTTTGCATCATGTTTAATTGTTTCTACAAATATATATAAATAGCAAAACGTTTGTTCTTCTATCATGAAGAGAGTGATATATTGCATATTTTTAATAAATGTAGGAGGGCAAAATAGGAATAATGGATGAAGTTGTGGTGGGTGGTGAACAAGGGTTTCTATTGGATGACGAACAGTAGTAGGGAATAGGGATATCATACCATCTCATATTTGGAGGGTTTTTATTTTTTTGGCATTTGTGAATTAAACGAGAGAAAGAGATGCCGTGCCTGAATCTGTCAACAAATGTGAGCTTGGAGGGCGTTGATACCTCCGCCATCCTCTCCGAAGCCACCTCCACCGTCGCCGAACTCATCGGCAAACCCAAAGCCGTACGTACACTTCTCTCTCTCTCTCTCTCTCTCTCTCTCTCTCTCTCTCTCTCTCTCTCTCTCTCTCTCTCTCTCTGTGTGTTGTGTATGTGTGTGTGTTTTCTGTGCTTACTTCAAATCTGAAGGTTACTTGATGAGTTGATGTTATTATAGCTTCAAAAATTATCCAAGGAAAAGAAAACCCCCTTTCAATATGGGCCTTGACTTTTACTAGAGTTTAATGTTTCAGTGTTTATGAGTGAATTTTAATTTCCTTGGGTAGAAACGAATTAAGCACCGGTTATGGCAACATCACTTGGAAATTGATTGCACTGATTCTAGAATCATGATTAAGCAATGTAATTTGGTATTGAGTAAAAGCGTTGATGTAATTGTTTTGAAACGTGTGGGCAGTATGTGATGATCGTGTTGAAGGGATCCGTGCCGATGGCTTTTGGAGGTAGCGAGCAGCCAGCGGCGTATGGTGAGCTGGTGTCCATCGGAGGTCTGAATCCCGATGTAAACAAGAAAATAAGTGCTGCAGTTGCTGAGATTCTTAGCTCCAAGCTCTCTGTTCCCAAATCACGCTTCTTCCTCAAATTTTTCGACTCAGAGGTAACCTATATTATATGAATATCTATCTATCTCTTCTGTTTTCTTCATTGATATGAAATGTAGTGTGTGCTCATTTTGTTTGTTTGTTTGTGTTTTGATTTGATTTGACAGAGGTCTTTCTTTGGATGGAATGGATCAACCTTCTAGGCTATGTGCTATGTGTATGTTTATGGGTTGGTTGGATCAGATGAAGCATCAAATATGGATATCATATCATATTATTATTATTACTAGAAATATCAAAACATTGAAAGCTTATTATCCAAGCACTTTCTCTTCATGTCTCATATCGATGATGTTTGTATGAGTTAGTTTATGTGTAGCAGATGTGTTGTTTCAGCTGCTGTTATATGTATGTTGGGAAAGATTTACTCACTCACATCACATATACAGTTATAAATCCATGTTAAAAGATGAATTACCGTTTGATCCTTTGATACCTTAAAAGATGTAAATGCTAAGGGAGACCCCAATAGAAAGATTTTCATCTTTCTCAAAACCTTAACCCAAGAGTTTTGTTAAAAAGACAGAAACTGTAAAAGTTTGAATTTTCAAGATTTGATTTTTAGCTTGTTTTACTCTGACCAAAAGGCTAAACAGCAAACCAGTCCAATATAAATAACAAATGATTAATATCATAAGGTGTTCAGAAAACCCAAATGAACTAGAAAAATAGATATTATCAAAATGCACGATATTATTGTAACTTTTGCACCTAAAATATCATAGTCGTAGTGCGCTTCTTAGAGATGCACAGACAGGTTTTTCAAAAAGTATCACACCCGTTTGGAAACCCGATTTGTAGCAATGGTGAAAAAATGGTTCGGAAATATAGGACCACTTTACAAGTTGGTTGACAACCTGATTAAGAAAACTGGTTTGAAAAACCGATATTTTCGTTGTAGTGTGTTTTGCTAGACTGAATTTCAGTGTTGGATCCAGATCAAGATAGTTGACTCGTTTAACTTGGTTAAAATGGTATTGTTTTACTTTTAATTTTCATTTTTTTTAGTATTTTTTAGCATCCAGGATCATTTCAGGGGACAAAGGTTTGCTTTGATGGGAAACCAAACCTTTAGGACCTATGAGCAACAATTTCGATTTATATAAAATATTTTAGCCATTGAGTTTTTTTATGACAGGTTGGTGTTGGTTTAGCTAGTTTACGGTGGCTTTTGCAACTCCGGCAAGATTTCAGTAATCTTCTCCGGCGAGTCTCCGGCAAAAAGTTTGAATAAAAACTATTTTTTTCCATAAGTCGAATCCAAACACAGACACACACACACACATGAACTCGATTTTGTAAGCAAGAACCTCCAAATCTGCTATGCTTCAACGGAAACTCACCGGAAACTCGAAACAACTCCTCCAAATAAGTGATGAACAACAATCATCAAAGGAGATGGGTGTTGCTCCAAGGGTCGAGTGGCGCATATCATGGCATAAACCTACAAATTATTTGAGTTCTTCATCGTGATGTCTATTTTCAGTTCTGATGATGAACATAAACACACACACATGAACGCACACTAATTTCAAGAATCGATTTCATATTCCGGGTGTCCAAAACAAAAGATTTTCAAGAACTGATGGAGAATTCGGATTTGCAGATCTGATTAAGGACTCGGATTTATAGATCTGATGAAATGAAGATTTTCAAGAACCCATTTCATATGGTTGTTTGATTTGCAGAAGTACTCGGATTTCTTGTGTGTGTGCAATAAAAAAACTCATATTTATGTCCTATTTCTTGTACGTGTTTGCATATGGGGTGCGTTTGTGCATATGCATGTGTTTAAAGAACAATCCCATAAAAAGATGAAAAACACAAACACACTCATAAATCATTTATGTGTGTTCTATAAATGCACACAATTTTTGGGTTCATCATAATTTCTAAAGGGTCGTTTGATAGTTACTGATTGGGTTAGTGTTGACTGAGTTAGGGCTGAACAAGTTAGAACTTCTGACTGAGTCTGCATCTGACTGAAACCATGTTGTTTGGTTATATCTCTGACTGACTATGATTAATAATGAAAAATGACCATATTACCCCTTAATGGAAAACTTTATATAGCGTAAAAAATAACAATGAATTTTATTCTTGATTTCAGAAAAGGCAATAAACTTTGATCCAACCATGAATTCACCGTTTAGATATGTTTTGATGGGAGTTTATGATACAACAAACAAATAAATTAATTCAAGAAACATGAATATTGAAGGTATGATCAACCATAAAATGTATATTTTTTTTTGTTCAAAAGGAGCTCATTCAAATGACAATATCATTGAATTGACTATAGTTCATACATAGTTTAAACAACACAACCATTGAGCACAATTTTCTAATAATACAACTATTGAGAATTGTGGTAAACAGAGATGGAATCACAAACCTAGAAAATAATTACAAGTAACATCATCTATCTATCAATTCACATAGCTAATAAAAGGATTCAACCCTCGAGAATCATTTAGGTCTACACCAAATATAGATTGTCAAGAGGAGTGTTTGAGATGTAGTGTTTAAGCTCTGATTGTGAGCTTGATTCAGAGTATAAGTTTACAAGCTTACATATACCCTAAAATCAAATGGCACATCATTACTAAAGAAATGGAATCACAAACCTAGAAAGAATTACTACAAGTAACAACATCCATCCATCAATTCACATAGCTAATAAAAAGATTCAACCCTTGAGAATCATTTAGGTCTACACCAAATATTGATTGTCAAGAGGAGTGTTTGAGCTCTGATTGTGAGCTTGATTTTTTTGGTCAAAATGAGTGTTGAGCCTGATTACACCATCATCGGCCACTTACATCCTTATTCCTCCTTTATAGCCACTACAAAACACCATACCAACACTAACAACACCACCGGTCACCATCAAACCGACAACTATCATCACCATATTACCGCCATAAATAACAACCAAACCACCACCATCTTGATTGACATTCATCACCATTACACACCTTAACCCACCAAAATTCACCACATCTCCTTATCACCCACCACCAGACGCAACATCACCATCTCCGACCAACTTATCAATTGAAGGGAAAGAAGGTGAATATCGAATCTTTTGGGGATTGATTGGAGGACTGGTGTGTTAATTTCTAAGACCACGAAAAAGAAGAGGCTGCGATTTTGAATTTTTTGTTGGGTACCAGACACGCACACAAGTTCATCGATTCCAATACTAATGAAGCGAACACCAAATACCGATTGCAAAAGAAATCTAGACAGAGAAAGAAAATAGATAATACAAACCTAGACGCAGGGCAAATGGGTTTCCTTACTGGTCAGCTACATCTTTTTCACTTACCGGGTCACGAGATTGATCTGCTATTGCTGACCGAGTAAGCCAATTTGGGGCTCTACCAAACGGCCTAACCGGACCGAGTCAGTCAAAATTTACTGACCTGACCCGGTCAGTTCATTATCAAACTACCCCTAAGTTCATCATGATTTCTAATCAAGATAACATGAAACGAGTCGGTGATTTTCATCACAATTCTTTGTCTCATATATGATGCTCTAATAGATTTCAAAAATCCAGATCTATTGTTCGTTTGTTCTTAATCTGAAAATCAAAATATGAATGTGATATGTATTTTAGATCTAAAAATCAAAATCTTGTTTGTGTGTGTGTTACAATTTACCAGGAAAAAAAATGTTGGCCGGAAAAGATGACTGGAGCATCGTTTGGAGAAGATGACTGGAGCCTCACCGAAATTGTTAAATGTGGCAAAAATCAGCTAAACCTCCGATAGCAAGACATAAGGATGTTTTTTGAACAATTCAATGAAAAAATATAGAATCAAAAAATATTTTACCCTTTAAATCATTATCCATTTATTGAACCCATTTTTTAATACCTAGAAGACCGGGATTTTTAAAAGGAAAAAAGCCTAACCAGTTACATGCATAAAATCTCAACCCAGCAGATAAGTTCTTAACAGAATCAGTTGTATAAAACCGGTTTTATCCTAACGCGGCTTTTTTTTCAAAACCGGTTTTCTTGTGTTTTTTGTGCACCCGGCAGCCATCGATAGCTGATTTGCAGGTTGTTTGGCCACATAGACCATCCATGGTCAAAACAAAGTTCACCACCCATCACCTCCTTACAACACCACCATTCACCACATTCAGCAACTCAAAAAATCAATTTAAAAATATAACACGGGAAAAAAATCAATGAACAAAACCAGAAACTCCCTAAACCCTATACCTGCAAAAGAAAATGAATGAACCCTGACCTACAACTCCATGAAAATCCAATTTCAAATACAACTCAAAAAATCTATAACCCTCAACAGAAAAATCCCAACTTCAAAAATCAAGGAAAAAAAAAACCTCTAACACGATAATATTGAATATGCAACAAACCAAAGAAAAGCAAAATACAGGAATCGCATGCTTATTCCACAAGAATCATCCAAACTAAAGTAAAATCCGTTTCAAAAAAATTGAATTACAATTCAATTTACATCGATTTTCACAATATGGTTCCTTCAAGAGTTAACAAAAGTTAGTCGATTTTTTAAACCATTCAATCCGAAAATACAACATATTATTTGGCTTTGGTTGAAACCAGTTATCCGATACATACTATTCAATACAGATTAATAATAAAATAAATATACGTGGAAATATATGTTGATAATTCTGAAGCTAATAAATCTAAAAGACAAATGTTCTCAATCACAATTCAATCAAAATATTTTATCGCCATTTACAATGCAAGCATATGGCTGTTCAAGTTCAATTAGAATGGGATACGAGAATGACAAAGATTGAAAATGTAGATCAAAATATCATGTTTATAACAAAAGTAAGTAAAATACACATCAAAAATATAAACCGAATTGGTAATCAACTAGACACAAATTTTATGAACGATGACTCAGTGCTGCACAATCTAACAATCGATCATAATACAGTTAATCTTTTCAAATTGACAAAACAAAGCATAGTTTGGATCAAACCGATTTAGGGATCGACTCAGACACGAGCAGCAGCAACCACTGGCGCGGCAGAAACGGCCGCACTGGAGGCGGCGCCGCTTAGGAACGAGAGAAATCCGGTGGAAGCACCAGGCTCTTGTTCATCAAGGAATAGATCTTCTGGAGTCCTGAAAGCACCATGAGCAGAAACAACCGCCGTTCCAAGAAGCAACGCGGAGATCAGTACAGATCCGACACTTGTGAGAAAGATCACGACGATGCTCGAGATAATCAACAGGCCTAGGGTTTCACGCTCGGAGAATGTACGGCCGAAGATCACCAACGGCGGATCGGAGGGACGGAAGAGGTAGAGGAAGAGCCAGGCGGCGAGGAGGCCGACGAGGATGATCAGAGAGAAAGGATTTGTGAGGAGCGAGAACCCGAGGACAGCGGCGATGATGGTGATATAGTTAACGCGGAAGTATGAATAGTTCTTTCGGATCCGGCCAGCGGCGTCGGTTATGGAATCAGGTTTGGAGAACGCTGAGCGGTCGACGAGTTCAGACCATGGACGGCGACTGGAGAGTCCAGATCGGACGTTTTCGGTGACGGTGTTGATAAAAGCACGGACTGCAGGGGTGGAAACGGGCGCCTGGGATTCACCGGTGGAAATGGTCTGTTGGTTTGAGATGGGAAGAATCGCCGGTGATGAAGCCATTGTAGCCGGAGATTTAGAGGGAGAATTTGATGCCGAAGATCTGGAGAGATGATTTTGGTTGTAGACGTATGGATTTCTTGGTTTAAGGTATTGAAGAGGGTTTGGAGTCGGTGGATCTGAATTTGATTGTGTATAAAAATTGTAGGTAACGCGTTAGAGAATAGCGATAATGTTATATGACATATTACCTTTTTTATTTTTTTGATTAAACGCGTATTTGTGAACAAAGTTTTATGCTATGTATAATAAAAATTAGGTGTGAGACTCATTTATTATATAAATAAATGGTTTATTTAAAAAAAATTAAATATAAAATTTTAACAATTTGAAAAGTTTGAATTTATAAAAAAAAGAATTTTTTTGAATTATTAAAATTAATGAGACTTTAATGTATTGGATACATTACATATATAAATATTTTTTGTAATAAATATCTTACATATATATTACCTTACATATTAAATATGGAATTTTAATTTAATAAAATGAAAAATACAATAAAATACAAATAGAAAATAAAAAATTTAAAAATTTTAGAAAATATCATGTGTTCAAATGAAGAAGAAGAGGACATGTGGCAAAAAAAACTTTCATTTATTAGAGTAGATTATCTATTTTATAGGTAAAAGTTTAAATAAGACCAACTAAAGGTTAAGACCCTAATTAAGAACCCCAAGAACCCTTTCATTAATAGTATTTATGTCAAAATATATTTCTAACATTACACACGTAATAATTAATCGTAGTAAAATATGACATTTGAGTCAAGAAGTGTATATTGGCGTTAGTCAACCTCTTGGGTTTAGTCTCTTTATATATAACAAGAATTACAACTGATAATCCCTATTCTAAAGGATCTGATAAATACAAAAATCTGATAAACACAACTTATACAAAGCCTATCTATAATTTAAACTACAGCTCTATTTACGTTTATCTTTACATTCCCCCTCAATCTTAACCGGAATCAGGTTCAGATTGTATCATAACTTCTCCAACATACTTCTAGTCATAGGCTTTGTGAAACCATCTGCAACTTGATCATTTGATGATATAATCCGAACATCTAATGCTCCCATTGCTACCTTTTCTCTAACAAAATGAAAGTCGACTTCTATATGTTTTGTACGTGCATGAAAGATTGGATTAGTTGTTAAATAAGTGGCTCCCAGATTATCACACCAAAGTATTGGAGCTCGAGTTTGTTTGACACCTAACTCCTTTAGTATTGCCTGAATCCAAGTTCCTTCTGCTGTACCATTTGCTAAGGCTTTGTATTATGCTTCAGTACTTGACCTTGAGACTGTTGGTTGTTTACGTGAGCTCCATGAAACCAAGTTGGGACCTATAAATACTGCAAATCCTCCTGTAGATCGTCTAGAGTCCAGACATCCTGCCCAATCTGCATTTGTAAACACACTCAATAATGTGGAGGACGATTTTCGAATACGCAGCCCTGTAGTAATTGTTCCTTTAATATACCTCAATATTCTCTTTACAGCCTCAAGATGAATATCAGTAGGTCTAGCCAAAAACTGACAAACCTTGTTGACCGAAAAAAGAAATATCTGGCCTGGGTAGCGTGAGATATTGCAAACCTCCAACCATGCTTCTATACTTGAATGTATCCTCCTCATTCAGAGGTTTTCCATCATCGCTAGATAGGTTATTATTGACCATCATTAGGGTGGTGACAACTTTACAATTCACCGTATTAGTACGATGCAACAAATCAGTCGCATATTTGTACTGAAGTAAGGTAATTCCCCCTGAATTGTGAAGCACCTCAACACCTAAGAAATAGCTAAGCCTTCCTAGATCTTTGATAGGGAAATAGGAGCTCAACGCCTGAATGAGTTTGTCCACCACCCGTTGGGACGATCCCACAATAACTATATCGTCGACATACACCAACATAAATACAGTGACCTGATTGCAATGAAGAATAAACAATGAGGTATCAGCTTTAGAGGATCGAAAACCAAGTTGATGAAGTTGGTCTCTTAACCTAGAAAACCATGCCCTAGGTGATTGTTTGAGGCCATAAAGTGCCTTGCGTAATTTGCACACGTACTGAGGATGAGTGGAGTCTTCAAAGCCAGGTGGTTGGTGCATGTATACTTCTTCGTCCAGAAAACCATGAAGAAACGCGTTGTTAACATCAATTTGGCAAAGATGCCAGCCACGAGAGACTGCAAGAGAAAGGACTAAACGAATAGTGGCAGGCTTTACTACAGGACTGAAGGTACTTGATAATCAATACCATATTGTTGGGTGAAGCCACGAGCAACTAACCGCGCTTTATGCTTATCAGTAGTACCATCCGGATTTTGTTTTAATTTAAAAATCCATTTACACCCAACAATATTAATACCAGTGGGTCTAGGAACAAGAGTCCATGTCTGATTTGTCTTGAGTGCTTTAAATTCTGCTTCCATGGCAGCTCTCCAAGCAGGATCAGTCATAGCAGCTCGATAAGAAGTAGGGGTAATAGCAGAGAAATCTCTTTTAGAAAGATCATAGCAAATAGTGCCATCCGTGAACTGTTTAGGGAAAGTTTTTCCCAAACGAGCACGCGTGGTCATACCTGGTGGAGAAGCTTCTGGAGTGGACTATACAGGTGGCGATAGATCATCAAGTGGAAGTGACATGGACGTTGAGGTGGCTGGTGACACAGGCTCCTGAGGTTCAGCTGCTGGTGCAGTGACTGATGACAAGGTTGTTGTATCTGGCACAGCAGCAGGGCTTGTGGTTGCTGGTGTGGATTCTTCTGTGGGTACATGCAAATGTGATACTGGAACAGTGATTGGTGGAGAAGTGGAAACTTGCGGTATAACAGTGGGTGGTATTGCTGTACCTGCATCATAATTGTTAGCTAACAAAATAGATAAGTCATATATGCTCATGTGATCATTAGTAACTGCCGGTTCAGACTGGGGAAACAGGACTGATTATGAGTTAGAAGGAATAGAAGATAGAGTATGTGTAGGAGTGTATGGAAAACGATTTTCATCAAACACGACATCTCTTGAAATATAAATGCGACCTGTGGACCTATCTAAACATTTATAGCCCTTATGAAGGGAGATATACCCCAGAAAAACACACAATGTGGAACGAAAACTGAGTTTGTGAGTATTATATTTCCGTAAACTAGGCCAACATGCACAACCAAAGACTCTAAGAAATGAATAATCGGGTTTGATTCTTAACAAGCGTGTAAGTGGTGCAATATTGTTAAGAATTTTGGTAGGCATACGATTAATCAAGTAACACGCAGTCAAGAAAGCTTCATCCCAATAACGGAGGGGAAGATATGACTGAGCTAATAGAGCCAGACCAGTTTCCACTATATGGCGATGTTTTTGTTCTGCTATTCCATTTTGTGGGGACGTATGAGGACATGAGACACGATGTGTGATTCCCCCTTTTTGAAAATATCGGTGTAGTTTTTGGTATCCACCCCCCAGTCTGACTAAACACTACGGATTTTGGTGTTTAAGAATCGTTCAACGTGATTTTGGAAGGTATAAAACACTTGCTCAACATCAGATTTGTTTTTAATAAGGTAAATCCAAGTGTATCGACTGTAATCATCTAGAAAGCTATCATAATATTTAAAACCCCCGCTAGACACTTGAGCGGGTCCCCAAACATCAGTATGTATAAGTTCAAGAGGACAAGTAGAGACACGAACAAAAGTATTATATGGTAATTGATGACTTTTTGCACATTGACAAGCATCACATACTAATGAATCATTACTAGGCAAACAACCTAACTTATTTGAATTTAAAATAGTCTTGACAACTACTGAAGTGGGGTGACCAAATCTTCGATGCCGTTGAGATGAAGAAACTTTGACACTTGATAAACCATGACGTTGCGGAAGACTTTTAGAACGACTGATAGGTATAGGGTAGAGACCACCTTTGCTCCTACCTAGTAGTAGAACTTTCTTCGTGGCTATGTCCTTGACACGGAAAACATTAGGATGAAGTTCAATAAACACATGGTTATCAGACATAAGTCTCTGAGCAGATAAAAGATTTTTCTTAATGTGTGGGACATATAAGACATTTTTTAAATGGAGAGGTCTAGTTAAACCGGGAATTACTGAATGACCAACATGAGAAATAGACAAACCTGCTCCATTAGCGACTTGAACTTGATCTTTGCCATGGTAACGATCTTGGACAGTGAGGCGATCAAGCTCATTGGTTAGATGATCAGTTGCTCCACAGTCAACACGGCAGTTTGGATCTGAATTATATCGAGCTGATGTCACACTGTTGGCCCCACGATAGTCCTCTGTCTGGTAAGTATGGTTGAAACGGTTTCTGCAAGTTAGGGCTGTGTGACCAGGTATGCCACATACTTGACAGCGGGGTCCTCCATTGTTCCGACTGCGCCCATGACCTCGTCCACGGTAACCACCTCCTCTGTGGTTTCCTCTCTGATTGAAGTTGTTGTACCCACTTGTATTGTTGCGACGAGGTGCACTGTTGTTACTGTTGTTTTCTTGACGTGTGACGTTATTAGCGGACAGTGAGAACTCCACAGTGCTTCTCATGGAGGTGGCTTGAGCCTCATGTGCTATTAGATAAGAGTAAAATTCTGGAAATGTAACCTTCCGTTCATTGCTGAGAACTGTTATGGCAGTAAACAAATCGCCATGTCCTGGTCCCAATCCAGCCAGCATATAACCTATCACTTCCTCATCAGTCATCGGTTGTCCAATATTCGCCATTGTATCAGCGAATCCAGTCATTTTCTAGTAGTATTCAGCAACACTTAGGTCTCCTTTCTTTGTGGTTGAAAGTTGTGTACGAATCTGAATTGAATTTCCACGGTGCTAAGCAGAGAACATGGTGTGAAGCGTTGTCCACAGCTCCTGAGCAGTGCTGGTGCAGCGAATTAATTGAGGAAGAACTTCCTCTGTCATCGAGGATAGGAGACCGCCAATCACAGCCTGATCTTGAATGACTCAGGCATTATGTTCAGGATTTGGGGATTTTTTCGGGGGCTCAACTTCCTTTGCGATGGTACTCGTCTCTGTAGTTATCACGGCTGAAGGGGATGGTGTAGTGCCATTAAGGTGGCCGAAGAGTTGGACTCCCTTTAGAATAGGGACCACTTGCGCTTTCCATAGGAGGAAGTTGGAGCGAGTTAGCATGCAAGAAATAGCCGTAGCAATGGTAGAGGACTTGACTGGGGCTGACATCGTTGGAGAAAGAAGAGAAATACTCTTTGAAGGGGAATCAAAGAGCCGGATAGAGAACTAGGGGTTCGACTTTGGATCAAAGCTCTGATACCAAGTCAAGAAGTGTATATTGGCGTAAGTCAACCTCTTGGGTTTAGTCTCTTTATATATAACAAGAATTACAACTGATAATCCCTATTCTAAAGGATCTGATAAATACAAGAATCTGATAAACACAACTTATACAAAGCCTATCTATAATTTAAACTACAGCTCTATTTATGTTTATCTTTACAATTTGAACTAAGTCTAGGGTATACTATGTCTATAATATAATGATCATTAATGTAAATAGGCATCCATGTTGCTTCACATTCTTCCCGTACCAAACTAATATCCAAATAAGTAATTTATTGAAATCATTTTTTGTTATTTCTTTATGATTTTTTCTGTAATTTCTTTCAAAATTACTAGTTATACTTCCAAAAATGCACAACCTTAACAAACATTCATCAGATTTTTAAGAATTAGATTATCTCTCTATCTCTTTTTTTCTGGTGATATCCACCATTTTCACTATCACCGACGGCGGACTTCCTCTGGAGAAAACCACCGCCAGCTAGCACTATCGTCTGGCCTATTACCGCTCCTGCCAGGTCGTCGGATTTCAAGAGTCCAGATGTACCTGAACCTCCGATATGTCATGAATTACCAAATCTACCAGATCGTATGATTTTTTTAGATCTAGATTTGGTTGGATTTTCACTAGGATCATCCAGATCCGTTGTCAACGAGCACATACGCCTTCATCGCACCATAACCACAACCTTCTGGTACCACCAACGACGATCGCCACCACCTGCAATCATTCCAGATCTGCATAGGTATGGTCAGATCTGACATTTAGATGCGATCTCATTAAGCCTTTTGTTTTCCGGCGAGCTTCTTTGCTTCAAATCGTTGGGAGAGTCACTAATCGTCATCATCATCTCAGATCTAAAGCCAAATACATACTGATTTATCGGATTTGGCGAGATCGTCTAGTGTATTTTCAAACATAAATCTTACATTTACAAAGCATTTCATGGTGGCCAGTTGTTGTTCCACTACCACCTCAGATCTGAAAACAATGTACACGCAAGGTGTTTGATGAAATGTCTAAACAAGATCTGTAAGTTTTTATATTATAAATAAGTGTTTAAAATTTTGTATTAAGCTGTGAACTAGTGTCTGAAATGTATATTATACTATGAGTTTTGTTTTTCTTATGCATTAGTCTGTGAATTAGTGTCTAAAATGCTGAATTAAAAAACATTGAATTAAACTTTGAATTAATGTCTAAAATATTGAATTAAACTTTGAAATAGTGTGTGAAATGTATTAAACTATGAATTCTAATTTTTTTATCTATATCTGAATTTTATATTTGTAAATGAGTTATAAATGTAATGTATTAAACTGTGAATATGTGTTTTTTATGTATTAACTTGTGAATATATAAGTTATTAAGTTGTGAATGCGTATTTTTTTGATGCACTAAGTTGTGAATTAGTGTCTGAAATATTAAATTAAGCTGCGAATTAGTGTCTGAAATGTTGAATTAAACTGTGAATTCTAATTTTTTTTATGCAGATATGATTTTAGAGGGAAAGATGTTGGCGGTGTTGTCACCGATGGTCGGTGGTCGAGATGGTTGATGGTAGTGGATGTTGGTGGTGGTGGTTGAGTAAGGATCAGGGCCGACCCAATACATGGGCCAGATGGGCCAAGGCCCAGGGCAACATATAAGGAGGGGCATAAATTTAATCCACTAAGTAATATGTATATTATGTTAGCCAAAAAGATTAGTCCACGAGTAAGAAGTTCAATCGATCGTGTGGGAGCGAGGCAAGAGCGAAGGCGTGTTGGTGAGCGCCAAATAATTAAATCACTTTGAGAATTGCAATAGCCATATCGGTAAATTCAATCGGCCCCTAGAAAAACATACGAGTTCGTAGAGACCAAGGTAGGGATGTCAACGGGGGCAAACGGGACCGGGAGTGCCTCCCCCGCCCCCGCCCCTGAAATTTTCCTGTTCCCCCGCCCCCACCCCCAATATTTTCCTGTTCCTACCCCCGCCCCCAATTGATTTCAGGCTGCCTTTTTTTTGGGCTAAAAGAAATTATTTAGGTTAAAAGAAGCTATTTTTTAAGTAACAGATAATTATTTATAGCAGAATCTTACATGTTAAAAATAAAAAAGTTATGGCATCTTAAAAACATTATACTAACAACATAAAAATATGTTTTTTGATAAATTTTGGAAGATCACAATCATGTTATTGTTTAATGTATTCATATAATTAATAAATGTAAATATATGTGTAATTTATTAACGGGGACCCCATGGGGGTTTCGGAGCGGGATTGCCTACCCCTGCCCCCGCCCCCGAAATTAAAACGAGGGTTAACCTTTCCCCCGCCCCCGATTTTTTTAAAAAAATTCCCCAAAACGGGACGGGGACCCCACGAGACTTTTTGACATCCCTAGACCGAGGAGCTGGATCTAAAGTCTAAATCGACTTAACTAATTCATTGATCCCATTTACCATCCTTCTACATCAGATTTCTATTCTTTAGTGTCATTAATTTTTGTCAATTAAACCTACTATTGCACTTAATCGATCATCTCAATAATATCATAGTATTGCGATTTCAGATTTTTTATAGTATTGCGATTTCAGATTTCAGATTTGTGTGCAAGTTGGAGACTTGGAGTTCGATTTTTTTTATTGTGAGTTCGATTTAGGTTATAACCTGAAGCAAACTGCGAGGGCAACGAAAGTAGGAAGGACTTGCTGGATTTTTCGATTTTTGATTTCTCTTCAATTGATCTGGGTAAGTTTTATTTTTCTTAATTTAATACTAATTTCTTTATAAACTTGTTGCCATCAATCATCTCTTAATTTGATTTTTGTGGTTTTTTTCAGAAGTTTGATTTATACCTGAGTCGAGCATTTGGAAAGATTTTTGAAATCGATTTGCTGTTGTTATTCTTACTGTTTGTGTTTCATTTTTTGTGTAATTTCTTTTGTACCGATGGTTTTCATTTCGTTTGAGGTAGTCCTTAAAGCAGAAAGTTGAAATTTGTGGTCACAAATTATTTTCAATAGTTTATTCAATGTTTTATAGTTTTTTCTTATACTTTGTTTCTAATCTAGTGTAAACTTAGAATTTCAATGCTATTTCGACCATGTTTGGAGCTATCCTTTTACGAGGTGGTCTTTTTTGGCTATATTTTAAGAGCTTTGGATGGATGGGGTGATCTATTTTTACTGAAGTATGTGGCTAGAGATTTGGAAAGCTCATTGCTATTCTGAGTATGTTTTAATATGATTTGCTTGATTGTTGTTTACTTCAGCTGGAGATTCGCTACAATTGTAGAAACATGTTTTTACTTTTTACATACTGGTTGTCGGGAGTTTAGTTATGTAACGACCGAAAAATTCCAACCAATTTAAACTTTTCAAAAACACCCCGATTTCATTAATTTATTACAAAAAGGTTTTCATTACAGTTAAATTAAAGTATTCCCAGAATCTCATCACAACATAAACATGAGGAGCGGTACGATCACGCCTTTGCCTTGCCACGGTCTCCTGAAGAACCTGAAAAACATAAAACCACAACTGTAAGACCGAAAGCTTAGTGAGATAAACCCAAAATACCAACCACATATACCATACACGCATAACATGCCATAACATATCCGATCACAGAACAGCCATGCACTTCGGGTCTACTGTGTGACTGGTCCGCCGCACCGGCCAACAGTCCACCTGGTCCACCCTCCGAGTCTAGCCATATACATCGAGTCTATGGTGTGATTGGTCCGCCCGCACCGGGCCTTCAATCCACCCGGTCCACTCTCTGAGTCTACAGTATGACTGGTCCGCCCGCGCCGGGCCTTCAGTCGGCCTGGTCTACTCTCCGAGTCTACAGTATGACTGGTCCGCCCGCGTCGGGCCTTCAGTCGTCCTGGTCCACTCTCCGAGCCTCGGCACGTCTGGTCCGCCCTCTTGGGGCCTGCAGCCTATCCGGACCGCTCACTGGGCCTTCGGGACAACCGGTCCGCCCTGGGTATCTTGGCCTACAGCACAAAGCAGGATCCGCCTCAACCCAAATCCAGTCCAAACAACAATGTGCACATAAAAATACAATCATATAACAATTCACAGTCAACAAACCGATCAAACAGATCACATAACATATCATCATCATAACCAGGATACCGACTTAACCGATCACTAGCATAGCATCACCCTACATCTCAGGATACCGATCCCAACCAGGTCTCTAACATATACCATCCTAGCTACCAGGATGCAACATATCAAAGCAATAACATACAACAAATACCCGGATCTCAATCCGATAAAGGGCCGACCTTGGTGCCTTAGACCCTGTTGATATAGTGAGGATAACTCACCTCGAAACTGCCGACTGAACAGATAACCCAAGCTGCTCCAAACACGAACTCCTCCACTGAACAACACCAAAGCACTGAACTCAATAATCACCAATAATTACCAAAATACCCCTGGAAGACAACAGGTCAACCCTTGGTCAAAGTCAAAGTCAACCCCTAACTGACTCTACTCGCCGAGTCAACCCGATGACTCGCCGAGTCCCCATGCCCAACATTTCCTTCAATCCGCGACCCAACTTGCCGAGTCCAACAATTCTGAGTCCACTCACACACAACTCACCGAGTCATCCCTTGACTCACCGATTCTCGGCTCAACCAGAAAAGATTGGGACTTCTCGACAAGACTCGCCGAGTCCAAGAACAGACTCGTCGAGTTTAAGGCTATCTTCAACCTACTCGCCGAGTTGTTCTTCCAACTTGTCGAGTTCCATGCCATCTTCATCCAACTCGCCGAGTTCCAGCCTATCTTCAAGCAACTCGCCGAGTCCACCCATGTGACTCGCCGAGTACCACCGGGTCTGAATCCATACCGAGGCTTTCCAAGCCATGCAGATGATCCAAACTATAGATCTACCCTTCCTAAGGCCATCCATCACGTAAAGTGGCAAACTTTACGTGAATCCAAGGAGATCTAGGCATTTTCACTCTAGGGTTTGGGTTTGGGACAAGATAGCTCCTTCAATCACTCATAAACAGGGACTTTCATGCATTCTAACCCTTTTCCATTCCAGATCTGAGGTAGCAACCTCATATTTAACCTCTAAACTCCAATACATCAAAAGATATGATCTCTAACACCTCCAAAATGATGAATCTAGATAATAGCAGCTCAAACAATGAAATAATACCTCAAAAGGAAGCTCCAAGAGAAGATTAATCCGGATCCTTGCAAAGCCCTTTGATCCAAGTCTCTTATCCTTCAAGATTTCTTCAACAACCACTTCTCTAAGCTCCAATTGCACTCTAATCCCTCACAATCACGTCTTAGGGCTATTTGGACTTCAACAGAGGGTAAAGAGGCTGGGGAGAGGGCATAATGTTGTTTATATAGGGCTCATCCTCCGGAATTAGGGTTTTCTCCACTCAACGCCTACTCGCCGAGTCCATCCGCTGACTCGCCGAGTCGGCCACTTAACACGCGACCAAAGTCGCGACCCTACTCGCCGAGTCCACCCATGGACTCGCCGAGTTCCCCTTCCCAATTTACTCTTTTAGCCCTTCAACTTTACTCTTGATATTTCGGGATGTTACAATTCTCCCCCACTTAAATTAGGCTTCGCCCTCGAAGCCTGCGGTAACTCAACTCTAGAAATACTCCCGCAACGCGCCACCTGGCATTAACCAGACCAGGTTCCTCAAGGCACAACCATCGAAACTCGAACTCACTTTCTCCTTTCTTACGGTGTCCTGACCACCGTCTTAAGCCGGCCACCGGCTTCACCCTCTGATAACCCCACTTAACAACTGAGTACTACTCATGATGCAACACTGCTCCAAATCACAACCATCACTCGTCCCATATGAGCTAGAAATAACCATGCACCACCGGATTCTCGATCCGAGTCCAACTCTATCCATTCAACTGACAGAAAGACACATTCTTCAGAGCAACTCCCATGAGTTCTCCTCTTGCAATCACATACACATGCTGAACTAGCTCTAGCACCCTCGGGTTGGGAAAACCCGTTACACTGACGACATCTCCAAACATCCCCCAGGATGAACCACTATTACGTACACAATAACCTGATCATAATCACACTGAGAGCCCAAGACTCCCTCCCTGCATCCCCTCCGAGCCCTCTTGGCTCTACACCCGCAGAATTCCTTCCGCGACCTCAGCAGACATCCCAAACCGGATGTGATTCCATTCCACTGCCGCAAACACGCTGCTCAATGACCATACTTGGATTACTCCAAACATAACTCTGTGCTGCTGCTTTCACTTTCATGAATTTGCACTCCCTCTCGGAGTTACACTCCTCTCTCTTTCCTTTACCAGGGAAATCCACTTGGCCGCCTTGTCACTACGACAAGTGCCACGGTGCTCGCCCAATGCTACACCACTCCTTCATAGCGATACCGCTATCCATCCAACACACATGCTCTGACTCTACTCGCAAGGACTCTCGAGTCCATGCACCATCTCCACTAATCAAGATCAATACCCGGGGCCAGACCTTCTAATGCTAACACATCGCAACATACTCAATCCATTTCCTCGAACCGATCTAACAATACTTGCAGAGTCTTCAGAATGACTAGACCGCCTTAACAGGCCTTCCGCCAATCTGGACCACTCTCAGAACCTTCAGCCAATCTGGACCGCCCTCCAGTGCCTTCAGTCTAGCTGGATCGTTCTCCGAGCCTTCGGTCTGACTGGTACGCCTACCGGCCTTCAGTCTATCCAGACCGCTCAACTAACGTTCATCATTCCGAGCTATCTCTTCGGGAAATCCTCCCATGCATACTGTTCTAGCCCTCTAGGGGTTCTGAACTCTATCTCCATCACAAATAATCGATACCGGCCTGATCCCAGGCCCTCCACAATCAAATGCCCTAGGTCTGTATCCCGCCCCACATCCCCGACACTTACTCATACCAGCCTACACTCTGGGCTGACAGATCACTGCGGAATCCCAAACAGATAAGAAACCTCACATGATCATCGATCTTCCGTAGAATTTTCCAATTCTCCCCCACTTATAGCACTGATTATCAACCACCGGTCGCTATCACCGACCTCTCAAAACAACCCTGCACAAAACCAACACTTACACGCGGACTGATTCCCACTAGCACTAACAACCTTCACAAAAATCCCATTTCCACACTGATCATCCCGCTCGAAAGAAACTCAATCTGCAGCTAACCACTCCTCAGAAGGCAGATGCTACCCGACATTCAGACCAACGCCAGATTCCCACTAAAAACCCCATGAATGATAACCAACGAAATTCCCAACACTAACCCATAACCATACCATAATTCTCAAAGAAAAATGAATACCACACCGAAAACCACACAATGAGACTAGCAGATAAACAATACCCACAATAATCACAAGATAATCAAGACATCAAGAAAGAAACATACCCGCGACTGCCTCCGGCACTACTCTGACCTCCTCTGTTGTAAGCTGAAAAGCACGACCCTGAGCCCTTGGGGGCTCCGCTCCACCCTGACCTCCACCCGTGATCCTCAAAGTGGCCGGTGTTGGAGCCTGCACCGGTCCTGTAGCAAGCTGTGGACAATTGACCCTCAAATGTCCAACCTGATGACAATGATAACAAATCCTCAAATCCCGAACCGGCGCTGACTGCCAAAAATCCCTCGCATAGTGCCCCTCCTTTCCGCACTTGCGACATGCACTACCGGACCTACAAACTCCGGTGTGACTCCTCCCACACTTCCCACAAGTGTGGCTACTCAGATCTCCCATCCTAGAATCAATGGTCTTTGACCGTTTCGGCGCCGACTGCGACTGCACCGGAGCCTGCCTCAGCTCACATAACTGCAACTCAATCTCTAACTCACGCCGCCTGGCGGCCTCCTGCAACTCCAACAAAGTCTCGCACCTCTGCATAGACACAAACTGTCTGATATCCCTCTTGAGCATGCTCAGATATCGAGACATCTGAGCCTGCTCCGAAGCGAACTCAGGGCAGAACATCGCCCTCTCAGTGAACATCCTGGTGATCTCAGTCACCGACTCCGAACCCTGCTTCAGCTCAAGGAACTCCTGAGCCAATCTCTCTTTCTCTCAACTCGCGGAACATAACGAGTGCTAAACATCTCTCTGAACTGATCCCATGAAACCGCAGCCCTCTACGCATCCGAATATGACCCCGTGGTCAATCTCCACCAATCCTTCGCCCATAGCCTCAACAGGTTCAGAGCACACCTCACCCTTTGATCAGTAGGGCATGAACACGTGAAGAAACACCCCTCCACGTCCGATAACCATCTCATAGCAATAATCGGGTCCTGAACTCCATCAAAGGTGGGAGGCTTCGTATTATCGAAGTCCCGATAAGGATATGTTCTATTTCTCACTTATCTTCATATTCTTCACCGATTCTTCGATGATTTCAGATAAGTTATCCTCTTTTATTATTCATGTATATGTTTTTTTCTTTTGATGTTTGCTTCTGAAATATGAGATAATTTATTTATGTATTAAACTGTGAATAAGCTTTTTATACCCTAAAATATGATACTCCCTCCGTCCCAAAATTATAGTCCATCTTTTGTTTTTGGTTTGTCCCAAAATAATAGTCCACTTCTAAATATAAATAATATTTTTACCAAAATACCCCTTATTATTACTTAACCAACTAAGCAATTAATGGAACATTAAATGCAAAGTGAGGACAAAACTGTCATTTTATTATATAAAGTTAGTGGTAATTAATGTTTTTTCTTAATTTGTGTGTTTTTTGTCTGTGGACAATAATATTGGGACGGAGGGAGTATTATACTTGTAAATGAGTTGTTAATGCATTATATTAAACGGTGAATTTTATGTATTAAGTTGTAAATTTTATTCACAACTTAATAGAATAATTTCACAATTTAATACACCAATATGCCTCCAAATATGAACGTATAAATGTATGCTTTAAGTTGAGAATATGGTTGTGAATATATAACGTTTGTTTATTAAATTGTGAATTTATTGTATTAAGCTGTGAATTTTGTGTATTAAAATATGAATTAAGTTATGATTTGACTGTAATAAACTATGAATTTTTTGTTTGCTTCTGAAATATGAGAACAATGAATCATTATACACATATATGATTTTCTCTAATTTAAATTAATTGTATAAAAATTAAAGTATGAATATTGTGTAAATTAAACGTTGAATACTAATCTTATATGGCCCCAAACTTTTGAGTATGAATAAAACACCTTTATTCAATCACCATATTGATTACTCATTATTCATTTTATAATGTTTCGGATAATCAACTTATTACTTGAATTATAACAACAGTTGTCCCATGCTCCAAGAATCCACACTATGTTTTCCTATGGTCCATACTTTATGAAATAGATCAATTGAACACATTTCCAATGCTACTCATTTCACAACTCCTAATCCTTGTCATAAGTGTAAGAATACAAAATTCTTGACACTATTAGAATCTGTTAGATTCTAACATTTTATGCAACGATCTTTTCGTAATGTCACAGCACCAAAGCCACCAAGACTTTGCCAATGATATTACAAAGTGCTCTATTTGAGATTTTTACAAAGCAATTCCATAGATATGAAGTCTCACATTCAAAGTACATTCCTTTGAACATCCTTCTTTTATAAAAGTTTCTAATCTAGACATAGATTCTCGATGTCCAACTCCCAATATGGATACATTTCCATATTTGTCATACGACAACTCATTATTAATAGAATCATATCTAATCATAATAATGTCATCATGGTCCATTCGTTACTATACTTCCAACTGCCCACAAGTGACCAATCTTTGGTGAACCTTAGATTGTCCTTGACAGTTGTTTAATTATTTTAGTCAAATCCGAATCTAGTCCTTTTCCTGCTAAATGCCCGAGGAATTTGGAAAATTTAGAACAGTTGAATATTACAACATATGCAATCGATCCTATACCCAAAGCGTATAGGATGCGATACATAATGTCTTACATACAGACATGGTACTTTCCTAGTCTCTTGCTATAATATTGTCATATATAGAATGCCCCTATGTTAAATCTTTTCTACATAACACTCATGTATGTCCTTTGACTAAATTTGATTAAAAATTCTCGATCCAAGCTTTTAGATTTTTTAATGAAGTATAATATTTTCTCCCTTAATTATAGCAAAAAACAACTTTTCAACCCCTGAAATTTTGCAAACTGAAACTTTTGTTTTCTATAATTAATATTGCTAATTTGCAACACTTAAAATAATAATCATGCTCCAACTAACATGATAATTATATTCATACCATCATAACATTTATCCTCCCACTAGCTTTGATATGTATTCAGAAAGCAGTTGGACTTCTAAAAATCAATACTTATTGACTTCCAAAGTTCATATTTCTAATACGATATGCTTCGGTAAGCCTTTATCTAAGCTTCTCAAACTCATAAACCTTTCCTTAGATAGCTCACATGTGTGTCTAAACCATTTTAGAACCTACAACACTAAGTCCCGAATGTTCAGAATTATTGCTATTTCTCACAATTCGAACTATGAATAGGGATGCAGTAATCATAATCGAATTTGAGAATTCAAATATCACAATTGCTATCTTCTTAAAATATCTCTTGGTGAAAGTGTTTCCTCATAATCATTTTCATGAAGCGGAGAGAAAACTTATCACTTAGATTTTATGGTGTATGTGTTCTTATCCATGTGAATTTGTCATAACCATAATACCAAGACAATGTTTGTGACAAATCCAAACTCTTATGGATAGAACTTGTTCATTCTTAATTTTGTGTCATCATGGGTCCCACCATTGTTTCCAAGTTAATTAGCAACTCGCCTATAATGCACTTTCATTGAACAAGGTGCTTGCCTTTATGCAGTCAATTGAGAACTCGTAGAACTCATATGCATAAGTAACTTTACTGGAATGGCATAGAAACGAAATCATGTCAACTAGTGATTAACGATAGGTTTACTCTTGATTAGTTCTTGAAAATTTTCAAGATCTTTAAGACTCCCACTGACCTCTTGACATATAAGATTCTTTTTTCAAGAACCATTTCTTGTCAAATAAATATTCAAGAATTAGTGTAGTTTCTTATCAAGATAAACACCTCACACAATTGGTCCTAGTTGATCTTTGTCTTATCCAAGACATTACAACTTACCAATTTCAAATGTATAAGAGTAAGAGACTTTTCTACTCCACATTTGATGAGTGTTATAAACCTTCTTAAGATGATGTCACTCAAGTCACAATCTTGGAGTACGACTCTAAGACTTGATTTTGGAACGCAGTATGATTCACTTTTTGATTTAACCATTTCAATAATTTTTTATTCTTCTACTTAGCCATACTAGTTAACTAAGATTTACTTAGAGGATCAATTGTGATATGGTTTCATAATCATTAGGATGATCATAAAATATGATACTAAAGTACTCTCCCATCTTTTCAGATTGGAGAAACTTTTATCTTTTTGCCTTATTGATTCTTCTTATTCGTTCTGCCATACATTGAAACTTTTCAATGATTAAGAATTACACTTAATCTTGTAAGTATAACCATATTCATTAAACCTTTAGTAAATCATGACGAATACTCTTATCGTTCTTTGTGGCGGACTTGACCTAGTGCACAATAATGCGTACTAGATCCTTTATTCCTTCACTTGACTCACATACCTATGTGAACAAGGAATTAGTCTTAATTTCCCAAATACTAAGGTTCTCATCCATCATACAATACAAGTTGCATGATTCCAAGTTTCTGTCCAATTGAAACTTGGTTGATGAGAGTCTTCCTTATCTGTAAATTTATGACATTACCACAAATAACATAACTAAGAATCACATATTTTTCAATATTGCTATCAATAGAAACATACAAACATCAATTTTCATAAATGTCATTGCAAGGATATATAAATATGACAAGACAAAATTTATTTTATTTATAAAAGTGCGAAAAACTTGTCCTTACAACGCAAATTCAAATGAAAACTATGCTATTACATATTCCTAAGCAATCTATCATACCTCTAAGCATCAACTCAAAAATCCGATCATCGAACCATGCGATCAAAATCCATTTCTTCGCGATCAGACTCAATTCACTCTTCTTTTAAGCTTCCTTTCTTTTCTTCGATCCTACAACACATCAAAATGCAATCTTATCACATCATGTATTAAGAATCTAAAATAGAAAACTTAATAGAGTTAGATAGTGAATGTTACCTGAAGCAAAGTCATACACTTTGACTCTCCCATCTCTTAGATCTCTCAGGTAGTTAGGGCAGCTTCTTAACCAATGCTCCTTCTCTTGGCAGTAGAAACATATGGACTCTTCTGGAATGGTACACGGGACTATCTCAGACTCAACCTTTCTGTTGCGTAAAGAAAACTTTTCTGGACTTCCAATGTTGCCATTATCCATAGAAGGTTGGGACATTGATTTACCAGACAAATTTGCTTGACCATTCCGCATAATCATTGTTGATTCAACAACTATAAGCAAATAGGTAAGATCAATGAGGGTCACGTCGTCGTCCATCATATAGTACTCTCTAATGAACTCACTATATGAGTCACCATTGTTTTCAAGTAAGTTGATTGAGTCTTTAATAAAACACCCAAATGAGATATTAAGGCTAGGACCTAACACAATATTCTACAACTCGGAAGAGGGATGCCGTAATCTAGTTGCATAACATTTGAAGGTAGGTAAATGACGATTTACCAATTTCCACCATGAAAAACAAAAATGAAAATTAGGTTTTAAATGAATTGAAACTCCTAGATCTTTTCAATGGCATGTTTACATCTTGATCGTGCCCTTCGTGTTTGCGACTGGGATGCCGAGGATCACAAACAAGGTGTGGATAACCATGCAAATCAGCTTGGTACTTTCGAAGATGTATATCACCTAATCAATGTGCCAATTAACCACACATGCTCCGTTGATCTATGATAATCTACGAGCTACACATTGCCATCCTTCATTGGTCCCATATTAGTGTGTCGGTTAACCACACATTCTCCACTAACGACCAACAAGGTGCAATGTGCAATTTCATGGATTGGCACCAACTCCACATTTTAGGAGATTTGGGAATTTATAAGAATGTTTAGTTACTTCGTACTTCATTATACTTATAATGGAAGGTTGTGTCCTATCATACCCATTCGGCTAACGACCCTCCACTAGTCAAGAGTGCGATGGGTAAGAGTGGATACCCATTCAATCACCATTTTATAGGCAATTTCCTTAAACACCCCTTATAGACCAACTTTGTGAATGAGGCCTACTAACGGTAAGACTTACATTTTACTTTTAATTCTATATAATATACGGGTGTATTTTACACTTTTAAAATACTATGAGGTTTAATCTATTAATAAATTAGACTTTTAATTTGATTAACTTAAACCATATAATTATGGATTTATTAATTATATCTTTTAATTAAATTAATAAAATCATAAGGGTGTAATTTGAACTTTTCAAAATACTAGGGTCTTAGAATTTAATATTTCAAAATTAATACCTTTTAATTAAATTTTAAATTTCAAAACTAAAGGACAAATTTGAAACCTTTCAAAATATTAGGGTTTAACTATTTAAATTTCAAAAACTAAAACTTTTAAGTTCAAATTTAAACTATAAAATCTAAAGGGTGTAAATTGAAACTTTTCAAACTTACTAGGTCAAATATTTGACTCATAATAATCTTATATTATCCATATTTAACCAAATCCATTAATTTTGATAAGGATAGTCATTCCAAACATAAAAAATCAATTTTAGGCAAGAAAAACGAGTTTTGGTAATTATCCTTAACAAAATCTGCTAAACAAATCGAAAATCCCAGCGACAGGCCCTTAGACTCGTCGAGGACACTATGGAACTCGTCGGGTAGGACCTACTTTTCGAGTCCATACATGGACTCGGCGAGTCTACCAATCAGAAGGCAAAAAATTCGATTTTCTTGAACTTTGGTAATTCACTTTTGCATCTATTCACTAGAAAAACGACCTAGGATCTGATACAACTGATGGGCTATGAGCATAACATCATTTCTATGGTGTTCATGCAGCCATAATTGCTTTGATCTAGGTTTTTCTACTATGAACACAACAACATTGAATACCAAAGCAATGATCCTATGAACTAGCATATAACAATCAAATTGACATATAAACTAGGGTTTAGATCTTACCTTTCTTTTTATGTAGTAATAACAAGTTCTCCTTGAATATCCTTGATCTTTGAAAGCTTAGTGCCTCAAATGTTGCACCTCTAATGGAGTCACGAACACCACTAGCAACAAGATGACTTAGGAAAGGGAGGAGAGGCACCAAAACGTCCAAGATCCTCTTAGGAATGCTTAGCCACATTTTTGGGAGCCTTAGGGGTCCTTATATAGTTGAGGCTACTAAGGTTTTCAACCTGGAAACCCTAATCTAGTTGCTTAGGCTCTAAGCAGCCCAAAGATCCTTCCAGAAAGCCCCTTGGACGATTTCTATATGGACTCCCATATAGAATTTGTCCATTGCTTCCTTATGGATCTTAAGCCCAACTTTGTAACTATATTAATTATAGTATTGGTCCCCTTTATTTAATTAATCTCTTTTGATCAATATTAATTAAACAATATGATTTCTCTTTTAATATATTATTCACATAATATATTAATAAATCATAATTAATCCTCTTTCTCCTTAATTAATCCTATTAGTTGCTATGGTGAATGAAACCCTAAAGGACCATGCTTATAATCGGGTCAAGTACATACCAAAATAGTTATGGGCTTAGACACCAAATCCAACAGTTTTCCCATATATATATATATATATATATATATATATATATATATATATATATATATGTGTGTGTGTGTGTGTGTGTGTGTGTGTGTGTGTATTTGGGTCCACATATTTACATATTTTTGTATTTTGTCCTTCTGTTTTTAGGGTTTTTCATTTTACCCATTCTCATTTTTTTCGTTTTCTACCCTCAGTATTGGGTTTAGTGAATTATTATATGTGTTTTGTCAGTGGAATGAATTATAGTTCATCGGCTTAACCGATAGATGCTACGTGTTCGTCACCGTCTCTATCGGTCAATATCTATATTCCATTTATTCCTCCTCTTCCTCACCGCTCGATTATACCATTAAATTCTTCTGGTTCATCCCACCATTTCTACCCTCCTCCAGACTACCGCCTCACTACTCCATCCTTGATCGTTTTTACCACAGGGTTACACCTTTTACTTCCTAATCCTTCCACCACCACTCACTGTATCTTCATTCACCATTCCACCATCTTCGATTATCTCTGCTTCTCCAAATTCCCACCGCCTCGATTTCTTTTCCAAGAGATGATATTATCCCCTCTTTTCTTCGGATGCACTCACGCTTATCGTTTTGAATAGTATACTTTACGGTAGGTTTCCACCACCACTCTTTAGGTTGTTCGAATCTTTGTCGATGGTTGCAAATGTAAATCGAGGATTGATTTTTTTAATGGTTGCTTAGGTTTGGCGGAAAGCAGAAAGGAAGATTGGTTCTATATTTTGCTTTCATAAGTAGCTTCAATTTCGAATCTCTGTCGTGTTTGCTACATTTGAAATTTCAGGCCTTTGGTGAAGTTTGTCTTTGTCACTACCGCCTGGTCTGTAAGATTTCCCATAAAGTTTTGATTGCCTTCTTTCTCTCTTTTCTCTTCATCTACCACTTCACTTGCCGAGTAACGAAGTTTCTGTTTTTTTCATAGATTTTAGATTAATGGTGAATGATACATATACATTCTCTCTTTTCGTTGATTTTTCTCTGTTTCTTCTTCTATTCCTCAGAAAACATAGTTGATTTTCTCAGTTATTCACTTATGGTGGTGAATGTGCAAATGCTTTTAAAGAAAATAGGATGTGGTTTGATCAAGTTGGCACTCCAGGTGTTCGTTGAAATGTCATACAAATGCCTTTCTCTTTTGCCTGCCATTGAACATTTTGGTATCCAGTAAGTTTCCATTCGTTTCCTATGTATTTTAAAATATGATGTTTGTGTTATATATTGGCTTTTAGTTGATAAGAACAATTTTTCTATGGGTGAGCATAATAACCGAAAACCGAACCAAAACCAAATTAACTGATATAAGCGAACCATAATAATCAAACCATTTTAAAAACCGTTGGTTCAGTTTCTAATTTTTGTTAATCGATAACTAACGGTTCGGTTATGGTTCTATATGTTAACCGAACCATTATTAACCAAACCGCTAACTTTATATCTTAATATATAAAAATTCTAGATTATATATAAAATAATATAGTCTAACTTATTTAAGACCCATTAAACTTTTGAAAATATAATCCATTAATCCTCACTTATCGGGAGACGAATGAGCAATCAAACCACCAAAGGCTGATCATGCAGACACACACAATCTTCCAATGATGCATTGAGTTAGATTATTGCTTAATGTTTTAATTCCTAATTGGCCAATTCTATAATTTGTAAACATGCAGACACACACAATCTTCCAATGATGCATTGAGTTAGATTATTGATTAATGTTTTAAATCCTAATCGGCCAATTCTATAATTTGTAAATATTATTCACAATTAATTTAATCTTCACACTGATAATCATAATGGAAGGCTTCTCACACCGTTAATCCTAATCAAAGATTGCTTGAACTTTATAGTCATATTCGAAATATATTTTGACTTTATAATCAAGACTTTTAGGCAAGTTAAGTTTTTGGTTCTTTTTGACTCTATGATATATTAAGAATGTATTTTTTTGAATTTTTTGGCTTTTTTTATTTAGTGTTTTTTACTTAATCACATTAAATGTATATGAGTGATTCACTTTTTTTATCCAATAACACATAATATGAATGTTTGGCTCTTTTATTTTATAGTTTTGATTTAATCGTATTGAACGTGTATGAATGTTTGGCTTTATTTTAATATTAATATTAATTATCAATATATGAAATTATTAATGTCAATTTTTTAATGTTTATATTTTTATTGAATGTTTTTTATTTTGAATGTGACTATGTGTTATCTCACTCTAAGTATTAAAGGTACACATTTTATTCTATTACTATAAGTTAGGTTACAAACATCGGCGTCAAGGACTTTTTGGTATTATACTTTCATTTTTTATGTCAATGTACTTTCGTCGTTTATATTATTTGGAACATTATGGTTATCCAATATTAATCATTAACCAAAACCGTTAACCATAACTAATATTAACTATACCCAATGGCTACCAAAATGCATTAACCAATCATAATGGTTATGGTTCAATTTTAACCAATATCGAACCAAACCGCCCCATACACACCCCTAAATTTTTCATCTATATCTTCCATGTTCCAATAAATTTATACCTCATGTTATCCTAATTTTCTCCAAATTAAATTTGTCAAGATTTTAAATGTTGCTACTAAATTTTATTGATGAAATATGTATATGGGAATATATGCAATGAAAGATTTGATAAGTGTAATGTTATACAAGAGAGAATTGGAGCTCACAATGTATGTATGATGGTTTTTGTTATGATTATAGAAAATACTAATTATCCACTATGTCTATTACCCTCTTTTTTCCATCAAGAAGAGTGTTATGAGTCTTTCTGTATTATCATCTGAAGATGTTATTCACAGGGAAAGGAATCTTATTTGGCATAATTTTTATCAAATTACAGTATATATTGGAATAGAAATCTGATATGTATGGCATAAAATTAGATGAATGGTGCAACAGGATGACCAAATATTCATGGATATTGTCACTTTGATCTAGCCTTGCGGGTGCTAAGGACCAATGGATGTGAATTATCCTCTGGTACATTTCTCAAACATATGGCAAGTCATTACATGTATTTGGAAGACAATAACAAGTATATATACTGAAAATCTATTTTTATTATTTTTCAACTATGAAAATGTACTCATATGAAGCTAATTCATATGCATATATTACTTATCTCAATACCCATATCAAAGTTGTCTGGGTCAATTTACAAACAATCGATGCTTGATATGTAAGTTGGCCACGATTTCTTTGGGTTTAATGTTTTTTTTTATATTATACAGTTTACCAAATGAAATTATGTTCCCATTAAATAAAAAATATTTTTTTCCAAAGTTTAGAGGAAGATGAAAATAATCATGTTGTACATGCCATCTCTATTGAAGAGGGTTCTGAGTGTACACATGTTATTACATCTCTACCAAAAGTGAGTGAAATAAGTTTGATCTGATGACATGACAGAAGATAACAAGTTTTTATATCATGTTTAATATGCTGCTAACATGGAAAAAAAATGTCATGTAAGAAGCATTGGTTGAACAAATTTACTAGAAAGACAACCACTTGCTTGCATGGATGCAGTTTACTACATCTAACCAACAAAAGAAAAGTAATTATTATTATCTATATTATATAAAATCAACAGTTGATGCTCACTTAATTGTATTCTTTTATGCCTTTGTTAAATTTACTTACATTTTTTAATACGTTCAATGGTGGGTTGTATTCAATTGTAGGTTGTGCAAAAGAGAAACTCAAGAAACTTGGTGTTGAGTTGATGTGAAAAATATCAATGGCTATTTGGTAATTTTCATTTGAAAAACCTAAAAAATGTGTATGTTATTTTGTAATTGTGTCATTGTTTTAGTTTTCAAGGTATGATTTACTCTTTTCTTTTTACTTATTAATTTTGTAGGATAACTTGTCTGAACCTACACTAGGATTTAATTGTGTTGGTGGTAACGCTGCTTCTTTGGTTCTTAAATTCTTAAGGAGAGATTAGATCTTTTTTTAAATTTCATATCATTTTAAGTTTTATTTCAAATAAAATATGAATAATGGTTTCAGGCAGGGCGGAACAAGGGTAACCAATAGCGGAATTGTAACAACCCAAAATTTCAAGTAAAAATTTTCATTTAAATTAACAATCCATGTTTAATAATTAGAAATTCCCATCATAATTTGTTTCCCAAAATTCGATACATCAACATATTATTCAGAAATATCAAAGTGTCCATAATAACTAATAGGGAAAATGTTGGAGAGTGCACACTGCGCCATCAAGTCGGGCCCTTGCCCTTATAGCTAGAAGTACCTGTAACATCCAACAAAACTATAAGCACACGCTAATGAATTTCCCAAAACACACAAAACATATAACCATATAATTTCATACACACATACATATAAGGTTGCCATGGACTCCCTCCATGGTCATAACTTGGAATGCCATGGGCTATCCCCGTGGTCTTATATCCCCGAGTCATGCGCTCCTCCCATGGTCTTGTCAAATGTCATGGGCTCCCCTATGGTCTTCACATGATTCACACATAGATCAAAAAGCAAGAATTACATATTTCCATGACTAAAAATTTCATATCAGTAAATGGGTTGGCCTTGGTGCCTTCGGCCCATGACTGTAGTGAGAAGACTCACCTCAAATACTGAACGATAGTTGACTAGGTCCCGACTCCAAATATCATATCAACTCAACCCATAAACAAAAACAATTCCTTAAATATAACCCAAAATGCCCTAAAACCCCCCCTTAAAGTCAAACTTGGTCAAAGACAAAAGTCAAATGTCAAAGTCAACGGTCCGAGTTGTCCTTAAACTCGTCGAGTTTGTCCATTAACTGCACAGATCGGGAAAACTCCCATCAACTCGCCAAGATCACTAATGAACTTGCCGAGTTAGCCAGAAATCCAATAGCTTAATGCATTAAGTTGTTTCCATCGAATATAGGAACACCAATTCTCAAATCTCCTTCAAAAAGATGTTTAGAAGGGTAAAGTTTCCAACTTTAACCTGATGAACCATCCAAAACGAGTCAAACCCAAACCCTAGACCCATTAGAGCGAGGCTTAACCCATTAAGCCCTTAAACTCTCAAAACATAGTCCCAAAATACAGATCATACCTCCTAAGGCTGGAAAAACACGTAAAGTTTCCAACTTTACGTCCATGTATGCTAAAAAGAAACCTTAGGACTCAATATGGGCTTAATAAAGGACTTGTTGCATAAATGGGACCTAGGACCTAGTAAAGCTTGCAACTTTAAGCCAAATGAGGCCATAAAATGGCTAGATCTAACATGACAACCCCTGGAACCCTCAATGTCTTGAACAACTCAACCAAAAGTCCAAAATTAAGATAAACCTCCAAATAAAGAGATCTAGATGATAACAAAGCAAGGTATAAGCTTGATACCTCCAAATGGCTGAAATGAATGGGGAGATTTTGGATCTAAGTCTTCCCTCCAAGTTATGCACCTTCTACTTCGAAGATTCACCAACGATGAGCAAAATATATGTCACACCCCCGAACCATACGACGGAAACGTCTGGGGGCTTGATGTGACTTCATCTTTGTAGTATCATTACAGAGTATATAACTGAAACATAACATCATCATCATCACACATGTAATATTTCAACATTCACAGTTTACATCAAGTATTGTATTTCAATTTTACGTGCCATAATAGTTAAAGTATGATGATAACAAAATATCCATGAATTCGTTCTGCCCAACCTGCTCAACGGTTTCCTGAGAATACAAGTTAATTTAAAAAGGTCAACATAAAAATGTTGGTGAGTTCATAAGCACGTTTGAGAAAAGATTTGTATTACTTTGTAAACACCAGAAAATCCTATATTTTTTGAAAGCAATTTGATATATTTGTGTCCGATCTTGTATTAATGCATGTGTGTTATTGTTTACTAGAATGTAAAGAGAGTATGGAGAGAATATCAAAGAGAACATAAAGAGAATATAAAGATAATGTAAAGAGAATGACCCCAGACAACCCGATGTTGTGTGTGAAAGAGAATGCTGGTATCTCAACCCCTGAGGTTGAGTACCAGCGTGAGTATGTTATCGAGTAATCTGAAGAGAAAAGAGAATGGTTTCCTGCAAATTTTATAACGTTAATTCCTCTAAGTGAGTCATTATAACCATACTAAATAATGACAATTTCGCCTATCTTGGCGTTACAGACGCTGATGGAATTAGGTAAGGTTTTTGTCACCCTAGACTGGCCTAGTCTAACTGTAGCGAACACCTTAGGTGTGGGGTGTCATCCCCGTATAGATCTATACATAAACCCCCGCTCTCCCTCCAAGAGACTTTGGTCATAAATACAGGCTACGATTGTACACTCAATATGTGTCAACCAACACGTCTCACTAGATCCTTAATCGAATTTCCACGAAAAGAAACATATAAGGTACATTCCAGGCCCAATGAACATGTAAGTGGACAACTAAGGCCCACTAAGCATGTAAATTATTTCTTGGCTCAAAAGGAATGAAAAAATATATATCCCGGGCCCAATATATATGTAAAAGGACAACTAAGGCCCATTTAATATGTATATTATTTACGGACCCAATAAGCATGTAAGGAGTATCCAAGGTCCGTCGAGCATGTAAATGGGTCAACAAAGCCCAATAAAAATGTAAAGAGTATACAAGACTTATCAAACATATAAATGGGTCATTAAGGCCCAATAAATATGATAGTGGCGTAATTAGTCCATTTGTTATTATATTGCTTACTTTAGCTCAATTATTTACCAAATGATGACATAAAATGCCCACTTTTTGTAAAAATGACATTCTTGGCGCATTAAGCCGAAAATTTACAATTAAGGCACATTTTTTTGTAAAAATAACATTTTAGACCCCTTTTAAGAACAAAACTTGCATTTAAGGCTAGTTTTTGTAAAAATAACATTTTTAACTCCCTTTTTGTCAAAATATCATTTTTGGCTTGATTTTTATGAAAATGTGCATTCTTGGCCCATTTGTAAATAATTTTATCTTTTTGGTCCAAGTTCTAACAATTTCATATTATTAGTTTTTCTTAGCAAAAATTAACATTTTTGACACAACTATGTTGAAAATGACACTTAAGCCCACAAAAGCCCAAAAAGTTACAATTTTAGCCCAAGGCCATAAGAAGCCCAAATAAAGCCCAATTATGAAAAATTTTACATTTTTAGTCCTTGTAGGGTCTCAAATGTCGCAACTAACCATGTTTAGAAAAAATAATCCTTTTTGAACTCCTACTAACCGTGAGTTACATAAATATACCCATTTTGGTCATTTTGTCACTTTTGGCCCTCTTATGCAATTTTCTTAGATTTAAGTAACTTGGATGTATTTTAAAACCATTTCCTTGTAAGATAAGTTGAAATGAGTGTTATGTTCTACATATAGCCTCATCTTTTAGTAGATCTTTAAGTTTATGGAGTTTATAACACATAATCACATATATAACATGAAAAACACACAAAATCATGCATACACATAGATCTACACAAAACAACTTGTATTCTCCTCCAAAACATAGTAAAAACCGAAAATAGGGGGTATGAACTCACTTTGCTTTGAAGATTTTGGTTTTGGAAGAAGATTGGAGAGGTTTTCGGCTTTAACAAGCTTCCTTGGAGAGATTTTCGAGATCTATGAAGTTCTAAGAGCATGGATCATGAAATGATGTGGGTTAAGAAGAGATTTCTAGAGTAAACTTGAATAAAAAGTTATAGAGTTTCACAATAAATTACCAAGAATGAATGAGCTTTGATGGAAGATAAAGGAGAGGATTTCTTGTGCTAGAGAGTGTTTGAATTAACTAGAATTGAGAGTGAAGGTAGTGTAGATGTATCTATGTATACGTACTCATGTAAGTGTAATCATGTAAATGTATTCATTTAAATGTAATCATGTAAATGTACTCATGTAGATGTACTCATGTAGATGTATCTATGTATACATACTCATGTAAGTGTATATATGTAAACATATTCATGTAAATGTACTCATGTAGATGTATCTATGTAATAGTATAGTAATGTACTGTGTGCACTAGCTATAATGTGTGTTCTCTATCTATCTAGCAAGTATTGACTCATGAATGAACTGACTCGTTGTAAGATATCGCGTTCTAGTAATAGTTCTAGTATCTTCCTAAACCACCCATATGGTAGCTTACTAGTAATGTAACTGGCTCGTATGAACATGGAAGTATACCCTTGCTACCCAAGGGTACTGAATGGACTGGAAGAACCTTTATGACCATATATGTACACATGATATATAACTAATATTTAAACGACCTTCGGACGGGTACCCGATATCCCATCAGACCACATCTCAAGCGCGAAAAGGAAATAGGGTGGATAGCCTTCCTAAGTCTTTTAAACATTTCTTATATACCTACACATATATAGGCATGCAATTGATAATATAAAAGCATAAAATAAGTTTTGTAAAACCTTTGAACATAATTATTATCTAAGAAAAGATCGACTTCATGTCAATCTATAAAACGGTTTGAAAGCATGGGTTTGATAAAACAGTTTAAGTATAAAGAAACATTTGTTTGAAACACAATTGTAAATGAGTTTGAAATGAAACATACAGAGTAAAATGTATAGTTTAATAAGGAGTTTTAAACATATAAAGTATTTATGAAAATCATTTGAAGGAAACTGTTTGGTAAAACGGCTAATGAATAGTAAATCATTTGAATGCTGCTTATTAATCACATGTGATTGATATAATAAGTAGCATGATTCTACTTGTATCCCCCCATAAAGCATTTAAAAACATTTAAAACATTGATTAAGGGGTATGAACTCACCTGTAGCAAGTGGATCGGAAGGAAGTGTCGGATAAGTGCTTGGTGTCAAGTGAAGACTTAGACACGCACAAAGATCCTAATAACATATAAAGACATATGTATATAAACAAATAGTCTTTAAACAATTAATAAACAAGTCATGACACTCTAGGACATGACAATAACTTTGTATAAGTGTTATAAGTGCTAATAAGTGCATCTAAGTGTTGTAGGGAAAGGCTAGTATGATTGGGGTTCAAGGAACACTCTTAAAATGAGTTTACTCCCTAAGGACCAACACCCCTTGAGTTTATGGTCGTAAACTCCTAACCTTTTGACCATTTGTTGTTTTGAAATCTTCTAAGCTATTCCAAGCATTCCTACTTCATGCTTTAGCCTTAGGAAGTGTTGTGTGGCATCAAAACACTCCTAAACGGAGTTTACGGTCTAAGAACCATTTCTCCATGAGTTTACTACCTTAAACTCATGAGTTTACTACCTTAAACTCATGAGTTTACTACCTTAAACTCCTAAGTTTGGTATTTGGCGGTTTTCAAGTCCTTAGCTCAAACATGGCAATAGGCTAGGTTAGATTTAGACATAAGGAACCACCGTGGGACATTTATGGGACTTTTACACATCATTTGGGGTGTTTATGGTTATGGGAGATCCCAAAACCGTAAACACATAAAAATGCATGATTTTGGTGTTTTTTGTTTGATAAAATCATCAAGGATGAATCTAGACAAGTCCCTAAGGCATTGTGAAGCATCTAGGCACCCTATCACACCACTTTGGCCCTATTCTTGGTGTTTACGGTTTTGGGACCTCCCAAAACCATGAACACCTTTAACTTGGTGTTCTTGGGACTTTTCTGATATAAATATGTATAGCAAGCTTTAAATGACTCTAGGATAGAAGTACTTACATTGTGGAAGCTTGAAATGAACTTAAAGTCCAAGAACACTAGTGTGTGTTCTTGGTGTTTTTGGAAAACTAGTCAAAACACAAAAATGGATGGATTAAAGGATGTACAATCACAATATTAAGTGATATACTAACTTGAAAGGGCTAGAAACACTTACTAGATTGAAGATCTTGAATAATTTCTAGGATGATACTTGAGAGGATTTTTGGAGTTTACTCTTTTGGTAAATGGGGAGTAAACACAAATGACTAGTTTTTGGGGAGTAAACTCATGCTTAAGGCATGAGTTTAAGTTTTTTGGAAGATTTTTCGACCCAAACATAAAATTTTGGTCGTGAACTTCTAAGACACGAGGTGTTTGCGGTTTTTAAATTTCAAAACCCGAGACGGCACTTTCTTTCACCCGTTTGTTTAAAGAATAATATTAAAATAATCAAACGGACTTTAAATTTGCTAAAATAAGTAATAATGTAATTGACCTATAAATCGAAGTGATTGAATTTTAGGGTTTAACCGAAAGAAAATTTCGAGTTGTCACAGGAACTGATTGATGAACCCTAGAGAGTTTACGGCCAGAGAGACAGAAGAACTATTGTGTGTGTGTGTGTGTGAATCTCTTGTATCCAGATCATCATTCTATTCATTAATACATTGAGATTCATCATCTACTTCTTCTCATTCTCTTCTATTTGATCTGACATCATCCGTTTGATTGGGATTCCGCACCATCAAGCGGATCTGATTGATACACAGGCAAATTAGGGACTTACATATAAACAAACTTTCTATATTAAGTACCTAGCTGAATTTATGATTTTAGAATTGAACAAAAAGTTATTCAATAAAAACATACTTTTTGGATAGCAACTTACGAGATTATAGAAAAATGGAACTATTGAACAATAAAGAAAGGGTAAACAAGAGAAAGGGTGTTTTACTAAATAAGTTGAATAATGTTTTATTAAGAAGAACAAGAAAGCGTGTTTTATTACAATGTCTTCATCCCACATCGATGGTGAGAGTAAACAAGAGAACGTTTCATCTTCTATAAATAGGAAAGGTTGTGAAATGTTTCAAAGGGACCAAACCATGAGAACTTCCTTATGCCTACCTATTTAGGATGTTGAGGGTATTCTTTGGTGATATTGTCTTTATTGGAAACTGTCCATTTAAGTTTTAGAATCCCGAAAATGGCTTTGAACAAGACTTTTTTAGGTTCAAACAGAGTTTCAGTTGAAAAACCGTTATGTAGTTTGGTATATTGAGTTGAATCGGTATAAGTTTGATCAATTTGGACCGATAAAAGAAGCATTTTCCTTTCAGCACATACATTTGAAACTCCCATGATTTCTCAAATTGTTTCTAATAATATTATATATAAGTTACCTAAACATAAAATTATAATTTTTTGACAAATAAATTTGATTAAAAAACACAAAATATATACAAACCGGGTTTCAATAGAAAAAATGTTATTTAGTTTGGTATATTAAGTTGAATCAGTCCGAGTTCGATCAATTTGGACCAATAAATGAAACATTATCCTTTCACCACATACATTTGAAACTCCAATGATTATTCAAATTGTTTATAATAATATTATAAGTTAGATAATGTTATATAAATATAAAGAAAAAATCTACCTAAACATAAAATTATAGTTGTTTGAAAAATCACTTTGATTCAAAAGCACGAAATATATACTCGATTATATTTTATAAATGAATTCATTTTATAATGACATTTTGAATCATGAAAATACATATAAACAAACTTTGTATATTAAGTACCTAACTGAATTTATGATTTTAGGATTTAACAAAAAGTTATTCAATAAAAACTTAATTTTTTATAGCAAGTTACGAGATTACTGAAAAATGGAACTATTGAACAATAAATTTTTTGGATAACATTTTATTTTTATTATTTAATATTTTATTTAACAAAATAAAATTTTGGCAAATGAAGAAATGAGTTTAATTAAAATGTCTTCATCCCACATTGATCGTGAGAGTAAACAAGAGAATGTATTCTCCTCTATAAATAGGAAAGTGTCACACCCCGAAACCCAGGACGGAAACGTTCCGGGGTGGAGGTGACTTCATGTTGAGTATCACAACCAATGTATATAGTAAGCGAAGTAAACAAACATTACATTACATATTAGAATTTACATTTGTTTGGAAACCAAGTATTACAGTTGTTATACATATGTATATAAGAGCAAAAGTAAAGACGCATCTTCTACGCATTCCGTCTTCGCCAAAAAGGATCACTGGGTACCTGTCTAATGTGGACCTGAGAATACAAGCAGTTTGAAAATCAGCATAAAGCTGGTGAGTTCATAAGTGGTTTTGTTTTCTGAAAATGTACAAGTTTCCTTTCTTTTTCTGAAAATGTTACACACCCAAGAAAATCCCGTATTTTATTATATGTAAAGTTTGGTTATCTGTTTCGTTACACAAATCTGGTTATGAACAACTGTTATCCCAGGAAAATCCCATATTTTCCTAAAAATTGGTTACCGACCCGAAATGTAATGTAAAAGATGTATACTGAAAACCTGGTTATCCTTGTGAAATGTATTAATTTTATCATATACATAAAACTAATAAGTGTAAAGTAAACTGATTACTAACCCATTATTACTAACAAGTAAATCTCTGTTATCCAAATAGCGAGTTCCATAACCATACGATAGACTAGATATGGCAATAAGTAGTCCACATCACCTTTTGACTTTCGTCACCCTTGAACCTTTCGGTTCGGCTGTAGCTAGCAGCCAGGTGTGGGGTAGTCATCCCCGTATAGATCTATACACTCAAGTCACGCTCTCCCTCCAGGAGATTCTGGTTACGGGGGCGGTCCTCCACTCGCGTATCTCTGTGGAGTGTTTCCAAGGACGTGTCTCTAATTTATAGGAATAACAAATTTACTAATAATAATACAGAAAGATACTATTACAAACGATGATCCTCCACTCGTGTATCTCTGTGGAGTGTTACCGAGGACAAAACAATGTACTAGGTTTCATGTTCAAAGTTCAAAGGTCATGCTTTTAACTGTTATAATGTGGAAAACCATTTGTGAAAATATAAAATACAACATTTTATAACGTTTTTCACAAATAATATGATAGTGTGTTCTGTAATTTCTAACTGTTATCTTTTAAGATTATCAGTGCTAAAAGCATATGTAATATGGAACGCAACACATGTAAAACAAGTTTTGAGTACAAGTATTCCTTGTACTTTGCTTGTATTCCCCCCTGAAAACACTGAAAAACATTGAAAAAGAGTAGGGGTATGAACTCACAGTTTAACGTAGGGTTCGAGTGTCAACGGATTCCCTGAACGCCAATGGCACCTATTATTCATGTGATGACACATAAATGAGTTAGAACTAAGGTGTTTCATGACTAAACATGATGGGAAAACATCCTTAGGGCTTGGAATTACTAAGAATAAGTGTCTTATGATCCAAACTTAATGATTTATGCAAGTTTAGGGCCAAATATGGGCATTAGAGTGGGTGTATGATCTTGAAAATGAGTGTGCGGTTAGGGAGTGCGGCCAAGAGTGTGTGTGAGGCTGCACACAACAGTGTGCGGCCGTACAGAGGGCGTGTGCGGCCGTACACTCCTCATTTGAGTCCATATGATGATTTTTGAAGTGTATGCTCTTCATACTTGGGAGTTTTAAATGTGTGCTGCCCCCATATGAAGGTGTGCGGTCGTACACCTTCAAGGGACGATGAATATGATGAACATGATGAGTTTTAATCTTGGGATTCAAGTTTTTACCACTATAATCAGCTTGAAGATGGAGTAGATTACGAATATGAAGCCTTCAAAGTGTTCTTGGTTGATGATTTAGAGAGAGAAAGTAGAGAGAAGGAAGAGAAACATCTAAATGAATGAATGAAGGGGTATCCATCCATATATTGGATTGGGTGTGAGGTTGAAGGTGTTTGCGGCTGGGTGTGTGGCCGCACACACCCTATTTGGTGAGTTTGGACCGATTTTGTGATGCTAAACACTCTCCAACCCTTCCTAAGACTCATATCTAGATTATACTAAGTCTAGAGCACCCATATGGAACCACAAGATTTAACAAAAGATAATGAATTCAGGTTTTAGTGCTGATACGTGGATCAATTACATAGGTTAGAAGTTTCGGGTTGTCACATTATCCCCCCGTTAGAGGGAATTTCGTCCCAAAATTCAGAATTAAGATACAAATCATGGATTTGGAAAGAGATGCGGATACTTCTGTCTCATCGAGTCTTCGCGTTCCCAAGTGAATTCCGGTCCCCGCTTGGCATTTCAGCGAACCTTCACTACTGGGATGCGAATTTGTTTCGTACGTTTGATCTCTCGATCCATGATTTCGATTGGTTCTTCCACAAAGTTCAGGTTTTCGTTGATCTCAATTTCATCAAGAGGGATCACAAGGGTTTCATCGGATAAACACTTCTTAAGATTAGAGACGTGGAAAACAGAGGGGATCTTGTGGCGATCTCAAAGGGTCCAATGTACCTCGGATTAAGTTTCCCGTGCTTTCCAAAGCGTACCATGCCTTTCCAGGGCGAGACCTTCAACAGGACATGGTCTCCAACCTGGAACTCCAGAGGTTTCCGTCGGTTATCAGCGTAACTCTTTTGGCGATCTCGTGAAGCTTTCAATCGTTCCCGGATTTGGATGATCTTTTCGGTGGTTTCACGAATGATTTCAGGACCAGTGAGAGCACTATCGGGGAATCGACTCTTGGCTAGTTGCGTGTCCCCTACCTCAGCCCAGCACAGAGGGGATCTGCACTTGCGACCGTAGAGGGCTTCGAATGGGGCAGCCTTGATGCTGGCGTGGTAACTGTTATTATACGAGAACTCGATCAAGGGTAGATGAGTGTCCCACGACTTTCCGAAATCAATGACACACGCTCTCAGCATGTCTTCTAGAGTTTGGATAGTTCTCTCACTCTGTCCATCTGCCTAAGGATGGTAAGTCGTGCTCATGTCTAGTTTAGTTCCAAGAGCCTTCTGGAGAGATTGCCAAAATCTCGATGTAAACCTGCTATCTCGATCGGAGATAATGTACGCAGGTACACCGTGCAATCGAATTACCTCCTGGATGTAGATTCGCGTAAGTCTTTCCATCTTGAATGATTCTTTGATCGGAATGAAGTGAGCGGATTTTGTCAAACGATCAACAATTACCCAAATGGTATCATACACACTCGGAGATTTGGGTAACTTGGTGATGAAATCCATGGTAATCATCTCCCATTTCCACTCGGGTATTTCGGGCTGCTGGAGCAGACCCGAGGGTTTCTGGTACTCAAATTTTACCTTGGCACAAGTCAAGCACTTGCCCACAAAAGTAGCGATATCGGCTTTCATGCTTGGCCACCAGTATTGTTTCTTAAGATCCAGGTACATCTTATCTGAACCTGGGTGAACAGAGTATCTGGTCTTGTGTGCTTCCTCCATGACAATCTCCCTGAATCCTCTGGACTTTGGAATCCATATTCGGTCCATGAAACAGTAGACTCTGTCACCTCTTATCTCAAGTTTGTTGTCCATTCCCCTCAAGGCTTCGCTTGACACGTTCTCAGGTTTAAAGGCTTCTAACTGGGCTTCTCGGATTTGCATGGATAAATGGGAATGGATAGTCAATCAGGGTCTTCACTTTGCGGCTCGAACTTTCCTTTCGGCTAAGGGCATCTGCCACCATATTTGCCTTGCCGGGATGGTAGCGAATCTCGCACTCGTAGTCACTGAGTAGCTCTACCCATCGTTGTTGCCTCATGTTTAAATCTTTCTGATCGGAGATGTGCTGCAGGCTCTTATGGTCAATGAAAATCGTACACTTGGTTCCATAAAGATAATGTCTCCAAATCTTCAGTGCAAAGACTACGGCTCCTAACTCCAGGTCATGAGTGGTATAGTTGACTTCATGTGCCTTCAGCTGTCTCGAGGCATATGCAATCACTTTTCCCCTTTGCATAAGCACACAGCCTAAGCCCTGGTTAGATGCATCACAATAAACAACGAAGTCCTCTGTTCCTTCGGGCAGGGACAGGACCGGTGCGCTACACAAGGCTCGCTTTAACATTTGGAATGCGTTTTCTTGCTTTTCACTCCAACAAAAGGGTACACCTTTCTGTGTCAGACTGGTTAGAGGTTTGGCGATTCTGGAAAAATTTTAGATAAATCTTCGATAATAGCCGGCGAGACCCAAGAATTGACGAATTTCTGTGGGTGACTTCGGTGCCGACCAATTCTCTATCGCTTTGATCTTGGATGGATCCACGTGAATACCCTCTTTGCTTACCACGTGATCAAGGAAAGTTACCTTCCGAATCCAGAATTCACACTTGGAAAATTTCGCGTACAGCTTTTCGGATCTAAGGGTTTCCAATACTGACTTCAAGTGTTGCTTGTAATCTTCTTCACTTCTGGAGTAGACAAGTATGTCGTCAATGAACACGATGACGAACTTGTCTAAGAAAGGACGACACACCCGGTTCATCAGGTCCATGAACACAGCCGGTGCATTGGTTAGACCGAAGGGCATCACTACGAACTCGTAGTGTCCATATCGAGTCCTAAAACCTATTTTGGAAACATCACTTTCATGAACTCGTAGCTGATGGTACCCTGACCTAAGGTCTATCTTTGAGAAGTAGCTAGCTCCCTGAAGTTGGTTGAAGAGGTCATCGATTCGAGGAAGAGGATATCGGTTCTTGACGGTCAACTTATTAAGTTCGCGGTGGTCGATGCACATTCGGAAGGATCCATCTTTCTTCTTCACAAACAAAACCGGAGCTCCCCAGGGTGAGGAACTCGGTCTGATGAATCCTTTGTTGAGTAACTCGTTGAGTTGGTTGGATAACTCCTGCATTTCAGCTGGAGCTAAGCGATATGGAGACTTGGCTACGGGGGTAGCTCCAGGAATTAGGTCAATGCGAAACTCAACTTGACGTTCGGGAGGAATTCCTGGAAGCTCTTCGGGAAAGACATCAAGAAAATTACAGACTTCGGGGATGCTTGCGAGGTCTTTAACTTCCTGTTTCGCGTTAATGACATGGGTGTGACAACCCGATATTTCAACTCTTTGTAATGACCAAAAAGGGTCAAGTATTGTAACTACTTTTGAGTAATAAAATTTACTTTCATAATAAAATGTACAAATAGTTCTATTTAATTTCCTTCTATGTTTAAATGGCTTTGAACCATAATCGTACGTGAAAAGAACGCCCAAATCCGACTTCATATAGCGAAGTTATAATTTTTCCAAGTTCGGCTTAGCAACAGACAGCTAAAAACTCGAATCGGAGATCGAGCGACTTTTGGCCGGAATGACCTAAACGAGAATCGAAGGTCTCGACAATGGTATTCCAGCGGTGAAAAGTCTGGTAAAAACCGACATCAGATAAAGAAGTTATGAATTTTCAAAGAAATTCCTTAAACACGATGAGTTTATAATAAATAATAAAAAAAATAATTTCGTAATTTGCCGATGGAGTCTAAACGAAAGTTGTAGAGCGTAGTCTCACCTACGCGGGGATATAAAGACCATCGAAATCGGAGTTCGTATGAAGAAGATATGAATTTTTGAAGTTTATTAAATAAATTAATTATTTATTTAAATCAAAATTCGGACAATATCCGAAGGGGAGTCAGCGTCCTCATCCGAGGTACGCGCTGCGTACCCCTGTACGCCCTGCGTAACCGAGAGGATTGGCCTCTGATCGTCCACGTCGCCATATCCGAGGAAGCCGACCCGTCCGACCCCCCGTCCCGTACCCAGCAACCCGTCCCATCCGACCCGCGTACCCAGCAACCCGTCCCATCCGAAGCCGAGGCAGTCGAGGCTTCGGTCATGCATGACGTATGCGTACGCGCTGCGTACGAGCGTACGCCCAGCGTACCGAGGCAGACCAGCCTTACTATAAATAGGATGCGAGGGCTTCCAAGGAAAGGGCTCATTTCTCTCCTCTCTCTCACAATCTTACCTCGTTTTCCGTGTCCGTTCAAACCCGAAGCTCTGGTCTTTTTGGCTCAAGTCCCGAGGGTCAATTTTACTCCCGTGAATCCCGAGGAAAAATCCGTTTCCCGAGACGAAACTCTGCCCGGTTTTCCATCTCACTATCTTCAAACTTTCAAGTGAGTTTCATACCCCTTAATCAACCTTTTTAAATATTCTAAATGCTTTTATATGCTTTCAAGGGGGGGATTACAAGTAAAACACACGAGTATTATCGTGTGTTGCATAAAGAAACTCTTTTATATGCTGTTATATATTCAAATCACATGCGATTTATAAACCTTTACGGAACTTATATATATATATATATATATATATATATATATATATATATATATATATATATATATATATATAACATATGTTAAAATAGCATTCTATCTTGGGAAATATAAATTTGTTGTAATGCATATATAAACTAAACTTTTCTTAGATTATTCTTGTCTATCTTAGACTCTACACTAAAAATCTATGCTTTCATAAACAAGTGATCCTTTTTCTAGGTATTTCTAAATAAACAAGACACACTTTTTGAAAACTATAATAGGTATAGTTTTACGAACAGATTTCTAACTCTTATGTACTAGAAACATAAATTTCAAGAAGTTTACTTTCGTATACAAGAACAAACGTAACATTTTAACAAGTAGATCTGTTTTTATACCACGGTTTTGTGAGACACTAACTTCATGTACGTTCGAGTACACATTTCAAGTCCTGTATTATATACCAGAATCCCTTGGAGGGGGAGCATGGTGTTTGTGTATAGATCTATACGGGCTTGACAACCCGCGCCCTGACTGTTAGCTGCAGTCCACCGTTTGGGGTGACAAACGTCATAACATTGCAACGCCTGAAGAACGTTGTGTATAGGCATTCCGAGTCAATAGTATGGTTATAAAACTCACAAGGGGTATTAAAAATGCATTGATTTACAAGGTTTTCAAACTCATTGGTTATTTTACACTTACCTCCATTTTGGAAACAAACATTGGTCTTGAGTGAAGGATACTTTTATACTAGTAGAAAATATAGGATTTTCTAAACACATACAAACAAAGATAAAACATTTCATTTCATTCAGACTTTGTCACTTAAATACTTATGAAATTCACCAGCTTAAATGCTGTTCTACTCTTTCAAAATTACTTGTATGTCCCAGGAAATCAGTAATTTCAGGTATTCATTTCGCTTTTGATGAAGGGATGCTGCGGCGCCAGTTTAATCTCGTATTTTTGACATCATATTGTAATTGAGTTTTGAACATGTAACTTTTGACAAATGTAAACTTTCAGTTATATATATGATGGTTGTATTGCTTTCTTTACTATGTATTCATTTGTTACGTTACCACATGAAGTCATCCGCCCCCGAACGTTTCCGCCGTTCAGGTTTGGGGGTGTGACAGATTGGTATCAGAGCAATGTTTATAGTGAACTAAGTATATCGAACCACATAAGATATACAAACTATAAATGCTTAAGGGACTAATACTCTCTGACAAAACAAATTTTCTTTTTACGCTTAAGCAGCTTTGCGTTCAACTTAAATTGATAGTTCATTTAAGTACAATTACATGCATACCACAAATTATTTTCATGTTATACAACTATACAAGTATTTAGACAAGTTGACACTACGATTGAGACTCGATATATGTAATCAGATTTTGGACAAATATAGCGTGATCAACTATATTTGCCCGAGATTGGACCAACGTATATCGAGGAATGATCGTAATAAGCAACAAGTCAAAACTTAACCAAACCATTACAAGAATCAAGCACAGGAATTTAAATACTATAGGAGTATTTGCTATCTAAACTAGTTTAACTTACATGTTTTGCATGTCCCGACTTTACTCAATTCTTATAACCCTATTTCTCGTACAGTCAAATGGCTGGATTTCACCACCCTGGCGACCCCTACTTTCCCAACCAAGGCAACGGAGGATGGATCGAAGATGATCCCGAAGAGGACGAGGAACCCATAGAAGTGGGTGATGACTCCGGTACCGACTCAGAGCTGGAAGTTATCGATCCACCACCCATTCAACCTCCCGTCTTCGTAAGGAACTTTCAAGGACCGACTCCCGTCTGGGGAAGTCACCTCCACCATTAGAGCCAACAGCAAAACCTACGCCCTCCCTACGGCATGTACGGGGACTTCTATGATGTCCGCGGCGGAGGTTCGGCTGATCGAGCACTCCCGGTAATGGTGGGTAAGTTAGCCAATCAGTCCTATTAGTATGGAGTTCAAGCTAGTCGACTCCGGGATATCAACGTGGAAGTGCAGATTCACACTTCTGACATCCGTAGACTGGACAAGATGCAAGACAACGCTCAATTCCAAACCGAAGCATTTCAAGCGCAAATGATTGCAGCCCTCGCCGAACTAAGGGAGCAACAAGCCGCTTTTGATAGGCGTCTAATGGAGTCAAAGCAATCAGATGCGGAGTCAAGCTCCAAGCGCAACCTTTGACGCAAGTAGTGCTTGTCAAGGACTCAAATTTTGTTATAGCTTAGGACCTCGGCTAAAAGTCTTTAAATTTCTCGAACTTTGTAATCGGAGACCCTTATAGGGGTCAAATTTTCATGATCGTTGTAACAACTTTTATATTAATATAAGTGGCACTATTACCACTATGTTAAGTATTTCGTTCGAACCCTGAATGGTCTTTGTGAACCCAAATACTTGTTTCATACCTTCAGTCTTACAAATAACTTTCATTCTTCTATTTTAAGACTCATACTATCATCTGTTGTTGAACTATAGCGATTTAGTTCATGAGACACATACATTTTCCATTCTATGAAATTCTTATCCTTGTCTTTTCAATCTATAGTTGAAGGATGCCTCCGCGTAGGAATCCAAGGAGAAACAACGGTGAGGAAGCACCTATACCACCACCACCTCCACCACCCCAATTTGATGCTGTTATGTTTCAAGCAGCAGTCACCACAGCGGTGGCAGCTGCCATGTCACAGATCAATAACTCGAGTACTAATGGCTCGGGATCTGGCACACACCTATCCAACCATGGCAAGAGTCATGGACCACCTCGAGAATGCACCTATAAGGACTTCACTAATGCCAAGCCCCGGATGTTTTATGGAACTGGTGGTGTGATGGCCCTGAGGCAGTGGATTGAAAGGACGGAGGCAGTCTTTGAAATCTGCTCCTGTCCCGAGCACAGCAAGGTCAAATTTGCAACTTTCACCCTTCTCGATAAAGCTTTAACTTGGTGGAATGGCCACGTTAAAGTACTTACCCTAATCGTGGCAAACTCCATAAGCTGGGAGAGCCTGAAAGCCATGATGATGAGAGAATACTGCCCACGGGGAGAGATTCAAAAGCTTGAACACGAGCTATGGACTCTCGGAATGGTTGGTACCGACATCGCTACTTATACCAACAGATTCTGCGAGCTGGCAATCCTTTGTCCAGATATGATTGCTCCCGAGAACAAGAAAATAGAAAGGTACATCTGGGGACTAACGCCCCAAATGCGATCAAGCGTGTTAGCTTCTAAACCTGACACCTTTGAAAGTGCTAAGGAACTGGCACAATCTCTGATTGACTACGGAGGTCATCAGAACTCAACCACTTCCGCACCAGCACCACAGAAAGGAAACAACAACAACAACAACAACAATGGCAGAAAGAGAGTGTGGAATAACGGGAAGGGTGGGTCTTCCCAAGAATCCGCAAAGAAACAACTGGTTTCAGTGAATGCTGCCACTGTACCTACTACAGCCCCTACAAATACCTACCCAACAAAGCCTTATATAGGTAACCTCCCAAAGTGCACCAAATGCAATTACCACCACCATGGACCTTGTCGAGAAATGCAGTGCACCAACTGCAACAGGAAAGGACACACAGCCCGTTTCTGCAAGGAACCCGCAAAGCCAATCACTCAAGTTCCCTGTGCGGGTGTAGGGCAGGCTTGCTACGGTTGTGGCGAGGTGGGCCACTACAAGAGGAGCTGTCCTAAGACAGCAGGCACCGGAGGTGTGGGACAAGTTTTGGCAATAGGCCACGACGAAGCTATAGCTGACCCAACTATAGTTGTTGGTACGTTCCTTCTCGATAATTCATACGCATGCATATTATTCGATAGTGGAGCGGAGAGAAGCTTCGTGAGTCAAAACTTTATTCATTTACTTAAACCTAAGCCTAGCAAGTTAGAAAAATCATTCACTGTAGAGATGGCCAATGGAAAAACAGAAAACACAAATTGCATATACATGGGCTGTACGTTAACATTAGACGGCCATTCTTTCCCAATCAATCTCATGCCGGTTCAAATTAAAAGTTTCGACGTCATAGTCGGCATGGATTGGTTGAGTCTTCTTCGCGCCGACATCATGTTCTTTGAGAAAGCAGTCAGTCTTAATCTTCCTAACAACGAAACACTAGTTATCTACGACGACAAATCTAGTACAAACCTTCGCATCATTTCGTGCATCCAAGCTCGAAAGTGCTTGCGGAAGGATTGTCGAGCATTCCTAGCGCACATCGTTAATACAAGTCAAGAACTGAAGGACATCAAGAGCATCTCGGTAGTACGCGACTTTCCCGATATCTTTCCAGAAGAACTACCAGGATTACCACCGCAACGCCAAGTCGAGTTCAGAATCGACTTAGTTCCAGGAGCTACCCCAGTGGCGAAGTCGCCTTATCGTCTTACACCAGCAGAGATGCAGGAACTTTCCAGTCAACTTAATGAACTCCTTCAAAAAGGATTCATAAGACCAAGTTTCTCACCTTGGGGAGCACCGGTCTTGTTTGTAAAGAAGAAAGACGGATCGTTCCGTATGTGCATTGACTACAGAGAGCTGAACAAACTTACTGTCAAGAACCGCTATCCTCTACCCCGTATTGACGACCTATTCGATCAAATTCAAGGAGCTAACTACTTCTCAAAGATAGACCTACGATCCGGATATCACCAACTACGAGTTCTAGAGGGGGACATTCCAAAGACAGTTTTCCGAACTCGTTATGGACACTACGAATTCGTAGTGATGCCGTTCGGATTAACCAATGCACCAGCAGTATTTATGGACCTAATGAATAGAGTATGCCGTCCTTACTTGGATCAGTTCGTCATCGTCTTTATCGATGATATACTTATCTACTCTCGAAGTGAGGAAGAGCATAGTCAGCACCTACGAAGAGTCCTAGAAACACTACGAACGGAGAAACTCTATGCGAAGTTCTCTAAATGCGAATTTTGGATTCGAAGAGTCGAATTTTTAGGCCACGTTGTTAGCGAGAAAGGTATACACGTGGACCCCTCCAAAATTAAGGCTATTGAGAACTGGTCGGCACCAAAGACACCTACAGAAATTCGTCAATTTCTAGGTCTCGCTGGCTACTATCGCAGATTCATAAAGAACTTTTCGAGCATTGCGAAACCTCTTACTACATTAACCCAGAAAGGTGTGGCCTTTGACTGGGAAGCGAAACAAGAGAAGGCATTCCAGACACTGAAGCAGGCCTTGTGCACTGCACCGATACTATCCCTCCCCAAAGCGATAGAAGACTTAGTAGTATATTGCGATGCTTCAAATCAAGGACTTGGTTGTGTTCTTATGCAGAGAGGGAAGGTTATAGCTTATGCCTCCCGACAGCTTAAGACACACGAAGTGAACTATACGACACATGATCTTGAGTTAGGAGCAGTGGTATTTGCTCTGAAGATCTGGAGGCACTACTTATACGGAACAAAGAGTACTATTTTCACCGATCACAAGAGCCTTCAACACATTTTCGATCAGAAGGAACTCAACATGCGACAACGACGATGGGTTGAGTTACTGAATGACTACGAATGCGAAATTCGTTATCATCCTGGCAAGGCCAACGTAGTAGCTGACGCCCTCAGTCGAAAGGAATACACTGGTCGGAGGGTCAAATCTCTTACCATGACCATCCATTCCCACTTATCCACACAAATTAAGGAGGCACAAATGGAAGCTTTGCAACCTGAAAATGTGGCGGGTGAATCCCTGCGAGGAATGGAGAAGAACCTAGAAGTCAAGGGTGGCGGAGCCTACTATCTCATGGACCGAATCTGGACCCCGAAACATGGTGGTTTCAGAAACGTAGTCATGATCGAGGCTCACAACTCAAGATATTCAATTCACCCGGGTTCAGATAAAATGTATCTGGATCTTAAGAAACTGTACTGGTGGCCTAACATGAAAGCAGAAATTGCTACCTTCGTGAGTAAATGTCTTACTTGCGCTAAGGTTAAGGTCGAGTATCAGAAACCGTCAGGATTACTACAACAACCAGAGATACCAAAATGGAAATGAGAGCGGATTACTATGGACTTCATAACCAAGTTACCCAAGACGACAAGTGGACTCGATACCATATGGGTCATTGTCGACAGATTGACCAAATCCGCGCATTTCCTACCAATCAAGGAAACTGACAAAATGGAGAAGCTTACAAGAACTTACTTAAGGGAAGTAGTGCGACTGCATGGTGTTCCGATATCCATTATCTCCGATCGAGATAGTAGATTCACTTCAAGATTCTGGCAGTCACTACAAAGTTCCCTGGGAACTAGGCTAGACATGAGTACAGCCTACCACCCACAAACAGACGGACAAAGTGAGAGAACAATACAAAATTTAGAAGATATGCTGAGAGCCTGTGTGATTGACTTTGGAAAGGCATGGGATATTCATTTACCCCTTGTCGAATTTTCATACAACAATAGTTATCATACAAGCATAAAGGCTGCTCCGTTTGAAGCCCTCTATGGTCGAAAGTGCAGATCCCCTCTGTGCTGGACTGAAGTTGGCGATACCCAGTTAGCTAGAGGAAGAGTTCCTGAAAGCACTCTCACAAGTCCGGAGATCATACGTGAAACGACAGAGAAGATCGTCCAGATTCGTGAACGATTGAAAGCCTCTAGAGACCGGCAGAAAAGCTACGCTGACCAAAGGAGGAAACCTTTGGAATTCCAGGTAGGAGACCACGTCTTATTAAAGGTCTCACCATGGAAGGGTTTAATACGATTTGGAAAGCGTGGGAAACTAAATCCAAGATACATAGGGCCTTTCGAGATTCTTGCCAGAATCGGCCCTGTGGCTTACAAGCTTAACCTACCGCGCGAACTTAGTAACATCCATCCAACCTTCCACGTCTCAAACTTGAAAAAGTGTCTGTCCGACGAGACTCTTGTTATTCCACTCGACAAGATCGAGATCAACGAGAGCCTCAACTTTGTGGAAGAACCAGTAGAAATCATGGACCGAGAGGTCAAACAAACAAAACAAAGTCGCATACCCATCGTGAAGGTTCGCTGGAACGCCAAGCGGGGACCCGAATTCACATGGGAACGCGAAGATCAGATGAAACAAAAGTACCCTCATCTCTTTCATGTTCACTAGTATCTTTACTACATTAAATTTCGGGACGAAATTCTCTCTAACGGGGGGATGATGTGACAACCCGATATTTCAACTATTTGTAATGACCAAAAAGGGTCAAGTATTGTAACCACTTTTGAGTAATAAAATTTACTTTCATAATAAAATGTACAAATAGTTCTATTTAATTTCCTTCTATGTTTAAATGTCTTTGAACCATAATCGTACGTGAAAAGAACGCCCAAATCCGACTTCATATAGCGAAGTTATAATTTTTCCAAGTTCGGCTTAGCAACAGACAGCTAAAAACTCGAATCGGAGATCGAGCGACTTTTGGCCGGAATGACCTAAACGAGAATCGAAGGTCTCGACAATGGTATTCCAGCGGTGAAAAGTCTGGTAAAAACCGACATCAGATAAAGAAGTTATGAATTTTCAAAGAAATTCCTTAAACACGATGAGTTTATAATAAATAATAAAAAAATAATTTCGGAATTTGCCGACGGAGTCTAAACGAAAGTTGTAGAGCGTAGTCTCACCTACGCGTGGATATAAAGACCATCGAAATCGGAGTTCGTATGAAGAAGATATGAATTTTTGAAGTTTATTAAATAAATTAATTATTTATTTAAATCAAAATTCGGACAATATCCGAAGGGGAGTCAGCGTCCTCATCCGAGGTACGCGCTGCGTACCCCTGTACGCCCTGCGTAACCGAGAGGATTGGCCTCTGATCGTCCACGTCGCCATATCCGAGGAAGCCGACCCGTCCGACCCCCCGTCCCGTACCCAGCAACCCGTCCCATCCGACCCGCGTACCCAGCAACCCGTCCCATCCGAAGCCGAGGCAGTCGAGGCTTCGGTCATGCATGACGTACGCGTACGCGCTGCGTACGAGCGTACGCCCAGCGTACCGAGGCAGACCAGCCTTACTATAAATAGGATGCAAGGGCTTCCAAGGAAAGGGCTCATTTCTCTCCTCTCTCTCGCAATCTTACCTCGTTTTCCGTGTCCGTTCAAACCCGAAGCTCTGGTCTTTTTGGCTCAAGTCCCGAGGGTCAATTTTACTCCCGAGAATCCCGAGGAAAAATCCGTTTCCCGAGACGAAACTCTGCCCGGTTTTCCATCTCACTATCTTCAAACTTTCAAGTGAGTTTCATACCCCTTAATCAACCTTTTAAAATATTCTAAATGCTTTTATATGCTTTCAAGGGGGGGATTACAAGTAAAACACACGAGTATTATCGTGTGTTGCATAAAGAAACTCTTTTATATGCTGTTATATATTCAAATCACATGCGATTTATAAACCTTTACGGAACTTTTATATATATATAACATATGTTAAAATAGCATTCTATCTTGGGAAATATAAATTTGTTGTAATGCATATATAAACTAAACTTTTCTTAGATTATTCTTGTCTATCTTAGACTCTACACTAAAAATCTATGCTTTCATAAACAAGTGATCCTTTTTCTAGGTATTTCTAAACAAACAAGACACACTTTTTGAAAACTATAATAGGTATAGTTTTACGAACAGATTTCTAACTCTTATGTACTAGAAACATAAATTTCAAGAAGTTTACTTTCGTATACAAGAACAAACGTAACATTTTAACAAGTAGATCTGTTTTTATACCACGGTTTTGTGAGACACTAACTTCATGTACGTTCGAGTACACATTTCAAGTCCTGTATTATATACCAGAATCCCTTGGAGGGGGAGCATGGTGTTTGTGTATAGATCTATACGGGCTTGACAACCCGCGCCCTGACTGTTAGCTGCAGTCCACCGTTTGGGGTGACAAACGTCATAACATTCCAACGCCTGAAGAACGTTGTGTATAGGCATTCCGAGTCAATAGTATGGTTATAAAACTCACAAGGGGTATTAAAAATGCATTGATTTACAAGGTTTTCAAACTCATTGGTTATTTTACACTTACCTCCATTTTGGAAACAAACATTGGTCTTGAGTGAAGGCTACTTTTATACTAGTAGAAAATATAGGATTTTCTAAACACATACAAACAAAGATAAAACATTTCATTTCATTCAGACTTTGTCACTTAAATACTTATGAAATTCACCAGCTTAAATGCTGTTCTACTCTTTCAAAATTACTTGTATGTCCCAGGAAATCAGTAATTTCAGGTATTCATTTCGCTTTTGATGAAGGGATGCTGCGGCGCCAGTTTAATCTCGTATTTTTGACATCATATTGTAATTGAGTTTTGAACATGTAACTTTTGACAAATGTAAACTTTCAGTTATATATGTGATGGTTGTATTGCTTTCTTTACTATGTATTCATTTGTTACGTTACCACATGAAGTCATCCGCTCCCGAACGTTTCCGCCGTTCAGGTTTGGGGGTGTGACAATGGGCTAGGAATGCTTGGCACTCCTTCCACAGAAGCTTTTGAGCTTCGATGCAGGAAATGATATGAAGATTGGAGCTAAGCTTATCTCCATAGATCATGAGAGTCTGACCAGAGGGGAGGTTGAGACGGATGACTTTTTCGAAGCAAAGGATATCAGCATCAATTTAACTAAAATATTTCTTAAAGATATTTTTATAATCATTAAAAGTTTTCAAATAAGTAGCTTAAAATAACTTACAATAACAATAGTTAAAAATAACTATATATAAATGATTATATTGTTACCTTTAAAATCAAAAAACAATATTTGATGTTTTAAATAATTATAATGATAGAAATTAAAACATTAAGCAAATAAATTTTAAAAACTTTATTAACAATAACAATAACTATAAATAACATTAAACCTTATATTATATTTTTTTTTATGTGTAACTCGCGAGTAGAAGTCATTCAAACGATTGAGATAATGCAGTTATAATAAATGTATATATTATCATATAATTCAAAATAATCAATATATTATATCAATTTAGTATACAAATTATTATATCAAATTTAATACCAACATTATTGTTATATATATATATATATATATATATATATATATATATATATATATATATATATATATATATATATATATATATATATTGTAACGACGTCAACTATATAGGTGTTTCTGCGCAATGCGCGGACATTCGCCTAGTATTATCATAAAATTATGATTTTGACATCAAATTTTTTTTCCTGCAATTTTGTCACTATATTTAAAATTTTGTTGTAATATCAACCAAAATGATCGGTTTTACTTGTTTTTCCGGTAACCATTTTTTCTGAATTGCAATAGAGTCACTATGTTTACCAAAATTGTGATTTTGACACTGTGTTTTTTTCTCAATTATGTCACTATATTTACAGTTTTGTTGCAATATCAACCAAATGACTGTTATCATCAATCTAGTATGTTACCAAATAAATGACATGACAATATTGTGACATGGAAGTCACATCACACCTCTATTTGTTGTGGCGTATTTTATTAAATGCATCTGACTCCACACCTCCAACATTGCGAGGCAAAAACCTCCCCATAAAAGGAGGGTCACACCTCCTCATTTCTTCCTACCAATTCTTCTAACTCTCTCTCTCTCTCTCTCTCTCTCTCCCTCTTGAGATTTTGATGTATCGTGATTCGACTTCTCGTTCTATAATCTAGTTATCGAAGCTCTGGAAAATTTGGAAGGATAACTAAGGAAAGGAAGTAGACATTGAAGTTCTGCTCACAACTATTTGGACCTCCTCAAATCGAGTAAGTTACACTTACTCTTATCTATCCTACTTAGTTGTTTCAAAAATATCCAGGTATATTAGTCTATTTATGTAACTCTATTCCAATAGTCCTCACATTCTAGCATATAAAGGACATATACTGCCACACATATTATAGTGATATAACTCACATGAATATGGGACGAAGGTAGTAGTTGAAATGTAATTAGTATGTGTGTAGGAGGGGTCATCGTATACGATGTAAGATAAATATTTATCTAAAATGATATTAACCACATATATGTATCTGATAAAATCTTTAAATTCTATTTATCTTTACATCTGACGAAAGTCTCGAAGATAAATAAAAAAACCACAACACATTTCTTTCTCTTTAGTAATATTTGTCATATTATTGGTATGTCATATTTTTCTATTGTATTTTAGATGTTGAGCTAATTCATGTAAACATGTTTTCTTGTGTTTTAACATTATAAGGCCCATCTCTTTCGAAAAAATATGGTCCATATATAATACATAGATACTATTGGATGTGTTGTTGATGTTGGTTAAATCAACATGTTGATACTATTAGTATAAAATAGGTTATTATGATATTTTGTTTGATTTTATGATGATAACTATAATTGATAGATGATATGTATTGTGATAGATATATTTATAATTAATTGTGTATATTTAGATTATATCTAATGTTTTCATGTTGTTATATGATATGTATTATGATGATATATTTATAATTAATTATGCATATTTAGATTATATCTAATTTTTTCATGTTGTTATATGATATGTCAATATTCGTTACCAAATATTTGTATTCATACGCAATTGTCGAGCATACATGTAATTATTATATCAATGGTTAAATAGTTTTATTTATTAAGTTTGACATAAACCAAATCCATAAAGAAGCCTTTCCAAAAATACATTTTTTTGTAAGTTTGAAGTTATTTCAACGTATTTCACAAAAGTTAGTAAAACCACATGGACTATTTGGCATTTTTCTCTAAAAAAAATTCAACACCCGACAAAAACTATTCATCATTGTTTTCATAAACATATACAAGAAGACAAAATTCACAGGATTATGTTATTTTGTTTTCACTATCTATTGTGTACATGTATGATTGATTCTGAACCAATCATTTTAGTTATTTTAAGAAAATAATTAATGCATATTACATGTTGAAGATATAATGTATATTAATTACATCTTCAACATGTAATATGCATTAATTATTTTCTTAAAATAACTAAAATGATTGGTACATAATCAATCATACATGCACACAATAGATACTGAAAACATTTGAACCTAACTCAGAATTCACAAACAAATATGATCTGGTGCTACACAAACCTAACTTTTTTCGATTTGGATCATTTTCAAAACTGGATTAAATTTCGATCGTCATAATAGTCTTCAATTATTTTCAATAAATTATTACTTAAGATATATTATTTTAGTTATATAGAATTATAATTGTTGATTCAAATAAATATGTGAAGTTATATCACCTTATAATCAATATTGATTTTATTTTATTTTTTAACTTAATGTTATTAATTTAATATAATTAAAATGAAAAATTTTAAAATTTAAAATTTAAAATGAAGAATCAATTATTAATTTAATATAATTAAAGTTGAAATTTAAAATTTGAAATTGATAATTAATAATTTAACAAGTGACATGATATGTTACATATAGTTATTAATGAACAGTTTTAATAGTATGACACTTGTCAATAGGAGAATAAATCTATTCATTTATTAGAATAGGAATATATATATATATATATATATATATATATATATATATATATATATATACACACACACACACACACACTAGACGAATTCTCGTATGTTGCGCAGCACAGGTTAAAAATATATTGTTAGAATATAGTTTTCAAACACCTTCTAGTTAATTCAATTCATCAATTTAGGTTCTTTTATTATTATTATATTTAATGTTTTCCTTTTAACTATGTTAAAAAATATATATTGAATTTTTTTAAACATTATTTGATATTTTACTTTAGGTTTTAAATTTTACACTAAAATTTAAGCTTATTTGATATATTAATGTAGGTTGTTTATTTAACTATATATTGAAGTTAAAAATTAAGTATATCATAGGGATAAGTCACAAATTCTTCCATTTATGATAATGTTTACAACTAAAAGCGTATTTAAGTTAATAAATTAAGTATATTGTATGCAAATATGAAAAGTTTGGAGTTTCAAATGAATGTGGTGAAAGAAAAAATGTTTCCTTTATAATATAGTATGATATAATGATTGTAGTTTTAATTTGTAAGTCATTGTGATATATACAATTATTTGATAATTTTATAAACCGTTTGAAATTGTATAAATTATATATCAAATGTATGATAATCTATATATAACGGGTAACAAAATGTATGAACAAAAATATTAACTACAACTTTTAGTAACATAAAAATACAAAAACATCTATTATAACATTTATATTAAAAAAGATATATATACAGCGAATAATAAAAAAAATATGAAAAATAAACACTACAACTTTTAATAACATAAAAACACTAAAACATTTATTATAACATTTATATTAACTTTTCATATTTAAATCACAAGTCTCTTCAAATACATTAATGTTTTTAATGAGCAAAACTTTACAACTTTATAAAAGAAAGGAAAATAAAAAGTTATTAGTGATTAATAATCATAAGTTAAAAACTCTTGAGTTGTAACTAATAAATATACATAAATTAGAAAACTCTTGAGTTGTAGTGTGAGTTTCAAATGAATACGGTACTTAAAAATGTGTATTTATTATTATTGTTGTTGTTATTATTATTATTATTATTATTATTATTATTGGTTTTGCTGCATCATTTTAATCCCTTCAATTATTAAACATAAAAATATTTAATTATAAATTTATAACATACATAAGTGCATATATATGTTAAACAAATAACATATAATATATATTTTTGTAAATGTTAGATGTAATTTTTGTCATACTAATATGGATAAATTACTTTCATATGAAGAACATATCATGATAAGTCATCATAATTACATATCAAATGTTAAAAATTATATTATCTTTTAAATATTGTCTTGTAAATATGTTGTATAGGATAACCCAACAAAAAATAATAGAAAATAAACATAATCAAAATAGAAAAACTACAATCAAATAAATAAGAACATTAGGTGGTTTAATATATAAATAAAAATGTTACAAAAATATACGTTTAAATCAAAAGAAAAAACTAAAATTCGTCTACTTTGCTCAAACAAAAAAAAAAACTTATATCCATTTTCTGAATCTTCTTTATTTATTTAACATCATTCAGCCATAGAAACTTGATGCCAATTCTTCACTAACCTACAATCAAAATGTTTTTCTTGAAAAAAAAAAGAATGAGAAAGATCTTCCAAGCAAAACATTGATGTTTGGAGAGTTACATTCAAGATTGAGTAATACATACAAATCACATATAAAGATCAAATGAGAAATTGAATATAAAGAAATAATAGAAAAGCTTCATTTGTTTTGGTTGAAAGAAAAAAAATCATACTTCGTATTACAATTACCATCGATGCGACATAACTCTTTTCTTCAAATCATCATATTTGGATCGTGAATGCTTCAACTATATGAAAACTTTTGAATCATAAAATTTTCAACCAAATGACGACTTTTGTAAGCAAAATGTACTAATATAACTACATATATAATGAAGGTGAAAGGGTGTGGGAGTTTCAAATGCATGAGGTGTTGAACTTATAGAGTGTGTGATTTTCTTAAAATGAGATTATGTGTGATTAATTACTTTGAAGGTGAAAAGGTGTGGGGGTTTCAAATGGATGAGATGTTGGCAAATTTTTATGGAGGTTTCAAATGCATGAGATTTAAGAAAAAAATGTTAGCTTTATAAGTATATATATATATATATATATATATATATATATATATATATATATATATATATATATATATTAACTCACAAGAAATTCTGGTAAATTTTTAAGTAAAAAGAAAAAACCAGAGAGTGTATGTATTACAAGTAAGTGAGTTTTCATTCATAATGGAATCCTATGATTCAATACAGTGTTTTTCTAATTTTAATTTTTATAAAAAGTGTTTATGTGACATAATGGATAATAATACAAAAGGGTGGAAATTCGAATTAGGAAACCTGTAAAACTTTTGGGAAAATGACTTGTGAGGGTAATTAACTTTTCAGAAAGTTCACATCTAGGTAACTATTTTTTTTTTTTACACATCTAGGTAACAAACTTGTTAGAAGTGTTCACATATGACCATTATAACCGATTGTAGCAGGTTACATCCTAGATGCGAACACTTTCAACAAGTTCGTTACCTAGATGTGTCCAAAAAAATTAGTTACCCAAATATAAACAAAACAAAAAATAAGAGTAAATTACACAGATGGTCCATACTGTTTATTTTGTTGTGTGTTTGGTCCTTGTCTTATCTAAAAAGATTATTAGCTTCAAACCGGTTTTTTGTGTACCTCAAATATGATCGACATCTTTTGATGCAACCAAATAAGTTATATTCACAACAAAATTTGATACATTTCTTGGATTTGTTTTATTTTATAACTAAAAAAAAGTAGATTTAATTGGAAAAAAGAAACGGATATATGAAGTAGAATTAAATATCAAATTATGTAGATTTTGATAAAACATTACACTTTTTTATGAAAATGATTGATAAGGGGTACAAGACTACAAGTTGAAGAACAAAGGCATAACGTGAGTGAGGGCTACAAAGAATATAGCCGTTGGAGACGGTCAAAGCATCTGTATATGGTGCATGTGCGGTGCGACCATAATTTCTCACTAGCCGTTGCCCCCTTCTACCCTCAACGTAAACCCAGGACTTCTTCTGAAAATGGCATCTTCTGCCCCTTTTGTCTTCGATCTCCTCTAAAACCCTAAAATAATACTCGCATCACCTCTTTCACCTACACTCTCTCTATTAAATATCCACCTCTTTCGTTGCTCAGTTTTTCATCAATTCTCTCTCACCTTCTCTCTCTGTTTCTTATCTGGGTTTGGAAGATCGATATCTAAAATAGTTTGATTTATCACGAATCGAAGAGAATTGCGTTCATCTTTTTAGTCATTAATACCCAGTTTTTTTTTTATCAATCTATTTTAGTATCAATCTGAAGAAAAAAGGAAACATTTTCAAATAAGGAATAGATTTTGGTTTTGATTTTACCAAGTGTTTGTTTTCTGATTTTCGATGTTTCTCTGCATGGAAACTCGAAAGGGCTCATTGAGTCATTTTCGCAAACACTTGGACTACATAAACGAGCTAAAATCCGTTTGTTTCAACAGGAATTCAGCCAACATTAGTGCACTCTTTTTGCTTACTCTTCTTATTCTCTCTTCTCATCTCGTTTCAGGTAAGTCGTCCGATGAAGTGGTAGCCGTCACACTTTCAGATTATTCAGCTCTCCAATCCATCAAACAGGATCTCGTTGACTTCAGAGGAGTCTTGAGGACCTGGAAAGACAGAAATGGCGTTTGTTCAGGTGGATGGGTAGGCATCAAGTGTGATCAAGGTCAAGTCATCGCGATACAGCTTCCATGGAAGGGATTAGGCGGCACGATCTCGTCAAAACTGGGTAATCTCCAATCACTCCGAAGAATCAGCCTCCATGACAACTTATTAACAGGCCCTATTCCGCAATCTCTATGGCTATTACCAAATCTACGAGGCGTTTATCTCTTCAACAATCGGCTTTCAGGTTCAATCCCACAATCTATTGCTCGATCACCATCGTTGCAGAATCTCGATTTGAGCAACAATAAGCTCAATGGTAGCATCCCTCATATTTTCTCGAATTCGAGTAAAATTTACAGATTTAACCTCAGTTACAATGCCTTTTCTGGCTCCATACCTTCAAGTTTTACCCTTTTGCCTTCACTCACATTCCTAGCTCTCGAACACAACAATCTCTCTGGTTCCATTCCTGAAGCCTGGAGCTCTGGTCAACTCACATCTTTGACTCTCGATCATAATTTTCTCACCGGAAAGATTCCAACTTCATTGAGTAAGATGGGTGATCTCGAAAAGATTAATCTTAGCCATAATCACATTGATGGGATTATACCAAATGCACTTGCTAATCTCTCTAAGCTTCAAATCTTGGATTTGTCAAACAACGCCATTAATGGAAGCTTTCCTTCTTTTCCTTCTTCTAATCTTTCGGTTCTGATATTGGATAACAACAGATTGAATGGTCCAATCCCTGATACCATTGGAAACCTTTCTTTTCTCACCAAACTCAGCTTATCCCACAACAATTTCAATGGCGAAATCCCTAAATCCGTTGATAATTTAAAGAAACTTGATTCTTTGAATCTTTCTTACAACTCTCTTTCCGGGGCTGTTCCTTCTTCACTTTCAAAGAAATTCAATTCAAGTTCTTTCGTGGGTAATCTCCAGTTATGTGGATACAGCATTTCCACACAATGCCCTTCTTCCACCATTTCACCTTCTCCATCTTCTCCACTTGTTCTTCCTTCAAACAAAAACAAAAAAGGCCGAAAACTTAGCACAAAAGATATCATCCTCATAGCAGCAGGAGCCCTTTTGCTTGTTTTGCTTCTCTTATGCTGCTCACTTCTCTGTTGCCTAATCCGAAAGAAAGCAGCAAGATCCAAATCCAAGAAGGGCAAAACCGACATTTCAATGCCAGTAACAGTTCCATCCGGGGGTGAAGTAGTTGAAACAGGAGAAACCGGGGGTAAACTGGTCCATTTTTCAGGCGCTTTTGTGTTCACTGCTGATGATTTGTTATGTGCAACTGCTGAAATAATGGGAAAGAGTACATATGGAACATCTTATAAGGCCACATTAGAAGATGGTAATATGGTTGCTGTTAAAAGATTAAGAGAAAAAGTCACCAAAGCACAGAAAGAATTTGAGAGTGAAGTTTCTGAGCTTGGAAAGATTCGACATGCGAATGTTTTGGCCCTTAGAGCATATTATATGGGACCTAAAGGAGAGAAGCTTCTTGTGTTTGATTACATGCCACGTGGCAGTCTTGCTTCCTTCCTTCATGGTATGTTTGCTTATTTATATAACCTTTAATCCAAATTGTGACAATCATGATGAATATCTTCTGATCGAAGTTTATTTTTGAATCTATTGTTACAGCTCGTGGGCCTGAAAGTGTGATAAACTGGTCAACAAGATTGAACATAATCGTGGGTATAACAAAAGGTCTTGTGTTCCTCCATAGCCAAGAGAATATAATCCATGGAAACCTAACTTCAAGCAACGTGTTACTCGATGAACAGACAAACCCCGCAATTGCAGATGTGGGTTTATCGAGATTGATGACAAACGCAGCCAACACAAACGTGATTGCAACCGCCGGAACCCTAGGTTACAGAGCGCCGGAGCTTTCAAAGCTGAAGAAATCAAACACGAAAACCGATGTATACAGTTTGGGTGTGATTATGTTGGAGATCTTGACCGGAAAATCTCCCAGCGAAGCAACAGATGGACTGGATTTGCCTCAGTGGGTGGCGTCGATTGTGAAGGAAGAGTGGACGAATGAAGTTTTTGATTTGGAACTTATGGGGGATCCGGCGAATGTTGGTGGTGATGAGTTGTTGAGTACTTTGAAATTGGCTATGCACTGTGTGGATCCTTCGCCGGAGGAAAGGCCGGAAGCAAAACAAGTTCTTGAAAAGCTTGAGGAGATTAAACCGGAGGTTGGTCAGACTTCTGATGATGCTGCTGTGGAGGTCGCCGGAGTTGCATCAAAAAGTGAATGAAGGATAGAGATTATGGACAAGAAGCTAAATTATTCTTTTGTAAGATATATACGTATATGATTTTGATTGTATAAGTTATAAAGTGTGTAGATACATTGAATTCGTTGATTCTTTTCGTAACAATAAAACATCATTCAGTTTGAATGTTTTTTCAACATATCCTCTTAATTATTCATTACATAGGAAACTAGTGGTTTACATATAGTTTCATATGTAATAAAAATGTGAATCTATCAATAAGCATGACAATGTGAACCTACCATACAAGCATAACCATAAAACTTAACCATTTAGTATTTAAATGGTTCAAATATCTTAATGGTTCAAAGAAGAGTTCCTTAACCGTTCAGAAGCTTTTGATTTGTTCAAAGATCATTCAACGACTCTACAAGACATTCAACAATGCTAACTGATTCAAAATATACGTGTTGGGAACCGATCAGGTGGAATGCACAATATGGAAAATCTATGATGCTTAGGATGGATAGCGTCGAAAACAATCTATTTAGTAAAAGATTTGTTTCGGATGCTATCCCTCCTGAGCTTCATGGACTTCTTCCACATACAAAGATGATAAATTGATATGAAAGATCCGATGATATGAGGTGAGAGTGATGATAGAGAAACAAAGTTATGTATTTATAGATGCCAATGGGAGGAACCTAATGAACATGTTATGTATTCCACTCTTTGACCCTATGCCATCATACAAAATTATTTCCTTCTCAGTTTCATGCTTTGTGTGTGCCCACATAACTTATACAAGGTAATATAATACAAATTGTTGAGTAGTTATATGTGAGTTCAAGATACAATAAATAATAAATTTTACGTGTTTTAGCATGGTTAATTTGTGTAAAACATATTCATTATCGATACAATAAATAATAAATGTTAGATGTTCTAACCGATCAACATAACTTTTGATTATTTAATAATGGTTTTAAATAGGAGACGTATATCTTATATTCTTATACATAAAGTTAGTATCTTGGTTTATATTTTTATAACTTTTGATTATTTAATACTAGTAATGGTTTTAAATAGGAGCCGTATATCTTATATTCTTATACATAAAGTTAGTATCTTGGTTTATATTTTGGAGTAAGATATTGTGTGATGGATAATGAGGGTCAATCATGTTGTCATGGTAGACAACGCTATAGGAGAAGTTTGGTGAGAGCAATTGTTAAGCATGTTTCTGACAATTGGGTATTATTATTAGATTTTGTGAGATTTTGTTAATAAATGTAATATAGGGAAAAAAAATTGTGTATACCAATTTTGTGTGAGATAGATAACATGTAAAAACGAATTAATATTTTATAAATGGTGTGTTTGGCAAAACTAGTCGATAACGGATAAAGGTTAACAAGTATCTGGTAGCATTTTGTTAAACGCTACGTGAGGTAGCTTTTAGATTTAGAGCGTTTTGTTTAACCTAAACGCTAGAAGCTTGTATTGTCAAACAATACTTTTTGTTCAAAACAAAATATTTTGTCAAATGCTAAAAGCTAGAAGCTCTCAAACGCTTTAACCGCTCCATGCGGAACACACCCAAAGTGTGCAAAGTGATAGACCATACATCATATCTATATGGATGCAAACTTTGTGATGCAAGTGAGGTTGATGATTTTATCTTAAAAAATGAATCGGTTAACGACCCGTTTCAAAATCGATTTTATGAACCTTTAGTTAGTAAATATTAGGAAATTAGGATATTTTTTCCCCGTCGTGCGCTGTAACGGTGCAAATCCGTTTTGTAAGTTGAATTTTGATAATTGTATTGATAAAAGTTAGATATTGTTGCATTTGTTAGTTGATAAATATACAAAGTCAATACTACTGGCTAAAAAATAGGGAAACATACATAAAATAAGCACGATAACGTAAAGGAACTGGAAGTTATACTGATACGTACATAAAAATAAGTAAGTGAGTTTTTTTAATTAATAAACGGAAATTTAAATCATAAAAAACGTATTATATATGATCCAACTCATACGTAGGAAACATACATAAAAATAAGCACGAAATGGATCTCAATCTAATAAGTGTCTAGGAAAACGCTATGCATAAGATGAACAAGTGCTAGGTCAGACAACCATATTGAGGGTTGGACCCTGATATAGCTCTATGATGCCTAAGTTATATTGCAAATCTTAGTGTTGTCTTAATGATATATATACTGTATTTTTTGCCTTATCTTGTTCCTTCGTGGATATCATATGTTTGGGGTATTTATAGGTCACTCGTTGTTAGAAAGGTTTATAGTTCTGTATGGTCCTTCATCTATTATCCAGTCTATAGGCAGCCACGTCTCTTGTCCATTTCTTTTTTTTATTGTTACGTATCATCTATTTTGCATGTTTTTTGGGATATGGTTCTGAGCCTTGTGTACGGTTTATTCGATTTTTTTTTCAACGTCATAAAATTATTAAAAAAAAAACTAGCAAAGAGCTAGAAAGAATCCATTACAACATAATAGAAGCTAAAATGGGATTATGGAGCCAAGGGGTCCAACCTAACTTAGCTTTACTACTTCTATTAGAAATTTAGAAAAACGATATATCAATAATATCATCAAAAAGAATGGATTTCCTAGGATTAGCCGTTCCAAAAACTATGGAATTACGAAAATTCCACAAACACCAAAAAGTCGTTAAAATAGTTGCATCCAAAGCCTTGCGTTGACCTTCCTTCATTTTAATCGAATCAGCCCAAGAACAAAGAGAATGTGGTCAATCGTATTCACGACATCGTGACAAACTGGACAGAGGATCGACTCCACATCAATACCTTGTGCGATAATCTCTCCCATATAGGAATACCAAGATAATTGATTCTCCATATAAAATATTAATCTTAATGGGGACCCAATGATTGATTCTCGATATAAGAATATTAATCTTAACGGTTTATTCGAATTTAGATTCATTCGCGACAGATTATGGTGTTTTCATTGCCAACTTGGTAAGTATCGAGTCAATAATGGATTCTCTCGGGCTACTGGCTTGGTACACCATTAAGCACCCCAGTCTAAAGAGTGAAAGAATATTACCAAAATATTTTTTCTGTTCAGACTTGAAGGTCCGCCTTGGGTACCGAAACGTCCGTCACATGGGGCGCATTAAATGCTTGCTCCGTCGGAAGCCATTTCTCTTACTTTGATTAGACTGCCCTTAATAAATGTTTTAACCGGTCTCTCTTGTTATTTAGTTGATAAGCTTGGTTTGTTTAGAAGCTTCTTTATCTTTTATCCTCTTTTTGACTCTCACATTATGACTGCCATGGGTGATGACATGTTGACAGTTGTGTCCGAAGTGGACAATTGTATGCTTGATCGATACACGTAGGTATATCACTTGTCTCCCATACTTGGTTTCCAAATTCCATCTTCGTTGTCATCTGTTCTTGATGCCCCGTTTGGTAAGGTTGGGTTTTATCTTAGTCATCTTGTTTGCGGTTTAAGGTTAACTTCGTCTTCCTTCTTTTTGGAAGTTTTTCGTTTTTATAAAGTTCATCTCGTGCAACTGTTCCCTAATGCAATATCGAAGGTGCTTACTTTTGAAGTTTTTTGTGTTGCTCACGAAATACCACTCGATGTTACTTTGTTTTGCTACTTTTATCGTCTGAAGAGATATGGTGATTGGCATTCTTTTAGTAGTCGTCATTTCCCCCCCCCCCCCTCTCTCTCCCAATATATCGTGTTCCAATGCTAACTGGAAGATTAGGTTTTGTTGGGTAGGTGTGCACAACTTATGTTTTCCTATCACTCCGTGTTATGTCCCGCTTGGAGATGATTTAGTATCTTTGTTTGACGACTTACTTTCATTTCGTACCCTTGTTTTCCCATTTTTACGTAAAAAGTTTGTTCTTATCAGAAGTTGTACTTACTTTGTCTCATATGATCCCCTTTTGGAAAGCTCAATGTCAACTTCCAATGTTATCTATGTGTCCTACAAGTTTGTCTAACTATTGTATCTTTTTACTGGATCTGGCATAATTTCTTATTTACTTTGTCTTATGTAATCTCCTAATATAAATGCTGCCTTCGGATGTTTTCTTTTTGCTCATTTATTGTTGTATATGGAAGTAAATGATCCTTTCAGTTGACGTCATATTTGGTTGGTGACATTTCTCTTGAATCTATTATGTTGGATGATGTAATTCTAGACCGAGATGTAGACCCAGTGATTGTGGTTCCTGAATCTCCTATTAGACTTTCGGGGTTTGGACCGGATGCTTTTTCTATTGATCAACTTATGGATACTTCTTTTCCTTTGATTGGTCCTTCGCACGATGGTTCTCCAACTTAGTGGAAGGTGTGTCCACATATGTTTTCTCTCCTAGTTGGAAGTGTAAGCAACTTCTCACGCCTTATTAGTTCGAGAAACTTTTACATGAGGTTTCCCAAGTGGGCCTTCAATGTGCATCCCCTCTGTCTTTGGGTCATACCACTCCTAAATTGGTTGGTATGTAAACATTTTCCTTTCTTTGTAGGCATCCCGTTGTCATATGCATGTATATTTGTGTTTTTGGCTTCGTTATGGTAGTTTTTGTAATGTTGATGTTATTTTCCTGTTTCATGTAGATGGGTGCCTTTCTTGCATTCTATTTGAGGATGAATTGGACGAGGCATGCCGTTTTATAGCCCGTGCTAAAAACATCATTTCTACCGTGCTCATGCGATATCTTAAGTTTTGTGATGGGTTGTTGACCTTAAGAGATCGGTTTTTAGTTACCGATGAGAATCTACGGGTTGTCGAGGGTATGAAGCTTGTGAGTGAAGAGATGTTGGTGAGTTTATGTCGACCTATTGATTCGTCGTCGAGACGTTGTGGCCAAGGTTGCCTTGCTAGAAAATCAGAAGTCTTTTGTTCAAGATAACTGCGAAACTTGTCTTTAGGAGAATGATGTACTTCATGCTTAGCTTGTCCCTATATCCTGATGGTGTTGTAGGTGTGTGTAACATCCCAAAATTTAAGACCAAAATTTTCATTTATAATTAAGTTAATATACAACCAACAGTATAAAAACATTCATAATAACATCCCATGTCAAAACCAAAGTGTCAATAATCAAAACATGTTATCATAAAACAATATCAGAGTGTAATCCCAAAGATCTCATGTGCGGAAAACATAATGTGATGCGTTGCGATCGCCGACTCCTTTCCTTTGAAAACGAAGTACCTGAAACCAAACTGAAAACCGTAAGCACAAAGCTTAGTGAGTTCTCCAAATACCACATACCATACATATCAACATACTGCCTAACATATCTTGGTGTTGGCCTACCCCTTCGGTCTCTTTCAACTGGATACTATCATAAATATATGTGAGCCATACATATCATTCATATATCATAATCAAATAAAATGCTATGTGCCAAAACCTAGTCTTTCCATTATGTCACAGACCGCCACGTGGTCTTTCTTGCCATGTCGGGGGCCACCCCCTTCGGTCTTACAGACAAATGCCAAGAGCCACCTCCTGGTCTTCCATGCAAGCATCACAAATATAACTAGCATACATATTGTTCTACTTAGCTAATCAGCATACAGTATGCCAGGAGCCACCTCCTGGTCTTTCATACATATCGCCTAGGGGTTTAACCCCCGGGTCGTCCTACCATACATAATAGCATATAGTGTGCCATGAGCCACCTCCTGGTCATTCACACATGATGCCTAGGGCGAACCCCCGAATCTTCCTACCATACATAATAGCATACAGTGTGCTAGGAGCCGACTCCTGGACTTTCATACATGATGCCGAGGGCTAACCCCCGGGTCTTCCTACCACACATAAACTAAATGGGCCGACATTGGTGCCTTAGACCCATACAAACAGTGAGGAGACTCACCTCGCACTGTTGGAGTCCCACGAATAAATCTCTGGCTGTTGGCTGACAAACCTCTAAACTGTCAATCATCAAAACAACACCCATTTAATAATTGGGTTTTAATACATAACCATAAGTACACACTTAGGGTAAAATGACCATTTTACCCCTAACCTGGCTTGGTCCAAGACCAAAGACCAAACTCATACTTTAAGGCCCAAAAGCCAAATAATCAACCAAGGCCCATTTATGGCCCAATTTTCCAAATTGAGCCCAAACTTCCTTCCATGGGCCTTACCCTAAAGCCCATTCAAAATCCTAGTCCATACAAATAGCATTTCGATGGTCCAATATCTCATAATCATTTAGGCTCAATTATGGCCCATCTATGGCCCAATTTTCCAAATTGGGCCCAATCCTTTCCAATGGGCCGTATCCTAAAGCCCAATAACTTCCTTAGTCCACAAAATTGTTCCCATTTAGCCCACAAAGGCCCACCACAACCTAGTCCAATAAATTTCCCAACAAGAACCCAAACCCAATTAGGGCTTTTCACATAAAATGTCGATTAGGGTTAAGTGTTCCTACCTAACCCATTAAGGACTTAATCCATTAAGTCCACCACTCAAGTAGTCCAAACATATAATGTGGGTGGGTGTAATTCGAAATTCCAAATCCAATGGTCCAAACGCGGGTCCCGACAAATCCAAAACTCACATTTCCAAAATTAGGGTTTTCTAAACCCTAATTAGGGTTTCTAACCCAATCGAGTGCCAATTAATCTATTGGTTAAGTTTTTAGATCAATTAGCGTTTCATTAGGTCGAGCACCACCCACTACCACCTCGGGCGATGGTGGTCGACGGCGGCTCACAACGGCAGCCACCACCTTGTGGTGGTGGTGGTTATGATTTTAAACCAAAACTTGTCCAAACATCTTAAAAAAACAATTTAATCACACATGAATGTACACCGCCGCCCAACATGGCGGTTGGTGGCGGCAGAGGGAGGCAGCCACCACCTCATGGTGGTGGTGGTGGTGGGTTTTCCTTGATTAATCTGGCCATACAATATACATACATCATAACACCACAAATCTCACACAATTTACAATAAACACACACACATACAGTCACCCATACACGGTGGCTGAAAAGAAAAAGTGGCGGCAACCTCCATGGTTGGAAGCCATGGTGCTTTTTCTCGTTCTCCGGCCAACAACACCCATCGAGGATACTAGAACACACGTACACACGAGCAGAAATACCCACCGCGTAACTGCACAACGGTCTTGAAGGAGGACGGCGACGGAAACGGCTGCAGCGGCGACGTCGGCGACTGCTAGGCAGAAAGGATGGAGGAGGCGCGTCCGAGAATGTCAGGACACATCTAGACCTGACAATGGGTCGGGTTTGGAGCGAATCTGTGACATCCCCAATCTTACGACCAGAAAAGACCGATTTGTTTATGCTTTGTTTTAAAATCAGAGTTATCTTTTAAAGAAAGCAGTTGCGGAATTTGTTCCCAAAACAAAATATGATAAAAATTATCAAAGCATTTCTTTAAAGAAATGTATTTTCATTATATAACAAAATCTCGGGATGTCATGTTCAATACAGACCAAAGGCATAAACAGAACAAAATAGACCTTACAACAGTTATTTATAACTATTGATCTATAATCCGAAATCTCTCGTCAAGTCCACCAACTTATACTCTTGTGTCATTACCTGTAATGCAACGAAAATTGAGTGGGTCAGGCTTGGGAGCCTGGTGAGCATATAGGGTTTTCAACCCATAATAATATAATTATTATAATTAATTATCAAACAATCAACTCAATTTCCCATCCCCATTATCTTCCTTACTCTTAAGGGTTTACCCTAAGAGTTATCTATTCGTTTACTCCGTATTAGGCACTAAGACAATAGCTGTCAAGGTTCCTTCATAAAGCACTAATTTCATAGCTGCTATGGTTCATTCATCGGGTACTAAATCCATAGCTACTAGTGTAGGTACTAAGTCCATAGCTACCAACGTTTATCTAACAGTACTATATCCATAGCTACCAGCGTTCGTCTTTACGGTACTAAATCCATAGCTACCAAGATTTGTCTATACGGTACTAAATCCATAGCTACCAAGGTTTGTCTATACGGTACTAAATCCATAGCTACCAAGGTTTGTCTATACGGTACTAAATCCATAGCTACCAAGGTTTGTCTATACGGTACTAAATCCATAGCTACCAAGGTTTGTCTATACGATACTAAATCCATAGCTACCAAGGTTTGTCTATACGTCTCATCCTCAAGCTCATCCGTCATCACACACCAACTAATTTGTCTACTCATGTTCTACCCAACGTATTTGTAGATATAACATACATATACAGTTTAGATCATTTAAAAACCTGTATAAAACAATCATTAAACAACCATCTCAAGTAAACCAACAACATATAAACACATAGCACGTATTTCATAGCAAATACTTCATATCTATGTGGTAGAAGAAAGTAACCACACACTCACACATATAAACAACAATATACTTAATACATTCAATCAATACTTGTATTATTATCGTGTTTATGAAAGGGACTATACACTCACTTGATCAGAAGATGATCGGACAGCACTACGGCTTGTAGAAGTAGTATTCTTTGGTGAAACCAGGATCACTTCACACACCGGGTTTCTCGCGGGCAGAGCTTCGGCTCGGAAACTCTTTTCTTCTCGGGATCTTCGGGTTTTGAAACTTGATTCGGGTCTCGGGGTTGATATCGGGGCTTCGGGGGGTTAAAATAGGGCTTAGAGGGTGTATCGGGAGTGGGAGAGAAGGGATGGAGCAACCATAGTCAGCTGGCCCTTCAAATCTATTTATAGGGCAAATTGGCCCTTGCCACGTCGTGGGATCCTTTTTCCACGTTGTGGGCTTGGTCGTCATTGCATACGTCATTGCAAGTTGCATCTGGGGGACTCCCGGAGGTGTCAGGAGACTTGCCACGTCGTGGTCTCTGACAGTTTTGGGGTTTCGCGCCCCGAACTTCAGAAATTCATAACTTTCGCATACGAACTCCGTTTTCGACGTTCTTTATATCGATGCGAAGGTGAGATTATGCTCTACAACTCTTGTTTAGACTCTATTGGCTAATTTTGACTTTATTTTTAATATATTATAAATATATTACTTATATATTATCTTTAGTAGGCCGGGACAGGAAAACTCCGTTCGAAATTCATAACTCCTTCATCTGAACTCCGTTTTCGTCCGTCTTTCCGTCATTGCACTAATATAGATAAGATCTTCAATTCTCATTTAGATCAATAAGGATAGATATATATCTACCTTAAATTCACTATTTACGTCGCGCTGGGTCGTGCCGGTTCTGTCGCGAAACTTCGACAAGTCATAACTTCTTCGTTATAACTCGAATTTTGGCGTTCTTTATATGCACGGAAACCCTGTGACATATACTACAACTTGGTTAAGATTAATCCTTATAAATAATCTTCCATTAAAAAGTCATTTTTGATGCTTATTGTCTCTAATTTGACTAGCCCGGATCTACGGGCGTTACAATTATCTCCCCCTTAGGATGATTACGTCCTGGAATCATCAACGAAATAGGGCTTGCATAATGATTCCACATGTTATCCCTTCATCCTAGGTAATAACCATAACTTCTATGTTTCCTCGAAAGAGTATTTAACTCTATGGCTTTCTTGACCGCAGACGATGCCCAATCTTGCATCTGCTTATCGTACTATGTTGTACTTTCAATCATAACTTCCAAGTTACAAAATAAGTCCTTATTATGGAATCCTTCTTCTTCTCAGGATAAATACTTTTATTTATATATTGTAACAAACCGATGGGTCGTGTTCTAATGACCTCTCATCGTATGATGCAACGCTTAGACTAAAGTCTCTTAGAGTCAAATTCCAAAATGGAATATACCTTCATATTCTAACGTGATATAATCACATTTTTACATGTAGCATTTCTAGCTACAAGCTTCCTTAACAACGAGCGCGATGCTATCGATCGCATTGATTTCAATCTTTTGACTTAGGTCAGATGTTACATCGAACTTGGTTCCATGAACCACTTAACAAACTCCTCGTAGTAGGACTCAATTTGATATGACCACTAGGGTCAGAATAACAACCATCTTACTAGTAATTACCGAAACAAGGGTAATGACATATCCAAATAAAACGGAATCAATCACTAGCTTCTTGGTAACCTTGTGACTTTCCCTGATCCAAGTGTGAGTCCTATGCTTCCGGTAGTATATGCATCTAATACCTTTCACACATACTCATACTCGTCCCAAGTATTGTCTCTCAGTCGAACCAAGTCACTATACAAAAATCACACAATCATTTAACACATAATGTATTAAAACCATAAATATCAAAACCAGGGTTTTACATTATAACTTGAAATGATTACACAAAAGTTCAAGTTCACCCTATACTATGCCTTTAATTAGCTACATCATAAGTTGATCCTTGGATATAAATTCCTCATCCTTGATTCGCTTCATTAAGGATCATGTGGAATGCCCTTGGCTTTTGCGGTGCCTCTAGCCTTGTTGCTTCATTTTTCTTTGGGCAGTCTCTATGTGCCCCTTGCCTCCGCATCCGTAGCACACCTTATCATTGTGTGTACAGTTCTTAGAATAGTGGCCGCTCCTTCCACATTTGTAACATGTTACTTCTTCATTGCACGTTCCAAAGTGCTTCTTCTTGCACTTTTCACACCACTTGGGTCCATACCTTTGGTCATCTAGGTTAGACTTTGCGAATTTCCCCTTAGTATCAGGTCTTGAGGATCCTTCAAGCTTCCTCTTTTCTCCAATTTCAACTTTCTCCAGACCCCGTTCCTTATGTTGGGTCTCTACATTCTTAGCTGCTCGAACAGCTATTTTCAGAGTGGTTGCCATCTTGACTGTTGGGCCAAAGTCGGCCGACAGTCTATTCGCGAACCTCTCAATCTTGGAGAGTTCAGTTGGCACTAGGTATGGAAATAACTTCATCTTTTCGGTAAATGCAGTAGCATAATCACCAATGCTCATTTTACCTTTCTGCAGGTTCTGGAATTCATTATTCAGATCAATCAGATCTATCTCTGAGCAATACTGCATCTTTAACTGCTCTAAGAATGATTCCCAAGACATCCTTAGTGCTTCCCCTCGGGGCATCGTATATGCTAGCAACTTCCACCAGCTCAATACTCCAGTCTTTAGTTGTCTAACTGCAAAGACAGTCCTTTGCTTGTTGCTACAGTCGCAACTTTCAAACACCATCTCCATTTCAGAGATCCAGTCCATAATCTCTACGGGCTTTAGGCTCCCAGAAAGACTTGGTGGTTTGGCGCACAAGAAATTCTTATACATTCGCCCATCCTTGTAGTTTCCCCTTTCCGGGTCATTCCTTCGTTCTTCTTGAGTCTCAACTTTACTCATAATGCGACTATCGTTCCCTTCCTCTGATTGCTCGGGACTCAGTTTGGGTTCCTCAGTGAGTATGATAGGTTCGTCCCTATTTTCATGCAACATCTGTCGCATTTCATCCCTTTGTTCGGCTAGCATAGCCCGAATCATGGCTTGCACTCCAGCCATGGTGACCTGTTCTGGTGCAGCAGCTTCAACAGCTATTTGTTCAATCACAGGTGGTTGATTCCTGTTTTCATCAGCATTTCCAACTTCACTTCTTGTTCTCACCATTTTTGATCTACACACCCAATAAGGTGAAATTAGATCCTTATTCACGATAGATATTCAAATCATCCTTATCACTCCGAAACGTTTACATGCTAGTTCTAATATCGTAGACGTACACTTAGAATCCTACACACATAAGGTTTCCAGATCCGGTTGACAACAGACCATAGATCCAAACAAATAATATCATATATGACAAACATATAACATTTAGCACATAAAAGCATTTTAGGCAATTTTCCTAAAATAAACCAGTGCTCGTGTCAATTTAGGTGTACTACCTAACATATTTTAGACTCACTCCTCACAATCATTACTTAGCATTCTAAGTTTAAGTCTATAAATTTTCTACAATTTCCTAGTTCGCTTAAACTAATGCTCTGATACCAACTGTGACATCCCTAATTTTACGGTCAGAAAAGACCGATTTGTTTATGCTTTGTTTTAAAATCAGAGTTATCTTTGAAAGAAAGCAGTTGCGGAATTTGTTCCCAAAACAAAATATGATAAAAATTATCAAAGCATTTCTTTAAAGAAATGTATTTTCATTATATAACAAAATCTCGGGATGTCATGTTCAATACATACCAAAAGCATAAACAGAACAAAATAGACCTTACAAAAGTTATTTATAACTATTGATCTATAATCCGAAATCTCTCGTCAAGTCCACCAACTTATACTCTTGTGTCATTACCTGTAATGCAAAGAAAACTGAGTGGGTCAGGCTTGGGAGCCTGATGAGCATATAGGGTTTTCAACCCACAATAATATAATTATTATAATTAATTATCAAACAATCAACTCAATTTCCCATCCCCATTATCTTCCTTACTCTTAAGGGTTTACCCTAAGAGTTATCTATTCGTTTACTCTGTATTAGGCACTAAGACAATAGTTGCCAAGGTTCCTTCGTAAAGCACTAATTTCATAGCTGCTATGGTTCATTCATCGGGTACTAAATCCATAGCTACTAGTGTAGGTACTAAGTCCATAGCTACCAACGTTTATCTAACAATACTATATCCATAGCTACCAAGGTTTGTCTATACGGTACTAAATCCATAGCTACCAAGGTTTGTCTATACGTCTCATCCTCAAGCTCATCCGTCATCACACACCAACTAATTTGTCTACCCATGTTCTACCCAACGTATTTGTAGATATAACATACATATACAGTTTAGATCATTTAAAAACCTGTATAAAACAATCATTAAACAACCATCTCAAGTAAACCAACAACATATAAACACATAACACGTATTTCATAGCAAATACTTCATATCTATGTGGTAGAAGAAAGTAACCACACACTCACACATATAAACAACAATATACTTAATACATTCAATCAGTACTTGTATTATTATCGTGTTTATGAAAGGGACTATACACTCACTTGATCAGAAGATGATCGGACAACACTACGGCTTGTAGAAGTAGTATTCTTCGGTGAAACCGGGATCACTTCACACACCGGGTTTCTCGCGGGCAGAGCTTCGGCTCGGAAACTCTTTTCTTCTCGGGATCTTCGGGTTTCGGAACTTGCTTCGGGTCTTGGGGTTGATATCGGGGCTTCGGGGGGTTAAAATAGGGCTTAGAGGGTGTATCGGGAGTGGGAGAGAAGGGATGGAGCAACCATAGTCGGCTGGCCCTTCAAATCTATTTATAGGGCAAATTTGGCCCTTGCCACGTCGTGGGATCCTTTTTCCACGTCATGGGCTTGGTCGTCATTGCATACGTCATTTAAAGTTGCATCTAGGAGGTGTCAGGAGACTTGCCACGTCGTGGCACTGCTTGCCACGTCGTGGTCTCTGACAGTTTTGGGGTTTCGCGCCCCGAACTTCAGAAATTCATAACTTTTGCATACGAACTCCGTTTTCGACGTTCTTTATATCGACGCGAAGGTGAGATTATGTTCTACAACTCTCGTTTAGATTCCTTTGGCTAATTTTGACTTTATTTTTAATATATTATAAATATATTACTTATATATATTATCTTTAGTAGGCCGGGACAGAAAAACTCCGTTCGAAATTCATAACTCCTTCATCTGAACTCCGTTTTCGTCCGTATTTCCGTCGTTGCACTACTATAGACAAGATATTCAATTCTCATTTAGATCACTAAGTAAAGATATATATCTACCTTAAATTCACTATTTACGTCTCGCTGGGTCGTGTCGGTTCTGTCGCGAAACTTCGACAGGTCATAACTTCTTCGTTATAACTCGGATTTTGGCGTTCTTTATATGCACGGAAACCTTGTGACATATACTACAACTTGGTTAAGATTAATCCTTCTAAATAATCTTCCATAAAAAAAATCATTTTTGATGCTTATTGTCTCTAATTTGACTAGTCCAGATCTACGGGCGTTACAGAATCGACCTTGATCCAAACCCTTTTAATAAATTTCAAAACCTAATCCAAACCCGCTCCATAACCTACAGGGTTTTGAATAATCTAACCCATACCCTTATCCACTGAATCAACAGATGTCCAAACCCGCCCCGTAACCCGTATGTTTTTTGAATAATCAAAAACATTTTACTTAAGTCATAAAATCACAGTAGTTAAATAAAACAAATGTTGATTTAGAAAACACATTAAATAAAACAAATGTTGTTAAATAAAATCACAAATGGTTTTTGACCATCAATTGCATTGATAGAGAATAACTATTACAAACTTTCTTCCAGTTGATAAATGAATTTATTGATTTATAAACGAAATTGGTGTTTACATGATGAAATATAAATGAAATGACATCATGATTCTTAGGAGAATACTGGAAGTCTAGAAGTTGAGTCCCCGAGTCCTATGTATAAATAGTTTAGTCTTTGGTCTTTTCTCTTTGGACTTTCGATTGGAATTTAAAGTAAAATTTAGGCAGTATAAAATATATCTGTATAATTCTAAAATTTATATTGGGCGGGTTATAAATGGAGTGGATCGGTGATGATCCATACCTGACCCTTTTAATAAAAGGGTTAGCGGGTACGGATCGTTAACGGGTAAATGGATCAAAAACTATGCTCCAAACCCATATAATTGTTAAGGGTTTGGATCGGATCAGGGTCAAAACCCGCTCCATTTTCAGGCCTACACACAACCACGGCATCGTCTTCAACGACCTTGTCTTCGTCAGCAGCACCTGCGGTGGCAATGACTGGTGGTTTGCGGCCTCAACAGCGGGGGGTGGCGGCTTCGGTCGTCTACTTCCGACCTCCCTAACAGGCGCAACTTCAACTCGATGCTCACTCCGTCAGCTGAGGAAGATGCGGTAGTTCACGGTGGCAGCTATGGAAGGGACGGCGGCTAGAGACAAGGCGGGAATGGTGGTGGATGAAATGGTAGAAGTATGGTTAAGGTTTACATCCTTCAAACGAGAGGGAAAGAAAACACGGGTTAAATCACGCTTCCATACACTCTTCATACAATTGGACACTTCCAGTCCCTCCTAATCACAGTCTTCTCAACTTAAGTACCAATAATTACCATGTAACCCCTGCCCTCATAAATCTTTACAAATTGAATCCGGATTTTACCTTTTAGCCCTTGCTTCCTAAAAATCTATTCACAATAAGTCCATAATTTACCAAACACACCCTTACTTCTAAAATCATTTTCAAATTAAATCCATAATTTACTAACAACACTCAACCTTCAAAATTCTTTACAAACTAATTCGTAAATTACATTTTAACCCCCAAACTCTCAATTATGGCTTTTAACTCCCGAAGACCAGCACCCCACTAAGATATTACGGATTTAGGGATACAATAAATTATATTATATATCTTGGGGTTTAAGGTTGATTAATTATTTACTTATTTATTTAATTTAAACGGAACGTTACAATTCTCCCCCACTTAAATTAAATTTCGTCCTTGAAAACATTCCTTACCATTCCTGTCACACCAACAACTTGAGCAACATGGCCACAATCCCGAGCATACCCTAACCTTCCAAAGCCAACCAGAACCAACCCGAAGATGAACAAATTCCTTACATCACTATCACATTACTCAATCTGAAATTTGAAGTCTCAAGATGGTCTGACTCCCTGACATACCGACCATATAAAATCATTATTTTCAAACCCAATCTACTTAGCTCCTAACTAACCATTCAACTTCTGATAGCTGGAGGTTCCCATTTGAAAATAGCATCACAGACCCAATTATCCATGTATATCACTTATACTTGACAGAAGGCTCAGATAATCCTTCGAGTAGGAGACTCATCCCTGCATGAGCTGCACAACAGGGTCAAATCAATTACTTTGAGATTATTTAATCCCAATCATAGTCTTCTCAACTTAAGTCCCAATAATTACCATGCAACCCCTGCCCTAAAAATTCTTTACAAATTGAATCTGAATTTTACCTTTTAGCCCTTGCTTCCCAAAAATCTATTCACAATAAGTCCATAATTTACCAAAGACACCCTGACTTCTGAAATCATTTTCAAATTAAATCCATAATTTACTAAACAACCCTCAACCTTCAAAATTATTTACAAACTAATCCGAAAATTACATTTTAACCCCCAAACTCTCAATTATGGCTTTTAACTCCTGAAGACCAGCGCCCCGCTAAGATATTATGGAGTTAGAGCTACAATAAAATATATTATATAACTTGGGGTTTAGGGTTAATTATTTATTGACTTATTTATTTAATTTAAACAGAACATTACATAGTGGATCAATTATGCTCTCTTGCTGGTTTTTTAGCAAACATAAATTTTGTGTATTGCTTGTGTTCCTAACCAATTCCTATCATGTAATTGGTCTTTTTTGGACAATAGTGTTTACTGTATGAAGTGTCATTGTGTTATGTGACTGTTATCGTCGATGGTTGTTGGTGGTGGAAATCTTTAATTTAGTGATGGATTTGGATGAGTACAAACTTTGTGGTTAACTAGTTGGGTTGTGTACCTCATAAATGTATTCTTGGGTCGGACAGGTAGAATATGTCGGAATATTGATATTCGATGTATTCAATGATGTAGTATGCAGGCCAGAATACATGTGTATAAAGAGTAAGTGTATTTTTTTGGCTAAGCAAGTAGCCTGTGTCGAAGTAATGATACTCGACATATGCATGGATGTAGTCGGTGGCCGAGCTACATGTTGTATAAAGAATAAGTTTATTCTTTGGATAAGCGGGTAGTCGGTGTCGGAGTAATGATACTACGCATATGTGTAACACCCCGATCTCCAGGTATGAAAATTATTCCATTTTGCATGATTTTCTTCCGAAACACGGTGTGGTGAAGCCTCACCACGGCGTGTTGAGGAACTTTTAGACCACATGTTTTTATAGACCAACATGGCGTGTTAGTGGGCAAACACAACCTATTGGCGGCTGGATGAGAAAAATCCTAACTTTGGGGTTTTACACCTTATATAATCTACTTAAGTCCCATGGGGTGGTCTTTTATAAACATCTAACTCCGCATATCGACTCTTGAGAACCCTAATCATCTTTCCCTTTTATTTGTGAGCTAGTGTGGTGTTTGTGGGGCCAAAGAAGGAAGAAGTTGGAAGAAAGAAGTAAGGATCCAACAAGCAAGCCCTCATCTTTGAGTTTGGCACTCTTCTGGACCTTTATAAGTGTCCAAGATCCAATTATTATTCCTTTATGTTGTTGGATCTTGAGTTTTGTCCCTTTTTCTTGTTGTTCTTGAGTGAGGGAATGGTCGGATCCCATAAATTTAGCAACTTTATGGATCTCCAGGTCTAAGTGACCCTGTCGACTCTTTGATCTGACCTATAGTTGAGTTTTGATGCCATACATGGAGAGTAGGTCATAAATCCCCATTTTTGACCTATTTTGGGTTCAATACATGCATTGGTCATGCATGTCTATAAAGCACCGACTTTTAGGATGGTTTTGGTGCCAGAATATCTTATAGAAATGATGGGTTTCAAACTTCAAGGATTTAGTGCTTATTAGTTAAGCCCTTGAACCTTCAAGCCTTGTGGATGGGTTTTGGGACCCTTGGAGTAGTTCAAAAGGATAAAGTTGGAAGCTTTATCCTTTTTGATAGTATTTGGTTCTAGATCTAAGCCTTGGAGTCCCTAGAATCGAAGAAAACAGCTGAATGTATTAAGCTGCTAGAGCTCGGGCAAACACGGCGTGTTGGCTAGAGTTTTCCCGATCGTCTGGATGCTATCGAAGCACAATGTGTTTTCTAGTAACCACGGCGTGCTGGGTCAACATGGACTATTGACCTTGATCTTTGACTTTGAATTTGACCTTAAGGGTATTTTGGGTATTGCTTGGATTTCGATGGAATTGGTCATTTGATGGTTGTAGGCATTTGAGTTGAGAGCTGAGATTTGGAGTCAGACTTTATTAGTTTCATGCTGCTTGTGAGGTGAGTTTTCCTCACTATACTTTCGGGTCAAAGGCACCAAGGCCGACCCATTGGTTTGATAATCTAATATTGTTGATATGCCGAGTATGGAATATATATGCATGCTAGTTTTGATATACTACATTAAGAGACCGACGGTGATCCTTGATTGGAAGACGAAAACCTTGAGGAACAAGGTTGTGGGATTGCTGAAGGTACAACGGCAGCACCAGAAGGATTCTTAGTGGACATGGGATCCTGAGGAAGATATGAGGGAGCATTACCCATGATTATTTGTGGCAATTGACTTCGTGGATGAAGTATGATTCAAGTGGGGGGGGGGGATTGTAGCACCCGATTTGGCAGGTAAAACTCTTAATCATATATCTCATTATTTTTGTCCTAGGTAGTATGCTTGCATACACGAGGTACGCACAATGTACTCTTATGCATGTGCAAAGCGGGGATGTCCCCTACTTACGTTGGACGTACGAGCCAGGTACGCCGCACGTCCGTCCGTCTGTGGGCCTTTGGAGTTTTGGGTTCGGGGTTAGTTGGGCTTTTTCTTTGATTGAGTTTGGGCCTTAGGCCTTTTGTGATATCAGGTCATTTGTGGGCTTTAGGTCATCATGGAGCTCGTGGGCCTATGTTGTGCCTTAAGGTCTTGTTTGTTGGACTTGGAATACCTTTTTGGACTCGTTTGGATTTAGGCCTTGGTGGGTTAGGCCCAAAAAGGCAAGGATTAAGCATCCTTTATGCCCTTAAAGTCAGGATTAGGGTTTGGACTCTTGAGTTGGGTTAACGACCTAATTTCCAATTAAGGTTTTATCACTTATGATTTAGTGAGAGGTTTTCGCGAGTCAGCAACTCGAGTATGATTTGATACCTTTGGTCTTAGGTGAGTTTCCTTCACTGTACTTGTGGGTCGGAGGCACCAATGTCGGCCCATTAGATTATGTTGGTAGGATGATAGATGTCTTCGTGACACTTCCATGTTATGTATGTTTATGCTTGTTATCTTCATGATTGTTGCTGATATGATTGTATGTTTAGTTGTAGGGGTGATAGAGGACCAATATCGACTGAAAGATACCGAAGGGGATGAAATAGACATAGTACTGGTTCAAAGATACCGAAGGGGGTGAAATAGACCTAGTACCGATTGAAAGATATGTATGTATGGTATGGGGTATTTTGGGGGAGCTCACTAATCTTTGTGCTTATAGGTTTAAGTTTATGTTTTAGGTACTTCAAGCTCGAAAGGGAAGGGCCTAGACTGACCGCTGCATCTGCCCATATTTTCCACATTATGTGATTTTGGGATTTGTACTCTGATATTATTACGCTATGATGAACTTTTGGTTGTTTTGACATGTTTAATAGACATTTTGGAATGAATTAAAAATGAAATTTTTATCTGTAAATTTTGGGATGTTACAGAATGTCTCGGTCAAATTAGAAGATGTTATGAAGGTGTTTAAACATTCACTTAATGAGTTATAGAACGAGAATACGGACCATGTATGTCTTCTATACCTGTTATAGAAGGGTTTCAATGAGCGGTTGGCTAAACAGCCTATTATAGAAGGGGGTGAAATAGACATGATATCGGTTGAAAGATACCGAAAGAGGTGAAATAGATCCAATACAGGTTGAAGTTCATAGGGCACCTTCCCTAACACCATCACCCAAAAAATCTCCTACCCATAAGCATCAAGAAAAAAAGGCATGAATAGAAAATCCATCTCACCCGCTACCACCACCACCGCCGACCGCTGACCCATCAGCTGACAAGGACCGAATTATTAGTGACTTGCAAAACGAGGTCCGTTAATTAAAAAATGAGATCGGTGAATGTTGCGAGCAGTTGCGGTCTCAGGATGAGCGTTTAGTAGAACATGATGCTACTTTAGCCATGGTTATGAAACTTATCAATAAGACTCTCGTAGATGACGTTGGTACCTCGAAGGGGATGGATGTATATTTTTAATTATTTTATCGTTTATGGTCATTATGTTTATGCATCGTTTACAAGTATACATTATTGAACCGTACATGGATACTACAATGACAATGAGTTATGGGAGCATGATTATGTCTTAACCACCCTCGAACAACCGCTGAATGACGACCTTGAACAACCGCTGAATGACGGTTGTGAGCAGCCGTCTCTGGTTATTCAATCGTCAAATGTAAAAGAAATTATGCGGGATGAATACAAAACAACGTCACCAACACCTCTTAGGTGTTCTAAGTATCGAAAAGTTATGTTCATATGGTATAAGTCGCCATGGATACAAATGAAGAGGAAATGTGTCACACGACAACAACCAACACCGTTGGACAATATTTTAGAGCCTACCATACACAATGTATATAAAGAACGTGATGGTTCATTGTTGTTTGGTCATAATTATTTGACCGGTTTTACTACGCTTGAGTTTTGGACACGATTATATGCGGATAGTCATGGAGGATGGTTGTCATGTAATGTAAGTAATATAATTATTTGCTCATTACATACTACACTTTTAATAATAATAGTTCCTTTACTACAAAAAAAATGGCAGCACATTATGACGTGGATCTCATTGCTGCTAGAACGTAGAGCGGATGATGTCGGTGGACAATTGTGTCGCCGACTTTCATTACTGATACATTTCACTGGAATGGCATGGCTGACGCAGTGGTGGAGCTACATGGGGCGGTGGGGGTACTGCAGTATCCCCAAAAAATTATTTTATATATATACAAAATTATTTGTATACATGTTTTATGTTATTGTATCCCCCAACTAAAACGATTGTACCATGTTTTTTTAATGCAAGGGATAACTACATGAAATATATCTTGATAATGTTTGTACACTCATATCAAAATTTATGGTTCCGCCACTAGGCTGACAAATCCGTTTACCTAGCTTGGGCAGAATGTGATACGGTATAATTTTGTTTGGATTACATTATCTGAGTATTTATATACTAATTAATTATTTATAACTTTTTTTTGTAGCTTTACATCCCAATCAATATACCACATGCTCACTGGTTTTTGGGTGTTTTGGATTTGAAAACATTCAAGATGACTATATACGATAATCATTGGAAGGGCGACTACTGTTTGGAAAACGAGGATTGGTTTATAGGTATGAGAGACCGCGTCCACATACTACTAGTGGGAGTACACTACTAGGGTACTGAACCAACTTATTCAATCTCGCTTGAGAGCTTAAGATACCATCGCAAAGCCCCAGACGTACCATAACATATTGGCAATAGAGGATATTGTAGTGTGTTTTTGTGTTCGTTCCTGAATGCGTTGATCATCGGAAAATTGATTTTTATAGAGGTTAAAACCACCAGTCCATGGGTTATGGGTTATCGAAAACGACTACAGAATTTTTTTGGGGTACAATGACAAAGATGTTTCAGAGCAACTAGAAAGAGATTCTTTAACTAGAAAGAATTTGGTTCGGATGTAGGACACCTATCCAGAAGTTTTCGCAACTCAATCATAGATGATGGAATCATCAAAGATTTAACCTTTTCGAACTTTGTCTGTAACTCACTAGAGGCCTCGAAAACAAAGAGAAGACGTGTACAAACGAGATATGCAGCAACAAGAAGAAGGAAAAGGATTGCATAAAGGAACTCTTGAACATTTGTCAGATGTGTCGATATCAATGGTGACTCATTATTTTGATGAATCATTTCTTCGGACAGAATAAGATTATGCAAACACTTACTCGAAATCTTGAGCATTGTATTTGTAATATGACCTACATATACATCATTTATTTAATTTATGTATTTATTAGTTGTTTGTTGATTTTAATTGCATTTTATATTTTATAAAACCAAAAGTTATAAATTTTATGAAAGCAAAACTTATAAATTATATAAAACCAAAACTTATACTAAACGAAAAACCACATGTACATGCAAAAAAAATAAAAAATAAAAAAACAAGTCAAATGCATTCCGAAACTATGGTTCGAAATCGTACTTCGGAATTTAAAAGTCGGATCCGGAACGATGTGTTTCGAAAAATATGGTTACTTACAAAAAAAAATGATCATTTTTGTCGCTTATAAACGTTAGATTATTCATTTTTCCTTGTTATAAATTTAAAATTGCCAAAAATACATCATGACAGATTCAAACTTGAGGGATACGTTGCCGACAAGATAGCGGCCTCCTTCCTGTCGGTACGGTGGGCGTTTGGCTTCAAAATCATTGGTCATTAACCCTCTAGTCTTCTTTCTATAATCCTCGTCTTTACTATCATAATCGCAAGGTTTACATACATTGTCATTTTGTCAGTTAGCTTTCTTAATTATTTTTATTTCACTTTGTATAAATTAACCTTTTTTTTTTAATTATTTTTATACCATTTTGCATAAATTAACTATTATTTTTATAAGACTATAGTCACTATACTGATAATTGACAACGTTAAGGTTGCCTATTTACGATTACATTATATCTTATTTGTATAAAAAGAAAAAGACATGTTTACATTATATCTTATATGTATAAAAAGAAAAAGACATGTTTTGTTAACCGTAATCTTTTTTTTTTTTTTTTCCAAATATTTGAATAAAATATCAACATTTTCCGAAATAACCACAAGTTTCATGGACATCACCCATCAAACAATGATGAAATATATAACAAGGATACAAAGGATTACTCAATGTCAAATCAAGCTAAAGATGAATTTTAGGCTTGGGGTGAGTGTGGTAGAAGATGTATTTTTTTTTGCCACATCGGCTTGGAATGCTGCCTCCTCCCTGTGGTTTTGGTGCGACTATGACACTCCAAGGGAGCACCCATCTCTTCCTATTACTATTCTAATTGATTGTTGATCGGTCAGATTTAAAAAAAAAAGTTCTTTTTTTTTTCTTTTTAAACATTTTAAATTGAACGTGACACCACTCATTGGGTGTGACATGAAACCACACTTTTGTGGTAATGGTTGAAGTGTTGCCTACGTGACAGTGAAGGAAGTGTAACTTTTGTGGTACCACTCCCTTCAGTCTTATTTATTTGAGCTAAACCTAAATATCACATGTTTTTTTTTTTCTTTTTAAACATTTTAAATTGAATGTGACACCACTCATTGGGTGTGGCATGAAACCACACTTTTGTAGTAATGACTGAGGTTTTGTCTACGTGACAGTGAAGGAAGTGCAACTTTTGTGGTATGGGTACCACTCCCTTCAGTCTTAGTTATTTGAGCTAAACCTAAATATCACATGTCATTGGTCACGTCGACTTGTTTATATCCTTACGTCTGCTTTATCGTCTCCTTCAATTCATACCCTTATATATCAATATAATTAGAGGTATAAAAATCGGTTTTTTATACTGAACTAGAGGGGTTTGAAACAATTTGTATTTTTTTTTCAAGAATGGCAAAACCAATTCAAATTTAAACCAGCTTGGGGAAAAAATGTTCGTACATATAAAACTGGTTAAGAGTTGGATGAAAAATGTTTTATGAAAATCGATAACCTATACTTTCAACATTTTTGCAAACTTGATTTGGGTGTTAGCATTTAATGGAATTTTCATTGTTGATAAAAACAACTAAATAAGGGAAAATGGGTTTTCAATGATGGAAGATGTTTTCGTTCACTCGAAATCGTTTAGGGATTCAAAACGATATTTTTGTTCTTTTAGTTATTTAAAAAGTGTTGGGCACCCAAAATCGTATAAAGGGTCAAAACGGTATTGAGAACTTCAAAATTTTGTATCCACAACAAAATGATGGATGAAAGCAATATTTTTTTAAGGATTTAAACATGTTTTTAAAATCACCACTAGGCCTGTCAAATCGAGCAATTATGTTGTGTTTTTGTCTGACACGACAATCTTTTGTGTAATACGAACACGACGCAACACGATGTCGTGTGTTTTCTCACTAATACGAAAACGAACCAATTAAAATATGACAACACGACAAGACACGACACGAAAAAGATAATATTACATAACTATTAGTTTATTTAATCATATATAACACGACAAAAATGACAAACATGACAAACACATGCTTAATCGTGTCACTTTCGTGTGTATTTGTAAACACGAACACGACATGACATCGTGGTTTTTAAACTTGACACGAATATGAATTCGAATTTTGATTTCATCCTGATTTTGTTTCATCCCGATTTTGACACCCCTAATCACCAGTCTAACCAAAACTAATTATGTCTAATATCTTAAATGGCAGTAGACCGGTGATTGATTTCAAACTGAATCAGTTTGTACCAAAGTGCATTTTCCATAAACCGGATTAGTTTGTTTTCATTTCTTTCCGAACAATAGTAGTAGTTGTTGTTGTTTTTTTTAGTGCAAAATGCAGTTCAATTTTACCAAAAGTGTAAATAGAATGAGACACGAGGGTTATATTTGAAACTTTACCAAATGAAACTTCCCGCCTTCTTATTGTTCTCTCCGTTTTTAGCTCAAAATTAGATGAACAAAAAATATCGTCTGTTTGGATGATTTTACCCTCGGAAAATTCACATATCGGCCGCTCACCGTTAGATGTCTACGTGGCAAATCTTCTCAGACGCCGGGAATAGTTTCCGGTGGCAATGCTCCCACGTCAAGCTCTCAAGTGAACCACAAAAAGCCCTAATTCAGAAACCTAGCTCTCCTCACCATCTTCCATCTATCGCCGATCTCTTGGTTCAAGGTATTATCTTCATAAATCGCAAGTTCACATCTAAAAGTCCAATATTTTTTGTTTAGCTTTGGCGACTAAATTTAAAATAGGAGGGAAATGATGGAGTTTAGCTTGCAATAAGTATCATAAGTGTAGGATGAATACTAAACACTGAATTTATACATATGAAACCGAATGAACACATACATATCTATGTAAATTGGCGTCTACAAGAACTACCTCAATCTAAGAGTCTGTTCAAGTATTTGTATACAGATATACCTAGTAATTGAGTTGAGTAGGTGACTATGTAAATTAATGGAATGAGCACACATAGTAGGTGTTGAGTGATAGATTATTGTTTGTTTCCAAAACAGGATTCTCAAAGCTATACGAGGATCAAAATGATGAAATTGAGACCCCTCCTTCTTTCCAAACTGGATTGAGGAAACCGGTTGTTGTGAAGCAATCTTCCTTGGTAAAAGCATCATCTATTCTTGGAGATCACGATGATGAAGTCACTGTTCTTCCCAAATCAAATCAAAGTGGTGAGATTGAGACCCCTCCGACTTTCCGAACTGGATTGGGGAAACCGGTTGTTGTGAAGCAATCTTCCTTGGTGAAAGCATCATCTATTCTTGGAGAGCAAGATGATGGAGCCACTGTTCTTTCTAAATCAGGATATTCAAAGCTGTACAAGAATAAAAGTGGTGAGATTGATACCCCTCCTTCTTTCCGAACTGGATTGGGGAAACCAGTTGTTGTGAAACAATCTTCCTTGGTGCAAGCATCAGCCATTCTTGGAGATCAAGATGATGGAGCCACTGTTGGATATTCAAAGCTACATGAGAATCAAAGTGGTGAAACTGAGACCCCTCCGACTTTCCGAACTGGATTGGGGAAACCAGTTGTTGTAAAGCAATCTTCCTTGGTGAAAGCTTCATCCATTCTTGGAGATGAAGATGATAGAGACATTTTTCCTTTCAAATCAGGATATTCAAAGCTACATGAGAATCAAAATAGTGAAATCGAAACCCCTCCAACTTTCCGAACCGGATTGGGGAAACCGGTTGTTATAAAGCAATCATCATTGATGAAAGCATCAACCATTTTTGGAGATGAAGATGATGGAGCCATTGTTTCTTCCAAATCAGGATACTCAAAGCTACATGGAAATCAAAGTGATGAAGTTAAGACCCCTCCGTCTGTCCTAACTGGATTTGGGAAACCAGTTGTTGTGAAGCAATCTTCCTCATTGAAAGCATCATATGTTCTTGGAGATCAAAATGGTGGAGCCTCTGTTCTTTCCAAATCAGGATATTCAAATCCATATGGGAATCAAAGTGATGAAGTTGAAACCCCTCCAGCTTTCCGAACTGGATTGGGGAAATTGGTTGCTGTGAAGCAATCTTCCTTGGTGAAAGCATCATCTATTCTTGGAGATCAAGATGATGGAGCCATTGCAGATACAGGTTACCTTGTTTGTAGTCTCCTTGTAAGAATTATATACTGAATGAATTTTAGCATTGAGTGATGGAATATTAATTTTTATGAAACAGGATTGGTAAACCGAGAGGAAAATTCAAAAATAGGTGGCACCCCCTTCACATTTCGTACTGGATCTGGGAAATCAGTTGCTATAAAGCAGTCTTCCATGGCAAAAGCACTATCTATGTTTGGATGCCAAGATGATGATGCATTTGTAGACACAGGTCTGTCTATTATCTACTTATTTAAGTTTCCAAAGAATCTTGTATGTCCAAATCATTGTTATGTATATCTTTTCTTATAATACTATTTTACAGGTCGAGATGATGGAACCAGTTGCTCGAATTCCATGTTCCAAACAGGGTCAGGGAAAGCTGTAAACATATGCTCAACAGGTCTTATGAAAGCAAGAACATTGTTAGGATTGGAAGAAAATTCTGATCATAATGAGGTTTCTAAAGGCCTTGAACATGCGAATACAGGTGAATTCTTCTTCACACATTTCAATCTTCTTTGAGTTTCCAGATGACTAGTGCTAGAACTAATTTAGGGTTTCAAGATGTAGGTGAAATCAGGGAGGTTGCTCGAGGGTCTATTCTTTCTTCTTCTAGACCACCACCTATCAAGTTTCAAACAGCTGGTGGAAGATCTGTGAAAGTTTATGGTGATGCATTGAAACGAGCAAGGAGCCTTCTAGGAGATCCTGATGTAGGGAATTTGTTAAAGGAAGGGGATGCATGTTATCCTGCATTTTCATCTAATAAGAAATTGGGGAATAACATGTTGAACAAAGAAAATAATGTGTGTAATTCTTTTAGTGATGGCATACCAAACGCAAAGCAAAAGTCTAATAACTTCATATTCCCTGTAAAATCAGTTTTATCTGATAAGAAGACTGTATCCAGGTTAGAAAATATAGGTTTGAGAAGTAATTTGATCAAAGAATTTGATGCAGCTGAACATGATATCACTACCAAGGAGTATAATAATCATATCCCTTTGGTGGATATTTCAAATACTATTGGTTTGAATGGAACTGGAGAAAAGAGGAAACCATCAAGTCGAATATATCCATCTCCATTCAAGAAGCCGCGAAATTCCAAATTCGTCCCTCCATTGAACAAAAAGTCAACATTCATCCCTCCATTGAACAAAAGCTCAACAGTAGTCTCTAATGGTAATTTCAAATACAGTTTATAACTTCTCAAAAGCTCTTTTATTTTGTTATGATTATGAAGTATATGTTTGCATTAGGTACAATGCCCAAAATGCCTGAAGGATCATGCTGCAAAAAAAAGGTTTCCACTCGATACCCTTTTCAGTTTCCTCGCAAGTACATCAAGGAATACTTTGTAGAGCCTCCATATAATATGGTCAGTATACAACAACTACATTCTTTCAAATTTTGGTATATGTTTTAGTTTCAGCATTTGACACAATTTGTAATGTATTTATGTGAATAGTTTGAGAACATACCTGAATGGTTAAGAAAGATAAACCCAGAAAATGCAGACAAACACATGTTTGAAGATGAATGTGGTTTAAAATGCATTGGTGTGGATACCTTCTGTCACATGTTGACTCAATCAGGATGTTCAGCTCTTTCAAAAGAGTAAGTAACATATGGTTTTATTATCATAATAACATTTTCTCTTATGTTTGTCTTTGAGATTTAATCCTTTTTTTTTGTCACTGTAGGTGGATTGCAAATCACTACAGATGGATAATCTGGAAACTTGCATGCTATGAGAGATGTTATCCTGCTAAATTTTCTGGGAAACTTTTGACTGTTTCCAATGTGGTAGAGGAATTGAAATATAGGTAGTTTCAGTTTCACTGATTGGATTTCTTATTGAGTGACTTAATAGAAGCAAGTAAAGAATTATTTATATATGTCTTTTTGTAGATATGAAAGAGAATATAACAATGGTCACAGATCAGCTCTGAAGAGAATTCTAGAGGGAGATGCTCCTCCTTCTTCCCATTTGGTACTTTGCATAGCATCTATAAAGTTAAAGTGTAATGAAGAACAAGATGCAGAGGCTCCTTCTACATCAAATATAGAACTAACAGATGGATGGTAAAGAGAAGTTAAGATATAGTAGATTTGAATCTGTATTCTGTGCTCTTTGTCGATGTTTAAATTCTTGTTCTTTTTTTTATATAGGTACTCAGTGAAAGGTCTCTTGGATGATTTACTTTTAAAGCAACTTCTTGCTGGAAAATTGTTTGTTGGACAAAAACTAAGGGTAACTTGGTCATTTCCCTAACTAGAATTCTCTTGTTCACCACAATATTCTTTCTGCTAACTATTAATAAATAATAATCCTTTTTGAAGATTTGTGGAGCTGGTTTAAGCGGTTGGAATGCACCTGTTTCACCCCTTGAGGTTTGTCCCAATCTAATCTTTGACCCTTAACCATGTTTATAATTATTGTAAATTTTATATAAAAAAAAAAAAAAAAACTTATTTTTACCAGGCATCAAGTATGATTAGCTTATGCTTGCACATGAATGGGACATATAAAGCTCATTGGGCTGAACGCTTGGGGTTCTGTAAGAATTAGTTACATTTATAATTTATTTGCTATCTTCTCTTCTTCTGTTGTCAACTTCTCATGCATGGTTGTTGTGTTTTTTTGTTTCAGGTAAAAGTGGTTGTGTTCCATTAGCCCTTAAATGCATTAAAGGTTCTGGAGGTGTAGTTCCCAGCACATTAGTTGGAGTCACACGTATATACCCTGTTCTATACAGGGAAAGGTATGTTGAAGCTTATTATAAAGTATAGTCTTGTGACAAGTAATTGATACGTATTTGTTGTTTTTCAAATTCAGGTTAAGTGAGGGAGGCTTTGTGGTGAGATCAGAGAGGATGGAAAGCAAAAGAATGCAACTGTATGACTACAGGTAAATAAATTTACACCAATGACTTTCTGTATATATGGTTTTAAATGAATATTGAGATAATTGGGTATTTTGTAGACGTTCAAGCATTGTGGAGGGGGTTATGTCGGAGTTTGAAAGAGGATCCAAAAGTTTTGAAACTGATGATGATGATGAAGGGGAGAGGATTTCACATCTACTAGAAAAAGCTGCAGAACCAGAAGTTTTAATGGCTGAGATGACTTCAGAACAACTCACTTCCTTTGCTTCTTATCAAGCAAAAATCGAGGTAACCTAATCTCTTGTCTTTACTGTGTGTGTGGAAAAAGATGTGAATGCCCTTCTCATCTCAGTTTTTGTAATTGTAGGCAAGTAGACAATCAGAGATGCAGAAATCAATCAAAAAGGCATTAGATGAAGCTGGATTAAGTAGGAATGAAGTGAACACGCTTATGAGGGTTAGAGTCGTTGGTTTAACTAGTAAAATTCACAATCACAAGGCATCCCCACAACCACAACAAGCCTTGATAACAATATGGAACCCAACTGAGAAACAGGTTTGAAATTTGTTTTTGTTATTCAGACATTGGGATTTGAAAAATTCTTACCATTGTAATTGCATTGCAGCAATCAGAGTTGGTGGAGGGGCAAGCATATACTGTTTCAGGTCTTACACCGATTAACTCTGATTCATGTACTATTTATATGCGTGCAAGTGGATCTACAAACAAATGGCGTCTGTTATCTCCATCATCAACTCAACACTTTCTGTAAGCCACACATATACGGAATCTACTTTTCGATATTGGGATGCGTATTTATATATGTAAAGGAAAAAAAATGTTTTTTTTCAGGCCGTTTTTTAGTCCTCGAAAACCGGTGTTGTTATCGGAAATGGGTGAAGTTGGAATTTCGAGTGAATTTGATGTTGCTGCATTTGTGGTGTATGTGGGTGAGGTGCATAAGTTTGGTGATGAGAAGAGGCAATGGGTTTTTGTAACAGATGGCACTACCACTACACATGACCTCTCTCTCTCGGATTCATTGCTTGCAATCAGTTTCTTTTCACCATCTGTTGACTGTGATTCCATTGTACCTATCAACTACAACCTTGTAGGATCAACGGTATGTATATTTATTTGTTTTTATTAAAATATAAAAATTGACAAAAAGGAAATAAAAATTGAATTTGATTTGGATTGCATTAGGTTGGGTTTTGTAATCTGATAAAGAGGGCCAAGGACCAAATGAATCGTATATGGGTGGCTGACGCCACTGAAAACTCTACTTACTTTTTAAGTTATGATGGTGGGAATTCAAAACACTTGAAGGATGCAGCTGCTTCTGCTGATCGATGGGCGAAAGCAAAAGCCTCTACTCTGGTATCAATTTCGAAATTTACTTTTCTCACCCTCATACATACAGGTATAATGATAATAATGTAAGTTTTCAAACATGCAGATAATTGAGAAGCTAAAGGGAAAAATATCGTCTATGGTTGCTAGAAACTAGAAAAGTATAGTTTTCATCTTTTCATCAAATGTGGTGTATATCACATTCTTTTGTAACAAATATTATTTGTGTACAGTAGATAAAATGAAAGCTCCATTTTCTTTCTCTCTTATGACTATGACTTTTATGCTTGAAAAAAATTATAAAGGTGTTGATTCTATAACGCTCAAAATAATATTATACTATAAGACAAAAACTTTCATTGGTTTCAATAGATGAGTTATAAATAACATTATACATTTTTGTCAAATTATATTAAAGCTGGTGTAACAATATTTACTATAGAAAAGACTTCAATCTTTTTATTTTAATTGTGTTGTTTACAATTTTATTTTATTATATATATTTTTTAGTCTTTTGATCCATACATAAATTTGTTAAGTATCTTGCATACAAATTCATTATTTAGTAAATCTTAGGGTGTGTTTGGGGTTCCTTTTTTAAGTTAAAAGTCCTTTTGTAAAAATAACTTTTCTTAGAACTTTTTTTAAAAGAAAGTATTTAAAATGTGTTTGGATGGACTTTTAAAACTTTTAAGAGATAAAAGTCAAAAGTCACAAAAAGATGAGATTTTATGACTTTTTAAAAAGCTTCTTTTTAGGCATGGTTAAAAGTTAATTTAAAAGGACTTTTCTATTTTGGCAAACATTTTTTGGACTTTTTTAATTTTTTGAAAAAATTAAAAGTCCAAAAGTTGTTTTAAAAGCAAAGCCAAACACCCTCTAATTGAGATCTTTAATAATAATAAAATTTTCATCATCGTCAAACCCACAAACAATCCCATATGACACAAGCGGTATACACGTGGAAATAAAGACGACCCCAACAATACCACGCAAAGAAGTTCAAAAAACAGCTACAAGTAATATAAGAGGGGGACAAATTATACGCTCTAAAAAGTTATGTTATATTCTATTAGAAATATTGATATTGACCTAAAAGAACAAATTATGTATATATACCATCTTAAAAAATGCAGATAACAGCACCTTTGGCAATATGATTTCAACTTTTAAAACAAAACTAATAGTGGAGGGGAGCATAAGGTTGATAATGACAAATTTTTTAAAAAAATTGCAAACCATCTCAATCTCCTTGTATCAACAACCTTCTCTATCAAGTATCAATAGTTGAGTGAAATGTTAAAATCCCGATGATTTCAGCCACATCATTTGCAAAGACAAGGCGTTTCTGTATTTTAAACAAATGATGAACCATCTTTAGGGAGCCTATTGTAAATATGAATGCCCATTTTTTTAAAATAAAATAAATATTAATAATATCCATTACTTGTAATATTCGGAATGTATTGTGCCGTACTTATCTAATAATATAATATGTTAAAATCTACAAATAATAATAATAATAATAATAATAATAATAATAATAACAAATAAAATAAATAAATAATTTAGTTTATAACTTGGTAAGTGTGTAGAACAAATAAAAAAATCTCCAATTTCCATATTATCCATTACAGATGGTTATATGCTATCTTCGGTTTCCTTTATATTATTTGATTTTTTTTGTTGTTATATGGTAGCTCATGAACCTGTACTAGTAGCTTGTATGATTTTAGACTATAGTACTGTAATAAAACTTACATTGGATTACAAAAATAGAAAAAACCAAAGCCGCAAAAGCAAAGCTAAGATAAGAGGAAATCCTAGATGGCCAAATGCCATCTGCGATTTCATCATTTTATAAATAAAAGGAAAAAAAATATAAAGTTGGCCGAAGTTGAAGATGAGGCCATTAAACCGCAGCCCAGCAGACAAATTCAAAGACATGTTTATCCGGATTTGACAAAACTAAAGTTGAGTACAAGAAATCGCGGATGAGCTTCCGTCATATGTGAAGCTCATCCGCAGTTTCTGACTATTTTATGAAAACTCTTAATTTTTGGCTGTTTTATAAAAAAAAAACATTAAAAAAATTATGCTAAATTTGTAATTACCTCCAAATTAAATTATTAACTTATAAGGGCAAAATATAAAATAAACAATGCCAAAGAATGTGAATGAAACATGGACCAAAAAAAGATGGAGGTTTATTTGCACCCTTATTAAATTAATAACATCTCAACTCTTAAAAGGCTAAAGCAAAAATAAAAATTGGAGGGAGTATGAAATCGATAACAGCTGAAAACTCGCTGAAATGTAAATCATCATCATAATCTCTCAAATTTCAACCCAAAACCCAACATTCTCTCTCAAAACTTGAAACTTGGGAGAGAAATTAAAAAAAAAATCCAAAACCATATTCATATCCAGAACTTGATCAAGAAAACAAAACATGGATTCGCTTATGGGTTTTTGGTTTAATAGCCAAGCCAAAGAGATAAGTAACGTCGGCAAAGATATCAATGTAACTTCTTCTTTTAATCTCTCTCTACACATAATTCATTTCCATTTTATGTATCCATGTAAAACGAAACCAATGATTGTATTTCACGATTTGGATTAGAATTTATGATTGAATTCCATAATTATTTAAATAATAATTATCATCTGATTTTCGATTCTGGATGTACATTCAATTGCTATCTAATTCAATCTCTTCTATGAATGAATCTGTAATAATCTTTCTTTTATTTTATGAATCAAAATGAGGTTTCCATATACACGGAAATAATATTAATAATACTCAACAGATTTTATGAATTTGATTACAATTTATTTCTTAGCCTCAAATACTAAAAGCTTTCCTGTTTTCTGGTTAGGATGTGCCAAAAAATATGGGTAAAGGAGCAAAGAAGATAGTGAAAAATGCGACAGGTTTGTCTCAATGACAATTAGGGTTTTTTTTTTTCTTTTGTAATTTTGAATTATGATTTGCAATTGCATACAGAAAAGAAGCAAAAGCCATTGCCTGAAGTGCTAAAAGAGTATGATTTACCCTCTGGTTTATTCCCTAGAGAAGTGAAAAAATATGAATTGGACGAAGCAACAAAAAAGCTTACAGTTACACTCCCTAAATTCTGTGAAGTCACTTACAGAGACTCGTCTATTTTAAGGTTCTCAAACAGCGTCACAGCTCATCTTGAGAAAGCAAAACTAAGCGAAATTGAAGGACTCAAGACTAAAGGAATGTTATGGGTCAAAGTCACATGCATTGCACGTGAAGATACAAAGCTTCATTTCACTGCAGGGTTAGGAAAAACCAGGGAAACTAAAGTTTATGAAATGGTTAGAGATGGAATCCCTGTAGACAAATTCTAAAACCATCATCTTCTGTTATACATCAACACCATGTATTCATGTAACATATACAACGCATTCTAAAATGTACTATATGTATATTGTATATCATTAATCATTAATTAATTAATCTACTTCATTTCATTTATGTCATGGAATTAGAAACATACCAAAACAAAGGTAGCAAAATTCAACACTTCCATAACAAAAATTGTACCAAATGCAATTGAAAAAAGTTTAACAATGATAATTATAACATAACAAAAACTATGAAAAGCAATAAAATCTCGAAAATCATTAAAAGATCTAAGCAGTTGCAGCAACAGCAGCTTGCCTCTTCCTAGCTTCCTCAATGATGGTCAACTTAATACCCTTGCCCTTGGGGAGAGACACCCATGGCTTTGTTCCCTTTCCAAGGGTGAACACATTGCCCAAACGAGTAGCAAATTCATGACCTGTTGAATCTTGAATGTGAACAGTTTCAAAGCTTCCCTTATGTTTTTCCCTGTTCTTCAAGATTCCAACACGCCCTGTGTTTCTTCCTCCAGTCACCATCACAACATTTCCCACATCAAATTTGATGAAATCAACAATCTTGTTGGAATCCAGATCAAGTTTAATGGTGTCATTAGCTTTGATTAAAGGGTCAGGGTAACGGATTGTTCTTCCATCGTATGTGTTGATGTATGGAATCCCCTTTGACCCAAATTGGACTGATCTTACCTTGCACAATTTAAACTGCAAAAAAGAAATATCTTTTTAGACAAAAAAAAACTTTTACTTTGATCAGATAATGTAATCTGAAAAAAAAAAAAACAAACCTTGGATTCTTCATCCCTGACTGAGTGGAGTCTGAATCTTCCTTTGGTGTCATAAAGAAGACGGAAGTTCTCATTTGTTTTGGGAATGGAGACAACATCTATTGTGTTAAGAAAAGCAAAGAATTTCTAATCAGTGTCTGTATCCATTCAGTTGTATAAAGCTGTGAATAGTCTACTCACCCATGAAACCAGCAGGGTAAGTTTTGTCAGTCCTGACCTTGTTGTCAACAAGCACATGCCTTTGCATCAGAATAGATTGAACCTCACGATAAGTCAAAGCATATTTCAACCTGTTACGAAGGATCAGGATCAAGGGCAAGCATTCCCTTGATTTGTGTGGTCCAGATGAAGGTTTGGGAGCCTTGAATACAACAAGTAAGAAGATTAAATAACATGTAATCACCAATGAGAAAATCAATTACAGAAATGACAAGAACTAAGAGTTCAGAAAGAGTAACTTACGAAAGCACCACCAAGTTTATCGAGCATCCAATGCTTAGGCGCATTGAGCCTCTTCATGTGCTTCTTCAAACCCCTCGCCTTTAATAGAGAACAAAACAATGTCAGTAAACATATTCTAAGAGTTCAAATGGCATAAATCCCAATACACGACCTACAAATCCATAAATGTCAACTTCACTTCGAGTAGAAAGATGTTTTAACACAAACATCGCATTTGTTTTAAGTAACAGACTCGGCTAATTTCAAGACAAACTATCATAAAACCTAACAGATTCACGATGGATACGAAACTACGTAAAGTGTATAGTTGAAGGCCTCGAAGTCCAACAGTATGCCAAACAAAACCAAAACTGTTTGTAGATCGCATAACATTTTCATAATCGAACGATAAACGGATCATCAAGATCAAATAACTTGCAGATTACAAATAATGGATAAATTTCATGAACTGGACATAAGAGCAGAAGCCATCAAATTCAAAATGGCATTCGAATGAATGTTTCTGTAAGTAAGATACAGAAGAGAAGGAGCATACCATGGTTGCGTTGTAGTGACGACTTGGAGATCTCCGGTAGTCTCGTCCGGTTGAACTGCGCCTCTCCTCCTCACTCGCAGCCGCACACCCTCTTCGATGATCTCTTTTTATTGAACCCTAAAACATATGTTTATATAAGTTGCAGAACCTATTTCAGATGGTGGAATTTGAATGGGCTTGAATCATATACGGACTGGGCCTGGTTTAATAAGGGTACTAAAATTTATATGTATTTTACTTTAATCCATCACATAAATGGATTGTCTATGTAACTATGTAAGAGACGATAAGGTTTTCTTGATTTATTTATGATGTTATTTTACAACTTCAATTTTTTTTTTCAGAATAATATAGTTCAATACATATTGATGGAAGGCAAACGGGCAATAAGTTGCGCCACTAGCCCTTTCTGGATGACAAAACTAATTCATTTGAAAACAACATTTGTGAATCTAGGAGATATGACATTAGAATTAATGACCTGTTGGACTCTGTTGAGGAGCTCCATCGCCTCTGATGCGAGAAAACCAAATGTATCAAATGCAAAAGGTACAAACACATGTTGATTTTCTATACATGCATTCTCGTGCTTTGCCACTTTGCACGCATCGGCTTTCAAAGCAGCGTGCCCTGCTGTGAAACCCCTACTCCTCAAATCGACGAGAGGAGAGACCCCAGTAAGATCCACACATGTGTGCTTCCCTCCTACCCATCTAAAGACCAAAATGTCAGCCGATTTAAGTGTGGATCTTTCATCTTGTGGGTCCGTCAAAAAGTTCGTTGGCGCTTCTTTCTTCGTAGAAATACCAGCACACCGACAAGCATCAAAGAGAACATCCCTAACCACATCATGTCTGTATTTGAAACCAGGGAACTCTCTACAATGAACTGTATGTTTCATAAAGGTGTCCAAACATGCATTGTGGCAAATTGGGCATATCTTGTCAATTGAGAATAGAGGAATCATGAGGCAGTAACGAAGGATAGTTCGGTACTCCACAAGAGACATATGCTGGTCAAGGGAATCAATGAGGATAGTTAGCAGAAAATCCTGAGCATGAGGTGCTCGAAGACACTCAAAACTACTTTCTGTCTAACAGTCATGTCGAAGTCGATTTCTATATCTTTGACGATTTTGCTAAAAAGGGCACACGCCAATGCTTTTTGGGATTTAGGGGACGATGTCCTTATTAGTGAAACCGCTACAGTCGAATCTCGGAATCGTATCGCGCAGACGAGTCATAACACATAGGTAATCAGATTCCATACCACATATGCCATTGTTACGTAAGATGTGGTCTTGTAATGCCCAAGATTGGACCTTCAAGACTACAAATGCGTAGGAGGAAACATCGTATGCCAAGGACAAACCCAAACCACCGAAACGAATAGGTAAGGAAGCCAGAATCCATTGGATGTCTCCAAAGAAGGGGCCTCCACATACCACCATATCCTCGATAGACCTGTGCAATCCGTTGTCAAAGAACAAAGTTGCCTCTTCTATGTGCACCGAATGACATGTCCTTAAACCAAAGAAAAGTTTTGCAATGCCCATACATGATCGAAGCAAAAGGAGTTCACTTTGCGGGTCACATAGTTGTGGAAAAAAACCCATCAAATCAACAACATTGACCGCTCTCTTCATGGCCAGCCCGCTAATAAACCATGTGTCTCTGCTAACAGCCCCCCAAGGAGCTTCGCCCCCAAAGAAGGTCTCCCTATATCCGTTGGGAATAAATCGGCACGAAGCTTCCTACCATCTCAAAAGGGCCAAAAAAATCTTCATTTGCTTGATGTTAAACTCAAGACCCAAGCCTGGACCGTTCACCCGAATAACGTTCAACACTTTAGCCACCTTCTCTGAATCCCCAATAACAGTCCCATTATATAGATACCAAGCATGGAGAAGGAGCTTACAGTTGTCTCTAATCTTGTGCACAAGTGAGTGCAAAACGAGGGCAAAAAGAAGAAGGCCTAAGGGGTCGCCTTGTTGCACCTCAGTGGCAGACCATATATGTTGGTCTCCGATATAACGTCTCGTTGCTTGCCCGTACAAGAAATTCACCCACAAAGAAATAGAAGAGCACATCCTCTTAACCTCATGGAACAATATTGATCTATCCACTAGGTTAAAAGGCATTCGAGAAATCCATTGTCAGCATTGCAAGAGACCCATCAACATGGTGTCGACTCAACACCCTATTGGCATTGTGTAACACAACCTCAGCACCCCCGGACACACCAACCCCGAACCGAGAATCATTAAGGTACTTGTCTATTTCTTTACCCACACCTTTCATGGCAACCTTGGAAACCAGACGTCTCCTTATAGTGCCTATTGCAATTGGACGGATCTCATTGTCAGGTTTAAGCAGGGGCGTGAGAGGAGCGGATGCAACAAACTCTGCCAAAATGGCCGAATATCTCAAAAATCTTTTTACGAAACTGTCTTTTCATTTTTGAAAACTTTTCATCCGACCCCTCAGTTTGAGTTCAGGTACACCCGAGAGCATGCCCGAAACCCTCAAACCAAGGCTCTGATACCAACTTGTAACGTCCCAAAATTCAAGACTAAAAATTTCTTTTAATAAAACATTACATTAAGCAAATTCATCATTTCAAAACATAAACAAAGTATTAGTTTCCAAAATACATATTCGTTATCAGAGTAAATATTCCTAGGCTGTCTAAACTATGGTGTGTGCCATGCGATCACCCCGAGCTCTTCCCTCCGCTACTGGAAGTACCTGAAAACAAAACTGAAAACTATAAGCACGAAGCTTAGTGAGTTCCTTACCCTACCACATACCATGCATAACCACATACTGCACATACCGGGCCACGCCCGCTATCCTGGGCCTCGCCCCCTACCTCGGGTCTCGCCCGCTACAACGGCCCCGCCACCCCAGGCCCCGCCTGGCTTCGAGCCCCGCTCGGATACATATCTGTTTCACTTAGGCCTCGCCTGTCACAGGGCCCCGCCCACTGACATATAATAGCACATACACATATCACATAACATCACATAAGCTAAACATATACTAACGACTCTTGTTCTAAGGCCTCGCCTATCTCTGGGCCCCGCCCTTGTCCTGCTACTGATGAGTCATGGAACCCCGTCCATACTCCTGATGATAGTGAGGTACGAGCCCAGCCCACCCTCACTCCTTCCCTAACTTGGGCCTCGCCCCTGCTATGCTGCTACTGAGATATGGAACACCATCCACACTCTGCTATTGGTGAGGTACGGGACCTCGCCCACACTCACCTCCCTACCAGGCACATACAAGTATCACACAGACAACAAGTATAAACTATCATTTAAACCATTCCTTGGGCACCCGCCCTCTATCATTGGACCTCGTCCCGAATATCATACTAGCATACTGTGCCTAGGGCTAACCCCTGGGTCTTCTACTCATAACTACATGGGCCGACATTGTGGCCTTAGACCCATTCACACAAAGGGAAACTCACCTGATACCGCTGAACTGTTGCTGCTAATTCCTTTGACCGCTACCTGACCACTAACTCCGAACTGCTGCTCCACTAGCTCCCCGAGCTACCAATATCAACATAACACTTAGTCTAACTATCCTTCAAAGGTCAACTAAGTCAACTCTTGTCAAAGTCAAAGTCCTGGTCAAAGTCAACCTTCCAGGTCAACCCTACTCGTCGAGTCCACTTACTGACTCGCCGAGTTCTTATGCTCAAAGTCCTTCCAATCGCGACTTGACTCGCCGAGTCAGCCCCTGACTCGCCGAGTCTACTGATTCCCGAATCCTATCCTGTCCAACTCACTGAGTCCTTGCTCGACTCGCTGACTCGAGTCTTAACTCAAAAGGTTTGGGACTACGCGACCTGACTCGCCGAGTCTAAGAACAGACTCGCCGAGCACAAGGTAATCTTCATCCAACTCGCCGAGTTGTTCATCCAACTCGTCGAGTTCATGCCCATCTTCATCTGACTCGACGAGCTGTTCATCCCACTCGTCGAGTTCCTCCTCATCTTCAAGCTACTCGTCGAGTCCACTCGAAGGACTCGTCGAGTCCATTGAGATCTACATACATGCATAGGACTTTCGAGTCATGCATGGACTCCAAACTATAGATCTACCCTTCCCAAGCCTATCCCCCACGTAAAGTTGCAAACTTTACGTGTAGAGAGGGAGATCTAGGCAAAAAGCACCATAAACTAGGGTTTAAGGCCAAGGGGCTTCAAAATCGACTCAAGGGCTGATACTTTATGCTTCTCCAGTCCATAACACACTTGGATCTGAAGTAGCAACTCCAGATCTGTAACACCCAAGATTTTGAAAGCCAAGAAAGTAAAGGAAACCCTAAATTTAAGAGGGACTCGACGAGTCAAAGGAAGGACTCGGCGAGTCGGAGCGGGATCCGGGTCGATAAGAAAGTGACCAACTCGACGAGTCGGCTAAGTGGACTCGGCGAGTCTGGTCTGTGCGAGGAAAACCCTAAATCCGGGGCTTGGAGCCTATTTAAGCATCTTAATCTTCTTCCTAGGGCTCCTTTACAGCCTCTTGCACCCAGAACGCCGCACTTTAAGCCCCCATTGTGTTCATTCAAGCTTTTAGCCATTTTGAGTGGTTTTAAGGAAGAAGAAGGAGTGGGAATCTTGGAGGCATCAAGGAGTGGCCTTGGATCTGAAGTTTGGGGAACATTTCAGAGCATTGGAAGGTATCAATTCGTTTCCTTCCTTTAGATCTTCTTTGGTTATGAGTTGTGGGGCTTTTAAGCCATGTTTAAGACCAATCTTGAGCTTGAGGTCCAGATCTGAGGTTGCTACCTCAGATCCATGTTTATTTTGGTATGTAATCCCATAAAGTATCAGCCATTGAGTGGAAATTGGAGTCTCTTGGTCCAAAACCCTAGCTATGGGTGTATTTTGCCTAGATCTCATTCTCTACACGTAAAGTTTGCAACTTTACGTGGGAAATAGGCTTGGGGAGGGTAGATCTATAGTTTGGAGCTCATGCATGACTCGGAAGTCCTCTGCATGTAAGTGGATCTTAGTGGACTCGACGAGTCCTTCGAGTGGACTCGGCGAGTAGCTTGAAGATGAGGAGGAACTCGACGAGTGGGATGAACAGCTCGTCAAGTCGGATGAAGATGGGCATGAACTCGGCGAGTTGGATGAACAACTCGTCGAGTTGGATGAAGTTTGTCGTGTGCTCGGCGAGTCTGTTCTTAGACTCGGCGGGTCAAGTCGAGTGGTCCCAAACCCTTCGAGTTAAGACTCGAGTCAGCGAGTCGAGCCAGGACTCAGTGAGTTGGTCAGGACAGGAATCGGGAATCGGTAAACTCGGCGAGTCAGGGGCTGACTCGGCGAGTAGAGTCACGAGTGGAAGGACTTTGGATTTATGAACTCGGCGAGTCAGTGGGGTGACTCGGCGAGTAGGGTTGACCTGGAAGGTTGACTTTGACCAGAGTTGACTTAGTTGACGGTCAAACTAAGTGTTATATGTATATTGATAGCTCGGAGAGCTAGAGGAGCAGCGGTTCAGGGGATTGTCGAGTAGCAGCCAGAGGTTTATCAGCAGGGCTCAGCAGTTCAGGTGAGTTTCCTTCCAGTAGGAACGGGTCTAAGGCCACAATGCCGGCCCGTTTAGCTAGCAGTAGTTTCGGATGTTGATCTGATACAGCAGTTAGTATGTTTGATGCCTTCGTGGCTCAAACAGGAATTATGTGTTATGTGTTCCGGGCTACGGCCCGATGTAGTATGCAGTATATGTGAGTTTATGCCAGTTGATATGCTATGATATGCTGTAGTCAGTTAGCTTCGGACTTCGGTCCGATGCCAGCTTCGGACTTCGGTCCGATGGAGGGGACAAGGTCCCAGATAGTCAGCTTCGGACTTCGGTCCGATGGAGGGGGCAAGGCCCCAGTCAGTTAGCTTCGGACTTCGGTCCGATGTCAGCTTCGGACTTCGGTCCGATGGAGGGGACAAGGTCCCGGATGGTCAGCTTCGGACTTCGGTCCGATGGAGGGGGCAAGACCCCAGTCAGTTAGCTTCGGACTTCGGTCCGATGCCAGCTTCGGACTTCGGTTCGATGTAGGGGGCAAGGCCCCGTTAGTCCGGACTTCGGTCCGATGCAGTGGGCAAGGCCCAATATGTGTTTATATGTTTTGTGTGTTATGTGGTAGATTGGGGGAGCTCACTAAGCTTCGTGCTTACGATTTTCAGTTTTGGTTTCAGGTACTCGGTTTTCAAAAGAGGAGCTCGGGAAGATTGCAGAGCACACACCATAGTCAGTTAGCCTGGGAATGTTTGACTCTGATAATAATATTATGTTTTGAATTTAATACTCGAAAGTTATGTTTGACTTATGATACGTTATATAAATCCAGTTTTAGTAATGTTTTAAAAGAAATTTTTAGTCGTGATTTTTGGGTCGTTACAAGTTGGTATCAGAGCCTTGGTTTGAGGGATTCGGGCGCACTCCTGAGTGTGTCTGAACTCAAACTAAGGAAGTGGTATTTAGTTTCAAAAGAAAAATCGTAATTACAAAAGAATTTTGAGAAAAGAAAACAATTTTAGAAAAAGCAAAAAGAGTTTTGAAAAGAGAAAAGGGTGTGGTGCATGCAATCAGCCGAGCTCAAGTAAGTACTCCCAATTTACCCATACAAGTTATATTATGATTATCAGTATCAGTTTCAGTTTCAGTTTCGGTTCCAGCTTCAGTAGAACAGCATGCTAGAATAGGACTAAGGATCTAGGATGATGCCTTATGTGCCTGCTTTATGTGTTCAGCTTTATGAGAATTGCATGCTAGTATTGAGTAGACAGCAGTAGGATAGCCTGTGTAGGTTATGCCTGATAGCATGAGCTTAGCATTGTATGCTAGTGCAGTTTCTTGTTATGAGAATTGTTTTGCCTGAGTATGTTTCCTTTATCCGAATGCTGCTTGCTTTGTGCTTTGTGGGACTCTGAGCGATGGGAGTTAGCCATTAGGTGAATACATCACATCACATGTGATCAGGGTCGAATAATCTCAGAGTGCTGGATTTGGCCCTATTGCGCAGCTCTTGTCTGAGTCCAACCGTTGTAGGGACAAGACTTTTACTCGAAGGATTATCCGAGCCTCGTTATATGTGATGGTATTCAGGTGGTGGCTAATTGGCATTACAAGGAGGCCTTCAGCAGCTGAGGACTGTTTGGGTAGAATCGGAGGTTCCCTAGGGCAAGCCTAGGATGAGAGTAGCAGAGATCAGTAGAAGAGTAAAGGGGACTGGGTGGAGTTGAGGTAACTCTTGAGGAAAGTATGGATAGATGTGGAAGGTAGTAGGGGCCCATACTACTGAAAGCAGAGGATCCGTACTCGATTCAAGAGGGGCCAAGACGAAACCTGGAATGGGGTAGTGAGTGAGAAATTCCTCAGCAGTAGTATGTAAATTGATCAGGATTTTGTTATATTTTCAGCATGGTGACGTTGCGCGAGATACCAGTTAGCGGTTCAGGTGTCGAGGAGGGGTCTGGCTCGGGCTTTAGAGCCGGGCAGCTTGATGATAAGATGAGGGATTTCATTTCCACAGAAATTGTACGCAGCATCATTGATCAGACTCCAGTGATTTTTGGTTCAGTTAGAGAGGCCATCGTGGAGCTTATGGACAGTCATCTTGAGGCCTCTAGGCCCGAGATAATTTCAGGGCAGTTTGGGGCTCGTCTAGAGCCCGGTTCTTATGGAGATCGGAGATCCATCCGAGGGGGGGATTCCATTTCTGACTTTTGCCATCAGGGGTCAGGAGTGAGTGGGGCACCCTGCCTCCGGGAGAGACCCTTGCATGATTGGGTATCTAATGAGGTTTCGCTAGTCATTCGTGAGGAGTTACCCAACATCATCGAGCGGGTCACTAGTCGTATGGCCGTTAAGTTCCAGGGACAACCAGCTGCTCGTCATGCGGTTGATGGAGTAGTCGGGGTCACTCAGGAGCAGGAGATTGGTTTGGTTGGGCAACTCGGAAAAAGGAAGCGAGCATGTGCCGCAGGGAGATTGGGGAGAAGTGTGGAGTCCTACTCAGCTGACTTGGGCGCTGAAGGTCAAGAGGATCTAGAGGTGTGTGGTAAGTGTGGAGGAACTCATGGGTTTGCTTGTCACAAGTTCAGGTGTTTCAAGTGCGGGGAAAGGGGGCATGTTTATCGGGATTGTAAGCAGGATCAGAGATGTTTTCATTGTCATCAGCCGGGTCATTTCAGGTCTCGCTGTCCCGTCTTGGTGGTGGAGAGAGTTCAGGGGCAGGCACCCATCGTTTCACAGGAAGTCAAGATCGAGCCACACTAGATCTTAGGTATGATGTTGAATTCCTTCCTTTGTAGTAACTCTATGGTTATGGTATTGCATCGATGTTAGTAAGCATGTATCTATGAGTATTATGCTACCTGCTGGTGAATGAGTTATATGCCTTTTGCATACCTTGATTTTAGATTAATAGTCAGCGGTTGCTCCCCAATAGAACGGGTTATCTAGGTTGCGGTAAGTGTAGCATGCTTGGAAGGGATTTGGTGCGTCTCGCTAGTTCGGAGTGGCATAGTGTTAGAGATGGATTGGTTAGATCCCTAGCTATGGCAGGCCTGGGTTCCTTAGCAGAATGATTATAGAATGGCAGCAAAGATCGGGATCTCTTTTGAGTGTGAAGCAACAAGGGGTAAGCAGGATCGAAGTGGGGGAGAACCCTCCGGGGATACATGGATAAGAGTCTCGTAGACTCAGGATGAGTGTGCGGCCTCTGAGAAGAAATGGTAGTAGCACAGTTTTGGATGGATTGAGAAGTTCAGAATTTGGGGAGTTCGAGAACTTTTCCCAGCAGTTAGTTCATGTAATCGAGATGGTTAGAAGCTGGTTGGGAATCCAGGATTGGAGGACCACCTGTCGGACGCATGAGAGTCGGAATGAAGATCCTGAACGGGTAACAAGAGATGTTTTCGTATTAGTAGCCAGTGTCTGAGGCAGCATGCAGGTTGCGTAGATTCAGGACTTGGGAGGTTGGAAACTTCCCAACAATAGCTTCTTGTATCCGGATTAGTAGACGGTTGGTTTGGGAACCAAGCCGAAGGATTCCTCGACGAAGCGCTAAGTATATCAAGGATATAAGATGTCGAGGATGATGCAGAATTCAAAGTCTAAGGACTGTTTTTTTCGAAATCGGGATGAGGAATCACTAGCGGGACTAGGGATAGTCAGGATGTTCTTGAGTCAGTAGTAGTGTTGTAAGTCTGCGGGGGTAGCCGTAGCATTCACTAGCAGTCAGATGGTAGTAGTGGTGTTGTAAGTCTGCGGGGGTAGCCGTAGCATTCACTAGCAGCCAGGTAGCATCAGAGAGTTGTAAGTCCGCGAGCGTAGTCGCAGTCTTTTATTGGTAGGTAGCATGAGCGCGTGTTAGACGCGGGGAAGCAGTAGTACTCACCAGTTCGGGTGCAGCAGTGAGGATATGGGAATCCACGGGTTAGCTTTCGGATTTCCCCAAAGGGATCAATTATGGCTAAGTCAGCAATTTGGGCTATAGATCGTCACATCAGTTATGAGATCAGAGTAGCAGTGGACCGTTGGGGGTTCGGGTATATCGCGGGCTACCGTCAGTCTGAGAGCCATCATGATTTTTGTCGTGGAATTGATGATGTCAGGATGTGACGTATGGACCCGATCGGTTGGATCGGAAGGTTGCTAGAGCCGCAGTGACAGAATAGCTAGTGGAAACTAGTCCTAGAGGAAGATTTCGTTCAGAAGTCGTGGAAGCGACTAAGGGAGGAGTCCCTTGACTCCACAGTTGGGTTGGAGTTCAGTGTTTCCGGTAGCTCAATGTTTCAGTCAGTTCAGTGTTTCAGGCCGTTCAGCGTCTCAGTCGGTTCAGCGTTTCGGGCAGTTTAGTGTTTCAGGCATGTTCAGTATTGCAGGAAGTTCAGTGTTTGGAAGGTTTCAGGGTTCTGGGTCAGTATTGTTTTTGCGTTGGAATGCAAGTGCTGACGGTATAGTTGGTTGATTTGGAATTGGCAAGTCCCTCTCAGCAAGATCAGTTGAGCCTTCTGCCAAGCGTAAGTGATCTATAAGGATAGCTAGGCAGGTAGCTTTTCTTTCAGGATGGAAGGCTTGAGTTAGTAGGAGTTGAGTAATCAGATGGGAGATAAGCAAGTTGGTTCCAGCAGCATCGTTTCAGTATGAGCGGCAGAATGGATAGAACAGTTATAGATAGTCGAAGTATCTTCAGGAGTCGCTGGAAGCGACTAGGAGATAGTGATGGAGTGTAGTGACCGGTGGGAGTCCGGTAACTCAGATATCGGTGGATTAATTGGACCGGGTGGAAGACCAGCGCAGGTAGGCGGCTGGTGTTGGGTATTGGAGGCAGATCGCAGGCGGTGGGCCATAGTAAACTTCGAGGACGAAGTTCAGTTTAAGTGGGGGAGAGTTGTAACACCCAAGATTTTGAAAGCCAAGAAAGTAAAGGAAACCCTAAATTTAAGAGGGACTCGACGAGTCAAAGGAAGGACTCGGCGAGTCGGAGCGGGATCCGGGTCGATAAGAAAGTGACCAACTCGACGAGTCGGCTAAGTGGACTCGGCGAGTCTGGTCTGTGCGAGGAAAACCCTAAATCCGGGGCTTGGAGCCTATTTAAGCATCTTAATCTTCTTCCTAGGGCTCCTTTACAGCCTCTTGCACCCAGAACGCCGCACTTTAAGCCCCCATTGTGTTCATTCAAGCTTTTAGCCATTTTGAGTGGTTTTAAGGAAGAAGAAGGAGTGGGAATCTTGGAGGCATCAAGGAGTGGCCTTGGATCTGAAGTTTGGGGAACATTTCAGAGCATTGGAAGGTATCAATTCGTTTCCTTCCTTTAGATCTTCTTTGGTTATGAGTTGTGGGGCTTTTAAGCCATGTTTAAGACCAATCTTGAGCTTGAGGTCCAGATCTGAGGTTGCTACCTCAGATCCATGTTTATTTTGGTATGTAATCCCATAAAGTATCAGCCATTGAGTGGAAATTGGAGTCTCTTGGTCCAAAACCCTAGCTATGGGTGTATTTTGCCTAGATCTCATTCTCTACACGTAAAGTTTGCAACTTTACGTGGGAAATAGGCTTGGGGAGGGTAGATCTATAGTTTGGAGCTCATGCATGACTCGGAAGTCCTCTGCATGTAAGTGGATCTTAGTGGACTCGACGAGTCCTTCGAGTGGACTCGGCGAGTAGCTTGAAGATGAGGAGGAACTCGACGAGTGGGATGAACAGCTCGTCGAGTCGGATGAAGATGGGCATGAACTCGGCGAGTTGGATGAACAACTCGTCGAGTTGGATGAAGTTTGTCGTGTGCTCGGCGAGTCTGTTCTTAGACTCGGCGGGTCAAGTCGAGTGGTCCCAAACCCTTCGAGTTAAGACTCGAGTCAGCGAGTCGAGCCAGGACTCAGTGAGTTGGTCAGGACAGGAATCGGGAATCGGTAAACTCGGCGAGTCAGGGGCTGACTCGGCGAGTAGAGTCGCGAGTGGAAGGACTTTGGATTTATGAACTCGGCGAGTCAGTGGGGTGACTCGGCGAGTAGGGTTGACCTGGAAGGTTGACTTTGACCAGAGTTGACTTAGTTGACGGTCAGACTAAGTGTTATATGTATATTGATAGCTCGGAGAGCTAGAGGAGCAGCGGTTCAGGGGATTGTCGAGTAGCAGCCAGAGGTTTATCAGCAGGGCTCAGCAGTTCAGGTGAGTTTCCTTCCAGTAGGAACGGGTCTAAGGCCACAATGCCGGCCCGTTTAGCTAGCAGTAGTTTCGGATGTTGATCTGATACAGCAGTTAGTATGTTTGATGCCTTCGTGGCTCAAACAGGAATTATGTGTTATGTGTTCCGGGCTACGGCCCGATGTAGTATGCAGTATATGTGAGTTTATGCCAGTTGATATGCTATGATATGCTGTAGTCAGTTAGCTTCGGACTTCGGTCCGATGCCAGCTTCGGACTTCGGTCCGATGGAGGGGACAAGGTCCCAGATAGTCAGCTTCGGACTTCGGTCCGATGGAGGGGGCAAGGCCCCAGTCAGTTAGCTTCGGACTTCGGTCCGATGTCAGCTTCGGACTTCGGTCCGATGGAGGGGACAAGGTCCCGGATGGTCAGCTTCGGACTTCGGTCCGATGGAGGGGGCAAGGCCCCAGTCAGTTAGCTTCGGACTTCGGTCCGATGCCAGCTTCGGACTTCGGTTCGATGTAGGGGGCAAGGCCCCGTTAGTCCGGACTTCGGTCCGATGCAGTGGGCAAGGCCCAATATGTGTTTATATGTTTTGTGTGTTATGTGGTAGATTGGGGGAGCTCACTAAGCTTCGTGCTTACGATTTTCAGTTTTGGTTTCAGGTACTCGGTTTTCAAAAGAGGAGCTCGGGAAGATTGCAGAGCACACACCATAGTCAGTTAGCCTGGGAATGTTTGACTCTGATAATAATATTATGTTTTGAATTTAATACTCGAAAGTTATGTTTGACTTATGATACGTTATATAAATCCAGTTTTAGTAATGTTTTAAAAGAAATTTTTAGTCGTGATTTTTGGGTCGTTACAAGATCCGACTCCTAACTCAAAATAATATCATTATGGCTAAAGAGCCCCAACAACCACACATAAATCTAGATGCAAAACGGGTCCAGGAACTAGTTTATACCTCCAAAAGCTCAGAAATGTCTTCCCAATCCCGGATCTACTGCCACCTTCTTGTACTCTCAAGATTCTTCTTCTTTCTCCAAGCTTAATGCACTCTTGAAGGCAATCAATGGCTCAAATAGAGGATATGGCGGCTAGGGTTTGATATCCAGGGCTTAAGAGGCAGTAAGGAACCCTAGGAAGAAGATTAAGACGTTTATATAGGCTCCAAGTCCCGAATTTAAGATTTTCCATGCACAGACCAGACTCGCCGAGTCACCTTGGCTGACTCGCCGAGCCGGTCACTTACTCCTCGACCCGGATCCCGCTCTGACTCGCCGAGTTCCTCCTTGGACTCGCCGAGTCGCCCCTTAACATTAAGTTTTTCCTTTCTTTTCTTGACCTTCAAAACTTTGGGTGTTACATATATATATATATATATATATATATATATATATATATATATATATATATGTATATATATATATATATATATATATATATATATATATATATGTGTGTGTGTGTGTGTATGTATGTATGTATGTATGTATGAGAGTGTGTGATTTCAGAACTCACGTATATATAATGTGTGTTGTGTATTATAAACCTATTGTATGTTTAAAAAAATGTTTGTTGTTTATATAAATAATCAACCCAAACTGATAAATAAGTTACATATGGTTGATGTTGGTAAAATCTATTTTTATTCATCTTCAAATTTCAAATTATAAGGAAAAGTTTTTTTTTACAATGACCATTTTTGTAAAAAAGCAAAAAAAAATGTACCACAAATAAACCGAACTGCACGGTTTCTAAACTTCAAAAACCAATGTTGCAGTTTTCAGCTATGTTTCAGCCAAAAACCGCATTGAACCACATTATGTTCACTCTCAAAAATTACTATTATATCATATGGTACGAGGGTGTTAAGGTGGCGTTATGGCTAAGGTGTTGAAGACAACGACGTTATGGCTGAGGTGTTGACGATAACGACGTTATAACGCCATGAATAGCCCCCTCCCCCTTTATTGTTAAGGGAGGCATTGTGGAGTCTCTCATTGTGAGGAAGACGGGGTGAAACGCGTACTCTGATTGTCTGTTGCTTTTTTGAATGTTGCACTCCACTAATTTTAAAAAAATTAATAAATATTTTTTTACCTATAAATACCTAAGCAATTATCTTAGTTGAAATTACAATAGCGTTTACGTGCCGCTACTTGAAATTGCGGTATCGATGTGGTATAACGGTGGTATAACTTTTTTTAATATTATGTACAATTTATATTATACTAGAAGTATACAAGCGCGATGCGGCGTCAGCTATTAGTTTCATTTCGAAAATTAGTTTCTAGGAAACGATTAGTTTCATTTTGGGAATTAGTTACCAGATGTAGATGAGTTTCTAACAAACACGTTATGCATATCCAAATATCAATTACCATTAAAATATATCTATAATACCTATTGTTTTTGGTTGAAAATAAGTGGTTTGGGTGTTAAAAATACAAATATGGTTGAAAATAAGTGGTTTGGGTGCTAACAAGACGTGCGATGTTAAACAAAAATCGTGAGGAAGGACCATAACGTCTATATCGCGATTACTTTGCGGATAATTATGTCTACGAGTCAAAGGATTTCAAAAGAATATTTCGTTTAAGTAGGAATGTATTTCTACGGATAGCCAACGCCTTGGAAAACAAATATTGTTTCTTTAATTTTAATACATATTTACTATATATTTATACAAAATTAATACATTTTTTTACATAATTAATATATGTTTAAGTATAGATTTTTCTAATTGATATATGATGTTGGAGGTATGCAAGGATTCGCATTGTTGCAGAAATGTGTTGTGACCATTCGTTTGATGGTTATAGGGGAGTCATCCGATACCATGAATGATTATATGAAAATGTCTGAATGAACTGTAAGGGAAAGTTTGTATATACTGTCAAAAGGTGTTGTTGAAACATTCTGTGACGTTTATTTGCGGAAACCTTCATTACATGATATGCAAGAAATGTACGAGACATGTGAAAAGAAGACATGGATTTCCCGAAATGCTTGAAAGCATTGATTGCACCCACTAGAAATGGAAATGAAAAAATTGTCCAGTGGCATGAAAAGGGAAATATGCAAGTGGTCATCATAGTGCACCTTCGTTGGTATTAGAGGTTGTTGCTTCTCACGATTTATCGATTTGGCATGCTTTTTCGGGTTTGCGGGTTCCAAATACAACGTCAATGTTCTTGATCACTCACCAATATTCGACGATCTTTTGTCAGGAGAGGCTCTATATGCTCCTTTCATAATGAATGCAAACGAATATAAGTTTGGGTATTACCTTACAAATGAAATATAGCCTGTGTATTCCACATTCGTGAAGACATTCTGACACCGATGGAACTAAGAGAAAAATTATTCAAAATAAGACAAGAAGGAGCACGTAAGGATATGAAACATGTTTTTGGAATTCCAAAGTCAAAGCGAGACATAGTAAAACATGTGACAAGACCATTGTACTTAGATCTATGATATATTATGTATGCATATTGCATGTATTATAATGAATAACATGGTAGTAAAAGATAAATGACAAAATATGGAACATTATATCCCAACGGAGTCCTGACACGTTCAATTTCAACCAGGAACATCAAAATATTATATTTGCACAGAGTAGTTGATATTCAAGATGCATAAAAACCTAGGCAACTTCAAGAAGACTTGACAGATTATATCTACGACGGTAACGATGATGATGAATAATGTTATTTAGGAAAAAATGTATTTTTTGCTTTAAATTTAAATGTTATGTTTAATTTAAATGTTATGTTTATGTAACATCCCCCTCTGGCACGTATCACAACATTGTCCGCTTTGGGTTCCCGGAGAGAAAACTTCTTAGGGGGTCACCCAGTCCTGGATTTCTCTCGCCTAGGCACGCTTAACTGCAAAGTTCTTATGGGATCTGCTGCCCCACGACTTTCAAACGCGTTGTGACGGGGAGGGTATTCACACCCCTTTTAAAGAATGCTTAGTTCGTCTTCCCAGCCGATGTGAGATTAGGTGCAACCTACCTTCACCCCCCCCCCCCCCCCCCCCATTATAGGGTTCAACGTCCCCGTCGAACACATCAATCCGTGTCCTAGCTCTGATACCATTTGTAACATCCCCCTCTGGCACATATCACAATATTGTCCGCTTTGGAGGCCCGGAGAGAAAAATTCACAGGGGGTCATCCATCCCTAGATTGATCTCGCCCGGGCACGCTTAACTGCACATTTCTTATGGGATCTGCTGCCCTCACGAATTTAAAATGCGTCGTGACAGGGAAAGTGATAGGTTTTAAACAATCTTATGTGTGCATGCAACCCTAATTAGGATCTATGTTTTCACAATTAGATACAAAACATTATGAACACATGAAGAACCCTAGCATGCTCCTAGGTATTTCGAAATCTAGGTAGTATAAGGGATTACATACTTCTTGTTGTTATATTGTAATAACAACTCAAATCTTCAATCTTCTTGTCTTTGAAAGCAAGTACCACAAGTGTAGTACCTCTAATGGCTCACAAACACCATGAGCAAATGGAGAGGCAAGAGAGAGAGAGAGAGGGGAGAGGTAGAAAATTGGCTCTAGGATATTCTAGGATCAAGTGGCCGATTTTCCTAAGCCAAGGGGTCCTTATATAAGTGTAGGGATTAGGGTTTCAGTCCTTATCCTTATCTGATTACTTGCCCACCAAGCAGTCCAAAGGATAACCCTATAAACCTTAATTATCATGGTCGAATTCTAGGGCCTTATCTCCTTGAATTCGTCCACCCTATCCATAGGGCATCCATTGCCCTACTTTGCAACTATCACATAATTACAATTCAGCCCCCTAGTTTAGTTAACTTCTTTTAATCACAAAATTTATTCTTAATTAAATTTTGACCAATGTCAACTAAATAAATATGATTTCTCTTTTAATATATTATTCTTATAATATATTAATAAACCATAATAACCTATTTCTCTATCATTTCTCCAGTCAAGTTGCTTTGGTGAAGGCAACTCAAAAGGACCATGCACAACCGGGTCAAATACTTACCAAATATGGTTACAGGCTTAGACACTAATCCAACAGTCTCCTACTTGGGTAAGTCTAGTAACCATAAATGCAAGCACAACTAGATAAGCAATCGTAGCTCTCAAAGACGCTGTCGAACTCTGATCTTATTAGCAACCTGCCCTTTAGATAAGGGAACGCATGATCCTCTGTTATAGATATCGTGTGGACAATCACATGGAACATAGTCATACTTATTGTCCAGCAGTTTTTTTTTTCTCGATCTCAGATCCGTTTGACATAGAACTTAATTGAACACATCAATTTAGTCCTGACCGGGCCCGACACATAAGTTAAATCAAATCATCGAGGGGCCCTGATATCGCTTTTGCCCTCTTAGGATAAAAGGAACAAATAAACTTTGACTTATATGCATTTACTATTCACTAATCAAACCATACACAACAATGCGTTTTATAACATCAAGTTACTGATGCGTTTTCGCATTATCAATGCATAACCAATTAGCAAACAATAAACCATATATCTAGGTTGTAAGACCATATGATATTATCGTCTTGCGATCACTCGTGATAAATTCCATGAAGTGATTCCAGCAAGCGTGGGTTTATTCTAATGCTCAAAACTTGTTCATAAGCACTCATGAACGTTGTAGCAAAAATTTGTTGTGTCTAATACCTTTCATACAATCTACACACTAATTCATGACAGTCTTCATTCATACCTACTTCCAACATATGAACGACTATGGACCGTTCGAATAATTCGACTATTCTTAAATAACTCAATTATTCAGGAAGTCAAAACATGCAAAGTGAAACAATAGTTAAACAATTAACATAAGACAGTAAATAATACTCCTTTATTTAATCATCAAATGTCAATTACATTTATCTATTACACGTTTCTAAACTATCTAATCTAAACTAATATCGTCCTTCAGCCCAATGCTCCTAGCGTGCTGCAAGTGCTTAACCCTACTCAGTCCCTTTGTAAGTGGATCTGTTGGGTTATCCTCTGACGACACCCTCTTTACTACGAGGAGTCCTTCTACCCGATGTCGAATAAAATGATTTTTTTTGTCGATAGGTCGAGATCTACCATGATCCCTCGGTTCCTTGGTCAAGGCAACCGCTCCTTCATTATCACAAAAAATTTCCATAGGCTCATGTATGGCTGGCACAACTCCAAGGTCTCCAATGAAATTCTTCATCCATATTGCCTCTTTTGATGATTCGCTCGTTGCAATGTACTCTGATTCGCATGTTGAATCAGCTACTGTCTCTTGCTTGGAACTTTTCCAAGTCACGACTCTTCCATTAAGGGTAAAGACCCAACCCGACTGTGAACGGTAGTTATCCCTGTCGGTCTGAAAACTGGCGTCACTATACCCTTGCACTTTTAAGTCATCACTCCCACCGAGGACTAGAAACCATTCATTGGTCCTCCGAAGGTACTTAAGAATATTCTTGACTGCGGTCCAATGTGCTTTGCCAGGGTTCCGTTGATATCTGCTGACCATACTCAAAGCGAAGGCCACATCAGGGCGAGTACAAGTCATAACATACATGATCGAGCCAACTACGGAAGCGTAAGGTACTCGGCTCATCTCTGCTATCTCGGCTTCGGTACTCGGACTTTGAGTCTTACTCAACTTGGCATTACTTTGGATTGGTAACTCCCCTTTCTTGGAATTCTCCATACTAAAACGTTTTAGTACCTTGTCAAAGTAAGTATTCTGACTAAGTCCTATTAGTCTTGTACTCCTATTTCTCACTATCCTTATTCCCAGAATATATGCATCTTTTCCAAGGTCCTTCATAGCGAAGCACTTCCCGAGCCAGGATTTAACTTACTGCAGTGTCGGGATGTCGTTTCCTATGAGCAGTATGTCATCGAAATACAATACGAGGAAGATCGTTATACTCCCACTGGCTTTGACATATACACATGATTCATCCTCGCTTCGTAGAAAACCAAACTCTTTGATTTTCTCGTCAAAACAAAGATTCCACCTGCGAGACACTTGCTTAAGTCCATAAATGGACTTCTCAAGCTTGCACACTCTATTGGGATGATTTGCATTGGCAAAACCCTCTGGCTGGGTCATGTTAACATCATCAGCCAACTTCCCATTAAGAAAAGTGGTTTTGACATCCATCTGCCATATTTCATAATCATGAAATACAACAATGGCCAGCATCACCCTTATAGAATTTATCTTCGCAACCGGTGAGAGGGTCTCATCATAGTCAACTCCGGGAGTTTGAGTAAAGCCCTTCACAACCAATCATACCTTATATGTGTGCACATTCCCATCCATGTCGATATTCTTCTTGAAGATCCATTTGCACCCGACCGTCTTACGTCCGGGCACATGGTCAACCAAATTCCAAACTTGGTTGTCATACATAGACTGAATCTCGTTGTCCATCACCTCTTTCCATTTCGCAGACTCTGGGCCTGCCATAGCTTCCTTATAGCTGTTAGGTTCGTCCAAATTCACTAGTGTGCTATCACTAATGAACGTATCCCCTTCTACAGTAATATGAAAACCATAAAACTGGGGTCGAAACCTAACTCTATCAGAATGTCTAAGAGGTAAGGACCTGTCAATTGGCTCAACCGGAGTTTCCTCCTCAGGTTGAGTGCCAGTGTAAGAGATTCCTTCATCGCTCGACTCTTGAATCTCTTCAAGATTGATTTGCCTACCACTGTCCCCTTGGCTTATGAGTTCTCTCTCTCAGAAAAACCCATCTCCCCGCAAAAAAGACAACATTGTCACTTGATCTATAGAAGAGATATCCAAAGGACTTCTGTAGGTAGCCGATGAAAATACACCGCTCACTACGAGGTTCGAGCTTGTCGTGAGCCTCTCGTCTTACAAAAGCCTCGCAGCCCCAAACCTTGATATGTGCCAACGATGGAGCTTTCCCTGTCCACATCTCGTGAGGTGTTTTGGCAACCTTCTTCGTAGGGACTAAGTTAAGGATATGGGCGGCAGTCTGTAAGGCATACCCCCAGAATGAGATAGGCAGTGAAGCACGACTCATCATGGAATGAACCATGTCCAGCAAGGTTCGATTACACCTCTCAGCTACACCATTCAATTGTGGTGTCCTCGGTGGCGTCAATTGCGAAACTATTCTGCATTCCTTTAGGTAGTCGTGGAATTCAAGACTTAGGTACTCTCCTCCTCAATCAGATCGAAGCATCTTGATTTTCCTGCCCAATTGATTCTCCACTTCTTGTTTAAACTCTTTGAACTTTTCAAAGGCTTCTGACTTGTGCTTGATTAAGTAGATATACCCATGTTTGTTATAGTCGTCAGTGAAAGTCACATAGAAGCGGTTCACATCCCTTGTGGTGGATCTAAAGGACCCACACACATCGGTGTGTATGAGATCCAATAAACCCTCACCCCTCTCATAAGTGCCAGTGAAGGGTGACTTGGTCATATTTCTAAGTAAACAAGACTCACACACGTCATCGTCCCTAAGGTCGAATGACTCCAACACTCCATCCTTTTAGAGTTGGGCTATGCGTTTCTTGTTGACATGTCCAAGACGACAATGCCATAATCATGATTTATCCATACTATTGGAAGAATCGATACACAATACATCATTTCCTAGGTTATCTACAACCATCAAAGTTTCATAAATTCCATTACAAGGCAATGCTTCAAAATATAAAACACCATTTAGATAAGCATAAATAGAACCTTTCTCATTATTAAATGAATATCTAAATCCTTGTCTAAACAAACCATGAAATGAAATGATGTTTCTTGCCATATTTGGCGAATAGCAAAAATTATTTAAATCTAATCCTAATCCATTACTAAGCGCTAGAGAATACACTCCAATCTTGGTGACAGGCGACAATCTTCTGTTCCCCATGGTTAGATTTATTCTTCCACGCTCCACATCCTTATCTCTTCTTAGACCCTGCAAATCATAACATATGTGAAAACCACATCATGTATCAAGAACCCAAGAAATAGCATGTGATTAATCATTAGATTTAATCATGTAAATACCTGAAAAATATGGCTTGATCTTCTCTTCCAATGCCCTATCTTGTGGCAGTGGTGACACTCTGCCTCCTTCGGGTTAGAGTTAGGCTTAGCAGAACCAACTTTGGTTCCACTAGAAGAGGTACCATCTTGGGATTTTCCCTTGTGGTGACTCATTGAAGGAGCCTTCCTCTTCTTGCCCTTCCCTTGACCTATTGCCAAGACAGGCGCAACAGTGGGAGTGGGATTTGATGCAACAGACTTGTCCTTGAGATTGCTCTCAGCAGTCCGCAACAAGCCTTGGAGCTTGCTCAAGGTGACCTATTCCTTATTCATGTGGTAGGTCATGCGGAACTGGTTGTAGCAGGGAGGCAAAGAGTGAAGGATAATGTCAATTGCCAGCTCTTCATCGAAGTTAACATTCAACTTCAGCAGGCGATCAACATATCTCTGCATCTTTTGCAGATGAGCGGTAAGGGACTCTCCACTACCCATTTTGGCAGTGATCATCGAAGTGATGATCTCATACCTTTCTTGCCTCGCACTTTGGTGGTAACGGTCCACCAAGTCTTGATGCATCTCGTAGGGATAGTAGTCCTCATAGGACTTTTGCAGTTCAACAGTCATGGTCGCTAGCATGATGCAATGGACTTTCGTGGCATCACACTTATGGGCCTCAAAGGCAGCGATTTGTTCAGGAGTAGCAGTGTTGATGTTCACCTTCTTCAGCTCCTTATCGATGACATACTCTTTGTCCTCGTAACGAGTGACCATTCGGATGTTACCGATCCAATCATTGAAATTGGACCCGTCAAAGATCACTCTCCCACACAAATTCATGAGTGAGAACGAGCCGGAGGAGTTCGAGCCGGAAGCATTGTTGTTGTTTGAGTTCGACATCTGAAATAGAAAAGAACAAAGTTGATTAGAAATGAATCCCTTATTAAACACCCAAAATGAGAAATTAGGGCTAGGATCCAACAACAGTATTTACACATTAGAAAAGGGATGTCGTAATCTAACATGCAAATAATTTGAAGGTAAGTGAATGACGATTCACTAATTCTCCACCACGAAAAACATAAAAGGCTTAAGTTTTAAATGCATTAAAAATTCCTAGATTCCTTTGAGATTCATTGAACTTTTCATTGGCATGTTTAAATCTCGATATGCCCCTCTAGTTTGTGACTGGGATGCCGAGGATCACAAAGTGGGTGTGAATAACTATGCAAATGTACATGGTGCCCTCATTGTTACACTCACCTATTTGATGTGTCGGTTAACCACATGCACTCCATCGAACTATGACAAACAATAAGTCACCATTTGCCACCTTTCCTTAGAACCAATTAGCATGCCGGTTAACGACACATGCTCCACTAATTTTTTAGCAAGGGTACAAAGTGTAATTTCATGGGATTGCATCAATTCACTTTTCCTAAAGTAACTAAGATTGGGAATTGTTGAAAAAACATTTAGTTACTTGTATAATTCATTATACTTTTAATGAGGAAGAGTTTGCTCTATCCTACCCGTTCGGCTAACGACCCTCTACCAATCAAGGAAGCGGTGGGTGAGAATGGACACCCATTAAATGACCATTTTATAGGTCATAACCTTATACCTCCTTATAGATTGACTTCGTGAATGAGGCCTACTAACAGTAAGACTAGCATTTTAGTTATATATATATATATATATATATTAATATTGTAATAATATAATAGTATAGGGTGTATTTTAAACATTTCAAAATACTAGGGTTTTAATTTCAATTTTAAAATTTTCGAAATTTAAAACTTTCAAAATTTAAAATTTTAAATATTAAAACTCTTAATTTAATAATTATCCTTAAATTAAACAAATAATTTAAATTATCAAATCTAGAAGGATTATCTTTTAAATTAAGCAATTAATTTAACCTAATCCCTTAAAATTCAAAAATATGGGATGGGATAATTCAAAATCTTTAATTACAAGATATGAGATTATCCAAATCCCTAAAATTTAGGATCTTATCTTGGGGAGGAGGCACATTTCGAAAAACCCTAGGGTTTGCAAACCCTAGATTTCGAAATCTTGGGGGCTAAGAAAAGGGTTTGAAAACCCTTATCAAATTTTCGAAAACCAGGGTTCAAGAACCCTAATTTCGAAATCCTTGTGTCCTAGGGTTTATTGGCCATAAACCCTAAAGTGTCAAATTCATACAATTGTATAATTCTAATTGAAAACAAAAAACCATATGCTCTGATACCACTGATAGGTTTTATATAAACAATGCTATGTGTGCATGCAACCCTAATTAGGATCTATGTTTTTACTATTAGATACACAACATTATGAACACATGAAGAACCCTAGCATGTTCCTAGGTATTTAGAAATCTAGATATTAGAAGGGATTACATACCTCTTGTTGTTATATTGTAATAACAACTCAAACCTTCAATCTTCTTGTCTTTGAAAGCAAGTACCACAAGTGTAATACCTCTAATGGCTCACAAACACCAAGAGCAAATGGAGAGGCAAGAGAGAGAGAGAGAGAGAGAGAGAGAGGGGAGAGGTAAAAAATTGGCTCTAGGATATTCTAGGATCAAGTGGCCAATTTTCCTAAGTCAAGGGATCCTCATATAGGTGTAGGGATTAGGGTTTCAGTCCTTATCCTTATCTGATTACCTGCCCACCAAGCAGTCCAAAGGATAACCCTAGAAACCTTATCATGGACGAATTCTAGGGCCTTATCTCCTTGAATTCTTCCACCCTATCCATTGCCCTACTTTGCAACTATCATATAATTACAATTCAGCCCCCCCCCCCCCCCCCCCCCCGAGTTTAGTTAACTTCTTTTAATCACAAAATTAATTATTGACCAATGTCAACTAAATAAATATGATTTCTCTTTTAATATATTATTCTTATAATATATTAATAAACCATAATAACCTATTTCTCTATTATTTCTCCAATCAAGTTGCTTTGGTGAAGGCAACTCAAAAGGACCATGCACAACCGGGTCAAATACTTACCAAATATGGTTACATGCTTAGACACTAATCCAACAGTCTCCTACTTGGATAAGTCTAGTAACCATAAATGCAAGCACAACTAGATAAGCAATCATAGCTCTCAAAGACGCTGTCGAACTCTGATCTTATTAGCAACCTGTCCTTTAGATAAGGGAACGTATGATCCTCTGTTATAGATATCGTGTGGACAATCACATGGAACATAGTCATACTTATTGTCCAGCAGTTTTTTTCTCGATCTCAGATCCGTTTGACATAGAACTTAATTGAACACACCAATTTAGTCCTGACCGGGCCCGACACATAAGTTAAATTAAATCATCGAGGGGCCCAGATATCGCTTTTGCCCTCTTAGGATAAAAGGAACAAATAAACTTTGGAGAAGGCAATTTAGTCCAGTCAAGTTGCTTTGGAGAAGGCAACCCAAAAGGAACATGCACAATCGGGTTAAATACTTACCAAATATGGTTACATGCTTAGACACTAATCCAACAAAAAGTATCCACACCCATTTTAAAGAATGCTTAGTTCTCCTTACCAGCCGAGTGGAATTAGGTGCAACCCACCACAACTTGTGAGATCCCAATATTCAAGGCCAAAAATTTCATTTTTACATAAGTTATAATAAAACCAGCAGTGTAAGAAACACATCCATAATAACATATCATGTCAAAACCAATACATCAATAATTAAAACATGTCATCATAAAATAATATCAGAGTATAATCCCAAAGATCTCATGTGCGGAAAACATAGTGTGATGCGCTACGATCGCCGACTCCTTTCCTTTGAAAACGAAGTACCTGAAACCAAAACTAAAAACCGTACGCACGAAGCTTAGTGATTTTCCCCCATCATACCACATACCATATAATTCACATACTGTCAGGTGATTATAGGGTGCTTGACCTATCCTGCCAGGCAATTTGGGGTGCCCGACTTACCCTTGTCAAGCCATTCTGGGGTGCTCGACCTACCCATGTCAATCCATTCTCGCGTGCTTGACTTACCCTTCGGTTTATCTCAACCAGCTACGTGGACTATTTTACCCCTACCATTACCACATAATAACATAACATAAACATGCTGTCAGACATTTCTGGGTACCCGGCCTACCCATGTCAAGCCATTCTGGGGTGCTTGACCTACCGTGTCGGGCCATTTTGGGGTGCCCGATCTACCTTGCTGGTTAGTCATAACTAGACCCGAGGATTCGTCCCCTACTACCACTAACACGTATAACAGAGAACCCTAGCACATAAAGTATATCAAATAGTGGCAAACCAGACAATTATCACAAAGACAATCATCTCATACATAATCACCTACTGGTGGGCCGACATTGGTGCCTTAGACCCACCTCTACTGGAAGGTAACTCGCCTTGCACTGCTAAAGTCCCGTAGATACAATCCCAGCTGCTGGATGACATATTCCCGAACTGTCAATATTAAAACATCACCCAATTAATAATTGGGTCCCAACACATAACCATAAGTTCTTGGAGTAGCAGGCTACATTACCCAATCTTGGCTTGATTCAAGCCCAAGGCCCAATCCAAAGGCCCAAAAGTCAAACTAGGTATCAAAGCCCAACATATGGCCTAATTTTCCAAATTGGGCCCAAACCCTTAAATGGTCTTACCCTAAGGCCCAACCATTTATTTCAGTCCAAACATGTGGCATTACAATGGTCCAATATCTCATAACCATCAAGGCCCAATTATGGCCCAATTTTAAAAGTGGGCCTAAATCCCTTACATGGGCCCTACCCTTCAAGCCCATTAAATCACTCTAGTCCATTTGCTTGTTCTTGGATGACCCATTAATAACCCAATCACCAAAGCCCAATATAAAGGCCCAATAAAAATTAGGGTTTCACATAAAGTGACTATTAGGGTTAAGTATTCTTACTTAACCCATTAAAGACTTAATCCAATAGCTATTAAATAGATATTATCTTAATTCACACAACTTAATTAGTCGGTAAACTCATATTATAAATAATTAAACCACCACCTATCTATATAATATTTTCCATGATTTGAAATCTTAATAATCAAGCAATTGGATTTAATTAGCCCATATAACCATGCCTCCTACATATTAACATTCATATAGCCCAATCAACCCTAAATCGATAGTCATAATTATGAAGCCCACTAAGTCAAGCCTAAATTCAAAAATAGGGAATAGAGAGTCAAACAGCCGAATATCTCTTAACATCAGCGTCACACCTGAGCTTTTTCATGTGCACAAACTCTTCCTCCACCGGTGTCTGCCCTTCTCTAGTGCAACCTTCTTCTCGCCGACACACCTTTTCTGGTAGGGTGGCAATTGATGACACGACACGACAAAAATACACGAAACGAAATGAAATTGAGACGAAATTGAAATTCGAAATTTGTGTTCGTGTTCAAAAAATTGACACGATTTAACATTTTTTTGTCGTGTTTTTCCTGTTTTTCGTGTTATGTACGAATAAATGTTAATTAAATACATTAATTTTTATTTCATGTTACGTGTCTGTCGTTTTTTAATCGGTTCGTTTTCATGTTAGTTAAAAAAAACACGAGATCGTGTCGTGTTGTGTTCGTGTTACATAAAACCTTGTCGTGTCGTGTCGTGTCAGACAAAAACACGACACGATGGCCCGATTTGCCACCCTTGTTTTTTGGTGACACCTCTCTTCCTAATGACTATGACGCCTCCAAGTTTCCCGCTTAGCACCCCGATGTCTCCACAGGTGACTGATTAACCCTCGATTGTTCCTCAAACTCCGATATCGTTTCTTTCTTTCAAAATCGACCCAGCACAGTTCGAGTTTCGTCGTACTAGAGGCAAAACGAAACTAAAATGAAGATATGCTGGGGAGGATTTGTTCACCGAGAACATCATCAGGAACAAACAACATCACAACTCTATATCTTTTCTACAACAATCTCTAATTCTTACTGTCTCGATCTCTATTTCTTTCTCTATAAGATGGCGAGTGAATTCATACATGAACGATTGTTGGAGACGACTGAGAGTACCATCGGATCACACACACACTCTCACACACACACATCTCAGCCTCTCTTGCGACTCCCTCTCTCACTCTCCCCAAACCCTAATACCTTGAATGCTAGTATTTATATCGATAATTTTGGTTGAGTTGGATGCCCTTCGGGTCGAGTTCTTACAGGTCCGAGAGAGAAAGTGGGGAAGAGCGACATGCTGCGCTTCTGTGATGGTTAACCAGAAGAAGACAATGAAGTTTTGAAACTTGGCAAGTCTAGTCCCGAGGATTACGCATAATGACAGAATCTACCATAAATTCAACTTAATATAACTCAAGTGGTTTTCTGAAATAAGAATTTGCACCCTAGACATTCAAGTATACATTTAATCAACATACTCTAGTTTATTTAATTAATCACTAATAGTAATATTTATTATTATTATTATTATTATTATTATTATTATTATTATTATATATCACTGTTATTATTATTTATCCGAATAGATAATTACTTTACCATTAGGTTGTAAAATCCTATAATTATATTTTGAATCAATTAAAAGCGAAAGACTCCTAGTTTCAATATAATTAATTATTCTAATATTTACACATCGGGATAAAATAATACTTGCAAATTAAGTCCGGATTTTACACTTTTAACCCCTAATCTCTAAAACAGTGACAATTAGCTCATCGAGACCAACACCTTGCTATATAATTATTCATTTTTAGGCCTACTATACGATCATTAATTTATTTATTCATTTAATAAACGGGGTGTTACAACTATCCCCCACTTAGATTAGATTTCATCCTCGAAATCATTCCTTACCATTCCTTACGCGCCAAACCACTCAAGTAACATGGTCACCATCCTGGGCATACCCTAGCCTTCTCAGGGTAGCCGTGATCAATCTTTGCAAAGCCCTAAAATTCGCAAGTGCGTGAATTCCTCGCAACAAGATCACATCTACTCGTCTGAAATCTGCTGTCTCGAGGTGGTCTAACTCCCTGACAGATCGCTCATACTTAATCAGTATCGTTGATCCCAGTCCACTTATCCCTCAACTGACTACTCAACTTCTGATAACTCGAGGTTCCCACTATAAACAGGATCACCAACCCAAGTATCCCTGCTGGTCACTTATACTTGGCCAAGGCTCAGCTAATCCCGCTATGAGTGACTTGTCACTTCCCAATCAACCAGCTATTCCGACCGTACTTGCAACCTAAAACACAAATACTAACGCTACCCAAATGCTAAACTGCCTGAAGCAGTATGATGCCACATAGCTGCTTTCCAAAATCTACCGAGATCTTCCTGGTCCCAATTCTTTCGTCAGTCCTCGAAAATACTGGGTTCCGGCCCGGCTGCGGAGCCAAAGGGCTCCCACCTAGTCGTCTCACACGAATTCTGAACGAAATCCTTCTCTGGAACAAGTTGCCACTGCGACCGATGGTAACCTTATATCACAAACGATCGGGTCCATGCGTCGAATGCTGACGTCACCAATTCCAAGGCCAAAAGTGATTGCTACATGACTGATGGTAGCCTCATATCACAAACGACCTCATATGATACATTGCTTATTCGTTCCAATAATTGTAGTGGCGTTCCTACGGTTGTATCACTGGTTCAACCAAATCTAATCCATCTGGGGAAATTCATAAACCAAACTGCGGATTTGCCACGCCCTCACTGCTACACCCGACTCGTAGGTACTAGTGTTCCTTCCGCGTCCTAACAACGCACTCATGCTATCTATTAACCTAGTGAATGCTACGGCTACACCCGCAGACTTACAACACTCTATCACTATCTGCCAACCCCATGAATGCTATGACTACACCTGTAGACTTACAACATCCTAGCACTATCTGACCGCTAGTGAATGCTATGGCTACCCCCGTAGTCTTAGAGCACTTTCCATGCTAACTGACTGTTAGTGAATGCTACGGCTACACCTGTACTCTTACAACACTATCCATACTGGGTCGAACACGCACTCGACCTAACACTCAACTGAACTTGAGTCCTAACTGGAGCTCTAACCTGGTTCCTGAAACCTGCTAGCACGTGACCCCACTGAATCAGTACCGCACCCATGCCCGTGATTGAAGCGTCATGGTAAACCACGAAATCATCTATACCCACTGGCAGGGTGAGAATCGGTGCCTCGTACAACCGCTATCTGAGAGTCTCGAAGGCTGCCTGCTGCTCAGGCCCCCAACAACAGGCCACCAACTTCTTGGTCAGTCGGGTCAAAGGAACTGCAATCTCGGAGAAGTCCCATATAAATCTCCAATAATGACCCGCTAGACCCAGGAAACTCCGAATCTCAGTTGGAGACCTCGGAATCTCCCACTGCATCACGACCTCTTTCTTGGCCGGATCGACCAGAATACCCTTCTGGTTGACAAGGTGCCTAAGAGATTGCACCTCGTGCAACCAGAACTCACATTTGGAGAACTTTACAGAAAGTCTCTCCCTCATTAGATTCGACTAGGTCTTCAAGGTACGTGAGAATCGAAGGATTCCCCATCCTTCTTACTTCCTAACAGTCCACTGCCGACAATCTGAGCTTACCAATTCTAACGATTAATCACTAGTCAAACCTTAAGATCGTTCATCCTATGAAATCGTGAAGAGTACTCTTGAAATCTGGTCAAGTCTGACACCTCAGTCCATCTCCCGTGCTGTTAACTGAAGGCCTTAATCTTCACTCTGGCTGACGAATCCTCATTCCCACTTCCAATCTTATAGCACCACTGAACTCTATCCGAATACAACCCATGCGAGAATTACAATTCTCTTGAACATTCAATAACCGAACACCTATGTGCCTAACACTCGGAACTAACTCCACTATCTTGATGCTACTAGTCCTTCCCTAGCAACGGTAGTGCCTTGAACTCCAAAGTTCATCCATAGACAATTGTCGACCATACCTGAACCATGATAGAACCACTGAACGCTGACTTCACTGGAGAGCTATTACTCTAACCCTTACCGAGCATCCTCTAAATAATACTCCTACACAGATCCCAACAAAGATCCAGAATGATAACAGTCCATGTGGGACCCACTCTGCAAGTTGCGTGCCTCTGTGGGTTCATCAAGGACTTTTCGGCATGTAGGATGACATATATGATCCTTGATAACCCGGGCACTAGTAGAAACCGACCCGAGATATGACTTATCCCAACTCACTCACAATTCCAAAGCGATGCATACTCCCAAAATCCACCTAATAGCAGTAGAAGATGACATACCCGCAACATCTAGAAGAATCCTGATCACCTTCTGCTGACATGACCAACCCCTCTACCCTATAGCAGCCTAAACCCTTGGAGCGACAAACTCACTTGTGCACTATCATGTACGTGCTGCACTGACTCCGGCCCTGCTAGCCTTTCGCCCAATGATCAGAAGTCATGGGTCTCTTCCCGAGACCCTCTATTATACGCACCCAACATGACCCGTTCTTTTCAAAGTACTCCAAATCGATCTCGCATCCTCGGACTTAAAAGTCATATCCTCCAGGGTCTGACACCATGTCACGCTCACTAGCTTACTTGCCAATGGCTGAGCTGCAACAGCTGGAATATCCTTTGTCCCTAAACCGGGTCATAATCTCCTCCCCGAAGCTTCTCAGATTCTCCAAGACTCTCACTAATTCGAGTATGGATCCTGTGCTTTCAGTAGTACGGTCCCAATACTACCTTCCACACCTATCCATACTTTCCTCAGCAATCCTCCCGAACCCGAATCCTCCAAGTTACTTCCTCAAACTGATACAACCAGTCTCACTAAACCTCACTACTAACCCACTGAAGTATATCCTAGGCTTTCTTAGGTTCCCGAACCCACCCAGTCCTTAGCTATTGAAAGATTCCTAGTAATGTCAACTAGTTACCTCATGAATATAGCCACATGCAACAGAGATTAGATAATCCTTCGAGTAAGAGACCCATCCCTAGAAGGGTTGAACTCAGATAAGAGTTGTGCAATAGGGTCAAGTCCATCACTCCGAGATTATCTGGCCTGTGTCCCATGTGACTTAGCATATTCACTTAGTAGCTAACCCACATCACCAAAAGTCCCACAAAGCACAAAGCAAACAACATTCAGATAATGGAAAATCTAACCATCATAATCCAATCAAACCATTCTATCCTCTAATCAAGAATCTATACATGCAATTCAAAGGCTCATACAATCAGGCATAACCAAAACAGGCCATCCTATCACTGACAGGTCAATACTAGCATGCAAGTCTACAAGCACATACAATAGGCGTATAAGGTATCCTCCTAGATCCTCAACCCTAATCTAGCATGCAATTCTCATAACCATATCATAACATAACATATCGTAACATGTATGAGTATCTTGGGGAAAACTTACTTGAGCTCGGCTGATTGCACGCATCACGTACCGTGTTCTTTTCACTTTTCAAACTACTTTTTATAAATTGATTTTACTTTTGAAATTTTTTCATACCAAGTCCTTAGTTTGAGTCCAGACACACCCGAAGGTATGTCCGAACCCCTCAAACCTGGCTCTGATACCAATTTGTGAAATCCCAATATTTAAGGCCAAAAATTTCATTTTTACATAAGTTATAATAAAACCAACAGTATAAGAAACACATCCATAATAACATATCATGTCAAAACCAATACATCAATAATCAAAACATGTCATCATAAAACAATATCAGAGTATAATCCCAAAGATCTCATGTGTGGAAAACATAGTGTGATGTGTTGCGATCTTCGGCTCCTTTCCTTTGAAAACGAAGTACTTGAAACCAAAACTGAAAACTGTAAGCACGAAGCTTAGTGATTTCCCCCATCATACCACATACCATACAATTCACATACTATCAGGCGATTATGGGGCGCCTGACCTACCCTGCCAGGCAATTTGGGGTGCCCAACCTACCCTTATCAAGCCATTCTGGGGTGCTCGACCTACCCATGTCAAGCCATTCTGGGGTGCTTAACTTACCCTCCGGTTTATCTCAACCAGCTACGTGGACTATTTCACCCCTACCACTACCACATAATAACATAACATAAACATATTGTCAGACATTTCTGGGTGCCCGGCCTACCCATGTCCAGCCATTTTGGGGTGCTTGACCTACCCTGCTGGGCCATTCTGGGGTGCCCGACCTACCTTGTTGGTTAGTCACAACTAGACCCGGGGACTCGTCCCCTACTACCACTAACACATATAACAGAGCACCCTAGCACATAAAGTATATCAGATAGTGGCAAACCAGACAATTATCACAAATACAATCATCTCATAGATAATCACTTATTGGTGGGCCGACATTGGTGCCTTAGACCCACCTCTACTGGAAGGTAACTCACCTCGCACTGCTAAAGTCCCGTAGACACAATCCCAGCTGCTGGATGACGGATTCCCGAACTGTCAATATCAAAACATCACCTAATTAATAATTGGGTCCCAACACATAACCATAAGTTCTTGGAGTAGCAGGCTACATTACCCCATCTTGGCTTGATTCAAGCTCAAGGCCCAATCCAAAGGCCCAAAAGTCAAACTAGGTATCAAAGCCCAACATATAACCTAATTTTCCAAATTGGGCCCAAACCCTTACATGGTCTTACCCTAAGGCCCAACCATTTATTTCAGTCCAAACATGTGGCATTACAATGGTCCAATATCTCATAATCATCAAGGCCTAATTACGGCCCATTTATGGCCCAATTTTCCAAATTGGGCCTAAACCCCTTACATGGGCCCTACCCTTAAGCCCATTAAATCATTCTAGTCCATTTGCTTCTTCTTGGATGGCCTATTAATAACCCAATCACCAAAGCCCAATATAAAGGCCCAAGAAAAATTAGGGTTTTTACATAAAGTGACTATTAGGGTTAAGTATTCTTACTTAACCCATTAAAGACTTAATCCAATAGCTATCAAATAGATATTATCTTAATTCACACATCTTAATTAGTCGGTAAACTCATATTATAAATAATTAAAACACCACCTATCTATATAATATTTTCCATGATTTGAAATCTTAATAATCAAGCAATTGGATTTAATTAGCCTATATAATCATGCCTCCTACAAATTAATATTTACATATTAACATTCATATAGCCCAATCAACCCAAAATCATGCCCATATAATCATGCCCACTAAGTCAAACCTAAATTCAAAAATAGGGAATGGAGAGTCAAACAGCCGAATACCTCTTAACATCGGCGTCACACATGAGCTTCTTCATGTGCACAAACTCTTCCTCCACCGGTGACTGCCCTTCTCTAGCGCAACCTTCTTCTCGCCGACACGCCTTTTCTGGTGACACCTCGCTTCTTAATGACTACGGCCATTCCAAGTTTCCCGCTTAGCACCCCATTGATGTCTCCATAGGTGACTGAAACTCCGACATCGTTTCTTTCTTTCAAAATCGACCCATCACAGGTCGAGTTTCGTCATACTGGAGGCAAAACGAAACTAAAATGAAGATATGCTGGGGGGGGGGGGGGGGTCTGCAACAATCTCTAATTCTTACTGTCTCGATCTCTCTTTCTTTCTCTATAAGATGGCGAGTGAATTCACACACGAACAATTGTTGGAGACGACTAAGAGTACCATTGGAGCACACACACATCACAACCCGTCTTGCGACTCCCTCTCTCACTCTCCCCAAACCCTAATGCCTTATTATTATACATTTAATCAACCTACTCTAATTTATTTAATTATTCACTAATAATACTTATTATTATTATTATTATTATTATTATTATTATTATTATTATCTATCCGAATAGATAACTACTTGACCATTAGGTTGCAAAATCCTATAATTATATTTTGAATCAATTAAACGCGAAAGACTTCTAGTTTCAATATAATTAATTATTCTAATATTTACATATTGGGATAAAATAATACTTACAAATTAAGTCCGGATTTTACACTTTTAACCCCTAATCTCTAAAACCGTGATAATTAGCTCCTCGAGACCAACACCTTACTATATAATTATTGATTTTTGGGGCTACTATACGATCATTAATTAATTTATTTATTTAATAAACGGGGTGTTACAGTTTAATTTAAATAATATGTTTAAAATTATATTTGTTTTAATAATTATTAAAAAAACACACACAAAAAAAAAACGAATGCTTAAACTTTAATAAATAAGTAAAAATAAAGATACATGAAAATCATTAACCGTAGTTACATATAAATTAACCTTAGTTATATATGGTTATAGAATATTAGTCTTGGACTCTTGGTCATAAATGTGGATAGGTCACAATTCTATGTGTTTCTCAAAGATGGTGAAGAGACGAGCTAGTGGTCAAGTTGAGTTCGGCCAGATGCTAAGATTTTTTTTTCTTTTTCTTTTTGACGATTTAATAATATTTTAAGATGAAAGAGATCTTTTTGTGTAACATTATGTCTGGATATAAGATATTGTAAAGTTATTGTTTTTTTTAAGATTTCAAGAAATTAAGACGTCATTGATGATGTCTTCAATTCCTTTGATATATAAAATATCTCACTCAACTAAGTACACAATTGACAATCTAACTATTAAGATGGAAAAGAAAGACGTGGTGGTGTTAGTGGTGCCTTTTGTGCTACAAGGTCATCTCAATCAACTCCTCCACTTCTCCGGTCTCCTATCTTCCTATAATCTACCGATTCATGTCGTCGTCACAACCACCCACAGCCGTCAAGCAAAGCTTCGTGTCCACGGTTGGGATCCCACCACCGCCACAAATACCCATTTCCATGAATTTGAGACACCCAAATTCGAATCCCCTCCTCCAGATCCTAATGCTCCCGACAAATTCCCTTCACACCTTCTTCCATCGTTTCAAGTACCATCTCATCTTCGCGAACCTTTTGCAAAACTATTGGCTGATATTGCTCCCACGACCAGTCGAGTCATCGTCATTCATGACTATCTAATGAGCTCAGTCGTTCAAGATGTAGTTGCATATGAAAACGCAGAAGCTTATGTCTTCTATGGTGCTTCGGCTTTTACGACGTTCTCGTACCTTTGGGAACAGAAAGGAAGGCCATGTTTAGATGATGCTGAATCCTATATGCAACTTACAAAGATCCCTGCTTTTGAAGGCTCTATACCAGCAGAAATATTAGAATCTGTTGCGTGTCATAATGTCTGTCAAACGTTTAATTCAGGCAATATTCATGACACATGCAACGTTTTCGATGGGAAATTCATTGACTTTCTTGCGAAAGAAGGACTAACTGGAAGTAGAAAGCAATGGGCTATGGGCCCTTTCAATCCGGTGGCCATAAGCGATAACGAAGACCTTGGAAGACGTCACATGTCGCTAGAATGGCTTGACAAACAAGCTAAAGACTCGGTGATATATGTTTCATTTGGCACAACAACTTCATTATCCGATGACGAGATCCGAGAACTTGCTAATGGATTAGAGAATAGTCAACATAAGTTTATTTGGGTTCTACGAGATGCTGATAAAGGAGATATCTTCGATGGCGAAGTTAGGAGAGTTGAATTGCCAAAAGGGTTTGAAGAGAGACTTGGAGCACAAGGATTGGTGGTGAGAGAATGGGCACCACAGTTAGAGATACTAGCTCACCCTGCAACAGGCGGATTTATGAGTCACTGTGGTTGGAATTCGAGTATGGAGAGCATCACCATGGGAGTTCCTATAACTGCATGGCCAATGCATTCAGATCAACCAAGAAATGCTACGCTAGTAACAGAGGTGCTAAAGACTGGTATAAGCGTAAGGGATTGGGAGAGTCGTGGTGAGCTAGTAACGTCTTCAACTATTGAAACAAGTATTCGGAAATTGATGGCTTCTGATGAGGGAGATGCGATGAGGAAGAGAGCTGCTAAACTTGGTGATGATGTTAGGCGGTCTGTAGAAAAAGGTGGGGCGACACGCACGGAGATAGATTCCTTTATTGCTCATATTACTAGATAGGATAGGATTCGTGTATTTACCTTTAAAAAAGGTTGGCACCGATGTTGTAGGAGACAAAAATAATACTATAATTTAGCTTAAATTTCATATTACAATATCTTAATAAGGAAAAGTTTGAAATTATAGTGTTGTAGGAGACAAAAATAAAAGTGATATCCTATTATAATCAAGCATCTGATATGGTCACATGAGTGAAGAGGCCATCAGTGTTTGGGATCGCTTATCCCAAACATTTTTTTTAAAATGTTTAATCGAAGGATAACAAATAAGAAAAACTTATTTGTTTATTATTTCATTTTGTTCGGCTAATTTAAACGAATGAACATTAACAACCCTGTTCGTGTAATTCGGTTCGTTTATAATTCTATATATATATATATATATATATATATATATATATATATATATATATATATATATATATATATATATATATATATATATATATATATATATATATCTTTTTTCAACTTATAAGTTCATTAAAAAGTAACTATAATCTATTGAGAAAATTACACATAAATATGTTTTATAAACTAAAAAATTAAACATACGTTATTGGACAATTGGATCTTTTAATCGATGATCGGCTCTCGGTTTTATATGAAAAGAAAGTAGTCGCAATGGTGGATCCTAATAGATTAGGAAGTTGAAAAGTGAAGCAATACTGCAAATTAAGAACACAATATATTTACAATAATCAAGAACAATATATTTACACTAGTCATTTTTTCACATAAAAGGGCTTGAGCTAAATGGATATGGATAAAGAAAATGGTACAAGAATCAACTTAGGGGTTGTTTAGGATTTCTCATTTAATATATATAAACAAGTTTATTAGCTTATGGTATCTCATATTATTAATAATTTTTTTTAGTGTTTGAATAAATTAAGATTAAGAGGCTTATTTATTTAAATAAAGAGATCTTGAACGGTGGGTTTAACGTATCGAAAATAATTAATAACTTATTAAATATATAATTAAAACATAGTATTCTTATGAACAACGGTTTCAATAAAATAAATTAGGGTGGAGCTCAACGTCGTCTTCTTCTTGACAATGGTGTCCTCCACTGTTTTTATTCCCAATTAAATTACTCCACCACACCACCACCGACTTCAGTCCGATGTTTGGTCCACTGACTTTCCTTTATCTCTATTTCCTCGTATACGTATTCTCATGCGAAGATGCTTGTAACGTCCCAAATAAAAGACCCAAAAAGGTCCATTTTTAATTTAATAAAATCAGTATACCAAATACATTATCATTACAATCCAAATAATCAAGTGTATCAATTGCCATATGAAATCAGAGTAAATCACAAAACGTGGAACGAGATGGTGTGTGTTCTGCAATCATCCTGAACTTTTCTATTTGAAAACCGAAGTACCTGAAACATATATTGAAAACCGTAAGCATAAAGCTTAGTGAGTTTCCCAAGATGTCACATACCATATATATCATATAATGGGCCCTCGCCCGACATCGAGTCCACCTCGGATTACAGATCTGTCATTCATTAGGCCCCGCCTGGCTTCGGGCCTCGCCCGGTACACACATAATCATATAGTCATATAATCATACAAATACATGCGATAATCACAAAGACAATAGCATACCATACAGTCATCGAGCCCCGCCCGACATTGTGCCTTGCCCGGTAAGCATAAAACACATACTGAGAACTAGCATACAATATACTCATCAGGCCCCACCTAGCATCAGACCTTGCTTGGTAAACATATAGTCCATAAAACCCATGCAAGAGTCACACAGACATCTTTCATCCTAAGCATAACAATCATGGGTTGGCATTGGTGCCTTGGACCCGCTAGACATAGTGAGAAAACTCACTTCGCACTGCCGAATCTCACTGAAAGAATCTTCGGCTATTGGCCCGCAAGAATCCCTGCGCTATCAATCACAAGTTAATCATCCATCAATAATCGGATCCGACCCACATCAAGTGTCCAAACTAGGGTAAAAGACCTTTTTACCCTCTTCATAACTTGACCCAAATCCAAGGCCCAATTCAACAATCCAAAAGCCCAAAATTCCAATCCTAAGGCCCAAATATGACCCAATTTTCCAAATTGAGCCCAAATCCCATAGCAGGCCTTTCAAAATAATTACCAATTCAAAACCTGATGGCCAACAGGGCCTAAAGCATCTAAGCCCAAAGGTTAGCCCAAAACGAAGCCCAAACACCGAAATCTATTCCTGCTGAGTACACGGGGCGTACTCAGCTTGTATGCTAAGCGTACTGGTTTAAGGGCTTCTCCAATACTTAAAATCACTATTTCAAAGTACTCGTGAATATTGTAGCAATTACAATTGTAATGTATTAACCTCAACTGATAATCTACAATCAATTCATGACAATCTTAATTCACTACTTACTTCCAAAAGTATGAACGACTGTAGAATTTTGTATAATATTAAAACTACTCAGGGATATAAGACATGCAAAGTGAAACACATTAATAAATTAATTAACTATGACATAATACCCATTGATTAAAATTAAATACCTATTATTTAATCACCATAAAAGTTACAAATTTATTTATTGTATAATGTTTATTTATTGTATAATGTTTCTAATAATCAACTAACCACTTGAATTAGTTGACATCAATCATGCATACTATGCCTCTCGATGGTTCTTCCTTTGTGAATAGATCGATTAGACATTAGTCCAACGATGCTCAATTTAAGATTCAAATTCTTATCACTATCTAAGATGTAGTGGAATTTCATATTTACATACATTGTCTTTCTGTGATATCAAGGTTCTTAAGTCACAAAGAACGAGCCTTCGACATTACCAGAATGTTCCAGTGGAACTTGTTACTAGAAACAATTCCATGGTTATGAAGTTTCAAATTCAAGCCACACTCCTTGAACACTTTTTTTCATTAATGTTTCCAATTCACATGTAGATTTTACAAACATCTCCCATTATGGAAACATTTCCATATTCCTACATGACCATCAATTCTGACAAAGAATCATCTCAATCCAAAATGTTTCACTATGGTCCTTCCCAAATAATGTCATACTTCTAACTGGCCACAAGCAACCAATCTTCGGTAAAACTAGAATGTTCTTGATAGTTGTTTAACAACCTTAGTCACACGCAATCTTAATCCTTTTCACACAACGCTCTAGGCATTTGAAAAATAGAATAATCGAATATTATAGCATATGTAATCGATCCTATATCCAAATCATATGAGACTTGACTCATTATTACAAGGGTCTAATATATGTTCAATTCTTTGCTATAATATTTACATATATAGAATATCGAATATCAAAACATTTCAACATGCTATTCATATATGCCTTGACTAGGTTTTATTAAACTATACAAACTAAACTTTTAGATTCGTAACGAAGTAGGAGTGCCCTCTCCGTAAGTCCACTATAGCAAAATAGTTCCCAACTTTTATAATGTAATGTCTGGTTCCTGGTATGTATTTGATTTATTTAATTATTCAATTTATAAGGGCAACTCGACGAGTTGGAATCCCCAAACTCATCGAGTAGAGATCATATGGGCCGCGTGATTTAAGTAACCTACTCTACGAGTTGAGAGGCCTAAACTCGACGAGTAGGTGGGTAGAGGAGAACGCTAATTTCCAGGATTTGCACCCTCTTTATGTTGGATTAATGTCTAAGTCCATAACTATATTTGGTAAGACTTGACCCGACCCGGCATGGTCCATTTGGGTTGCATACCATCATGCACTTGAATGAGAGAAATAAGACACTTATGGTTATTAATATATTATAAGTTCTAGTATATTAATAATAAGAATAATAAGATTATTTAATTAATATTGATCAAGAATTAATCTAGGATTAATTAAGTGATCAAAAGAAGACTAATTAAATATATGTGTTGATTGTGTAAATCATCCATACTTGTATAGTGGGCTAATGCTCCATGGATAATCAAGTTGGGCTAAAATCCATAGGATGGTCCATGGATGCTCCATGGTGTATTTGTACCCATGGATCCAAGGAAATGGAAAGCCATGACAATTAAGAGTTTACCCTAATTGTGTAACTATATAAGCATCTTATTATTGAGGAAAAATCGGCCACTAGAGATAGTGAAGAAAGGGCTAGCCGATTTTGAAGAATGTAGAATTCTCTCAAGTCATTCCAAGTGTTTTGATGATTGTGATTCCATTTGAGGTGTCACACTTGGGGCACTAGGCACTCAAGCTACATGAAGATTGTCTACACCAAAGAGGTATGTATTCTATCTTGCTATAGTTATTGTTTTGTATGCTAGATTAGAATAATACCTTGGAAGTTCTTATTTGCATGTATAATAGAGAAAACATAGATCCAAGGTATTTAGGGTTGCATGTACACTTAGGAAGTGTTAGAATGCTCAAAACCCAACAGTGGTATCAGAGCCAGGTTGTTTTTTTTTGTTATATTGATGCAAATATTTTATTTTCAAAGTTGGAAAAAAAAAACACATGAAGTTTGTCAAATTTTAAGATAATTACTTGTTCTTGTGAAAAACTAATTATTTGTAAAATTTGAATAATTTGCTTTATGAGTTGAATTAGGTCAAATTTAATAAAAGATAAAATAATATGATTATTTTATTAGTTTTAAAAGTTTGATCTAAAGAGTTTTATTTTTTTTGAAACCTCCATAAGTTATGGATCACCAAAAGTTTTTTGTGTTAGCTTGTTTTATGAGTGAATTTAGATTAATGAATAAAATTATGTGATAGTTGGTTTTAATCCAAATTAATCTAAGAATTGATTCTAAAATGTGTTTTTGTAACTTGTCCTCAAGTTATATGAAAAGTCACATTTAAGAATCATAAAACTCATAAAAATTGGCAAAGGTTACAAAAATGAAGAGTCTAGTTCTAATTAAATGGTTTTATGACTCCATAACTTGTCCTCAAGTTATGGAGGACCAAGAGTCTCTTCATTTAATAAAATAAAATAAAATAAAAAAAAAGGTGTAACCTTAATTAATTCCATAAGTTATAAAATAAAGAAAAGTTAATTCTTTTATTAGTTTAAAGTCTTCCATAACTTGTCCTCAAGTTATGGAACTTGAAGAGTTTTTGGATTAAAACTACTTTAAACACATAAGTTATGGAATTAATTAGTTTTGAATAGTTTCAAAACTTGCCCTCAAGTTTTGGAATTTGTAAAGTTTTCTCTAATGAATACTTTAATTCCAAGTTAGCCCTTAGAATTTTAAAGAGTTAAAATTCAAACCTTATACTTTATAATATTATAAGTTTATAATATATATATGTATAAGAGTAAAGCCAGTCTTACCGCTAGTACGCCTCATTCACGAAGCCGGTCTATAAGGTGGGTATAAGGTTGTTGCCTATAAAATGGCAACTTAATGGGTGTCCACTCTCACCCACCGCTTGCTTGACTGGTGGAGGGTCGTTAGCCGAACGGGTTTGACAGGACTAGAATTCTCCCTTCATTAAAAGTATTAATGAAAAATAATAAGTAACTAAACTCTTAATAATACCCAATCTTAGTTACTTAGGAAAAATGTGAATAAGGTGCTAATCCATGAAATTACACTTTACACTTTGTCTAAGTCGTTAGTGGAGCGTGTGTGGTTAACCGGCACACTAACTTGGACTTAACAAGGTAGGTAAAGGGTGACTTAATATTTATCATAGTATCGATGGAGCGTGTGTGGTTAACCGGCACATCGATTGAGGGGTAATTTATTAAGGGTACCAAGTGATTTGCATGGTTACTTCACACCTTGTTTTGTGATCCTCGGCATCCCAGTCACAAAACCTGAAGGGCACACTCGAGATTGAAACATGCCTTTGAAAAGTTCAATGAATCTCAAAGATCTAGGAGTTTCAAAACCAATTAAAACCTAATAATACATTTCATTTATCTTGGTGGAAATTGGTGAATCGTCATTCACCTACCTTCAAATATTTTATAGCTTGGATTACGGCATACCTCTTCTAGGTTATAAAATAGTTTGTTGGGTCCTAGCCTTAATATTTCATATTGGGTGTCATATTAAGGACTTTAAATCAACTATCTTGAATATCTCCCAAAAGATGTCTGGTTTGGACACCTATGATCTTCCCAAATCTAGTGAAACAAGATTTCCTAAATGAAGATGATGTCCTTTGGAAATCATACTTCTTTCACCTCCTCCAATTATTCTCCCCAACCCACAAGTTCTTGAAAAGTTTAAGGTCACTCAAGCCCTATTGGCAAGGCAAGGTCTAGGTGTGATCACATCTTGGAGATGTAGTCACATATTGACAAGCCGGGAGAGTTGGGTGTCAAAGTCTTGAGAAAGTTGGTGGTTCAATCACTTTCTAAGTCACATAGTGAGTTCCTTTGGGACACCTATGAAACAGACTATGACAAGACCCTTAATGATCTTATCTATTTGCTAAGATCAACTTCCTAAAACTTTATGGACATTGATAATGATGACATTGGTTATCCAGTAAAGCATTCTCTTCCCAGTGGATAGGGATCGGCCATAGTCAACTCGGTTGACCAAATGGTAAAGAGAAAAGCTAAGTCTGTGATAGTCCCGTGTACCATTATCAAAGGGTCCATATGTTTATATTGCCAAAGGAAGGGGCATTGGTTGCGAAGCTGCCAAATTTACCTAAGGATGTTAAAGTCAATAAGTTTGACTCTACTTCAGGTAAAGTCCACTATCTAACTCTGTTAAGTTTCTATTCTGAGATTCTTGATACATGATGTGACTGGGTCACATGGTGATGTTTTAAGAATCAAAGAAAAAGTGAAGAAACTTAAAGAAAGAATATGCTGAATCTGATGGCGTAGATGGATTTCTATCGCATAGTTTGAAAAATCGGATTCTTGAGCTACTTCTTAGGAGTTATGAGATATTGCTTAAGGAATAGATAACAACAAGTTTTCATATGGATTGTAAGGATAAGTTTTTCCGCAAAGTTTTAAAATAAAAAGAAAATTTTTGATTTTATTTATTTTAAAATATCCTTACAATGGCATTTGGAAAGAAAATTGTTGCTTATAAGATTCCATTAACAGCAAGAGTGGAAATATGAAATTGATTCTTTCATTTGTGGTAATGTCTAAATTTACCAAATAAGGAAATATTCTCATCATCCAAGTTTCAAGTGGACCGGAACTTGGAATCATGCAAGTTGTATAGCATGATGAATGAGAACTTTCAAGTTTTGGAAAATTAAGACTAATTACTTGTTCACATGGATGTGTGAGTCAAGTAAAGGACTTAGGGATCGAGTACACATTCTTGTGCACTGATTAAGTCCACCACAAAAGATCGATAAGAAGAATCAAATAAGGCAGAAGGATAAAAGTTTCTCAAATCTGAAAAGATGGGAGAGTACTTTAGTATCAGCTTTGTGATCATCTTAATGATTAAGAAACCATATCAAAATTAGTTCTCTAAGGAAATCTTAGTGCATTCTTATGACTAAGAAGAGGAACTTGAATTGTTGAAATGGTTAAATCAAGAAGATGAGTCATACTTCGTTCCAATACAAGTCTTAGAGTCATACTCCAAGATTGTAACTTGAGTGACATGTCTCAAAAGAAGGTTTAAAACACTTGTCAAATGTAAGAGTAAAAGTTTTCTACTCTTGTACATTTGAAATTGGTAAGTTGTGATGTTTTGGATAAAACAAAGACCAACTTAGGCCAATTGGGTAAAGTGTTTTTCTTGATTAGAATCCGCACTATCTCTTGGATGTTTGACAAGGGAGTCTTATATGTCAAGAGGACAGTGGGAGTCTTAAGAACTAATCAAGAGTAAAACCTGAAGCTCTTCACTAGCACACGACTTGAGGTTTATAACCTATCGTGTTGACATATCTGTGCCCATTCCAGTTAAAGTTGGCTTTGCATATGAGTTCTTAGAGTTCTCAATTTGTTGCACAACAACTTGGAAGCAATGGTAGGCCCTTGAGCTGCCAGGTGGCAAGAAGTTAAGATTGAGTTCAATCCATATGGTTTTGGATTTGTCATTATCTTTGTCTTATTATTATGATTTTGACAGTTCATATGGGTAGGAACTCATACACCATTAAATCTAAGTGTCATAAGGTTTCTCTCTGATTCATAAAAATGATGGTGAGGAAACACTTTCACTAAGTAGATTTTAGCTAGATAGCAATTGTGATATTTGCATTCTCAAAGTCGTTAGTGGAGCGCGTGTGGTTAACCGGCACACTAATATGGACTTGTGAGAAGTGGCAAAAAAGGTCTAGCCATTATGATTACGGCATACCTCTTCATAATTGTTTAGACCCACAAGTGTGCTATCTAAGGGAAGGTGTATGATTTTGATAAAGTCTTATCAAAATAATCTAGTATCAGAAATCTGAACTTTGGTAAGAAAGTCAATGAAGTATTGATTTCTAGAAGTCCAGCTGATTTCTAGGTACATGTCAAAGCTAGTGGGAGCATAAGTGTTATGCTAATAATCATCATGTTAGTGGGAGCATGATAATTATGATAAGTATTGCAAGTTAGCAATGTTAATTATAGAAAACAAAAGTTTCAATTGGGAAAGAGTTGTTTTGCTATAATTAAGGGAGAGGAAATTATACTTCATCTCAAATCTATAAGCTTAGATCGTGAGGTTTTAATCATTTAGTCAAGGATATATATGAATTTCATGTTGGAATGGCTCAACATAAGGAAATTTTGTATATGGGTCCATTATTTGCGTTCTAAAATTCGATTATGATTACGGCATCCCTTTTCATAATCTGAATTATGAGAACTTGGCAAATTGAAATGGAAATATTATAGCAAAAGACTGGTTTAGTCTTTATGTAAGACATCATGAATCGTGTCCCATATGCTTCGGATATAGGATCGATTACATGTGCTATATTCATCCGTTCTAAAATTTTCCAAATGCCTGGGGCATTAAGAAGGGAAAAGGTTTAGAACTGGATATGACTAAAAGGATTAAACAATTGTCGAGGACAATCTAAGGTTTACCAAAGATTGGTTGCTCAAGGACAATTGGAAGTATAGTGATAATTCTGGAAGGACCATATTGACATAGTCTGTAAGGAGGCAACTCTTGTTCAGAAGTGATAGTCAAAATGGAATCTGGAAATGTTTCAAAGTTAGAATTTTCAATCTGTTTAAGATTAGGAAACTTAATGCAAGAAGGATGTTTCCAAGGAGTTGATCTCCTTTGGAATACTCTGTAATGGTTGTTGTCAAGTCTTTATGACTTTGTACATAATCATTACAAGAGGATCAATGCATATAAGTTTAGAATCTAACAGATTTCAGTAAATGGCATGAATTTGGAATTCTTGCATTTGCAGTAAGGATTTGGGGGTGTGAAAAGAGAATCATTGAAGTTATGTTCAATTGATCTAGTTCACAAAGTAAAGATCATAGAAAAACATAGTATGCATACTTGGTGTGTGGCATGACTAGTGTTTTGAAAAAAACATAGTGTACATGCTTGGAGCATGGGACAACTATTGTTTTAAATTCAAGAATAAAGTTGATAGCTGAAACAGTGTACAATGAATAATGTGTAATCATATGGTGATAAATAAAAGGTGTTTTATTTATGTTCAAAGGGTTGATACCATATTGGATTCAATTATTATTGTGTTTCACTTTGCATGTTTTGACTTCCCGAATAAACTGGGTTATTCTTCCGGAATGACTAAGTTATTCAAACCATCCACAGTCGGTCATATTTTGGAAGTAGATATGAATTAAGACTGTCATGATGGGTTGTAGAGGTCTAAGGTGTTGGACAAGGCTACAACAATCATGAGTGTTCATAAGTTCTGAGTATTGGATTCAACCCGCGCTCATTGGAATCACTTCATGGATTTTATCACGAGTGATCATGAGACGATAATATCTTATATTCTTCAAACCTAGAGATATGAGTTGTTACTATGAGTTGATAGTACATTGATTGCACGAAACCGCATTTGGTAACTCTGTGCTATAAAACGTGCCTTTGTGTATGATTCAACAAGTAGTAGAACAAGCCATATGAGTCGAAGTTTATCCGTTCCTTTTACCTTCGGGATAAAAGCGATATATGTGGGCCCCTCGATGATTTGATGATGACAAATGGAAGTGCTCGGCCGGGCCAGGACTGATTTGATTTGTTCAATTAGTCAGTTGTCATAAATCGGAAATCGGGAAACAACAAATGGACAGAGAGAATGATTATAATCCATGTCTCAGTCCATATGATATCTAGAATGGAGGAATATATGATCCCTTATCTAATGGACAAGTCACTGACAAAGGTCAGAGTTCATCTACAAGGTCAGAGTTCGACAGAAGCTTTTGAGAGCTACGATTGCCGGTTGGTTCCTGAAGTCATACGCAATAATAGTTTTAGACTTATCCAAGTGGGAGACTGTTGGATTAATGTCTAAGTCCATAACTATATTTGGTAAGACTTGACCCGACCCGGCATGGTCCATTTGGGTTGCATACCATCATGCACTTGAATGAGAGAAATAAGACACTTATGGTTATTAATATATTATAAGTTCTAGTATATTAATAATAAGAATAATAAGATTATTTAATTAGTATTGATCAAGAATTAATCTAGGATTAATTAAGTGATCAAAAGAAGACTAATTAAATATATGTGTTGATTGTGTAAATCATCCATACTTGTATAGTGGGCTAATGCTCCATGGATAATCAAGTTGGGCTAAAATCCATAGGATGGTCCATGGATGCTCCATGGTGTATTTGTACCCATGGATCCAAGGAAATGGAAAGCCATGACAATTAAGAGTTTACCCTAATTGTGTAACTATATAAGCATCTTATTATTGAGGAAAAATCGGCCACTAGAGATAGTGAAGAAAGGGCTAGCCGATTTTGAAGAATGTAGAATTCTCTCAAGTCATTCCAAGTGTTTTGATGATTGTGATTCCATTTGAGGTGTCACACTTGGGGCACTAGGCACTCAAGCTACATGAAGATTGTCTACACCAAAGAGGTATGTATTCTATCTTGCTATAGTTATTGTTTTGTATGCTAGATTAGAATAATACCTTGGAAGTTCTTATTTGCATGTATAATAGAGAAAACATAGATCCAAGGTATTTAGGGTTGCATGTACACTTAGGAAGTGTTAGAATGCTCAAAACCCAACACTTTAAGCACCTTAAACCTTCCATGTTGGCCTCATTTCCAACCTCCAAGTCCCAAACCCTAAATCTCGAATCCCTAATGCTATTGTGAGTGTTTGTGAGCTATTTCAAGTAATTTAGTGTGTGTTTTGAAGCTATTGGAAAAAAGAGAAGATTGAGGACACAAGAAGGAGTGTGTAGATCCATAAACCTTGTCTCATGCATGTTACTTTTCTGGTATAAAGCTTGAACCTTTCTTTGTAGTTGATTAGATCTTCTATTAGGGTTATTTTGCTTGTTTTTGGTCCAAATGACTTGGTTCTTGGGATTTGGACGTCCCAAACAGAGAATGCTTCAGATCTAGGGTCTTGATAGGTTTTTATGGCATAAAGGTGCCAAATTTATGTCCATGAAAGTCCCATGCAACCTTTGGACCATCATTTTGGCCTTTTGGAGCATCTAATGGTCATGCATGTAGAGAAAGCTGGGACTTTATGTGATCTTCTTGTCCTAAGAGTCCAAATATATGATCTCATGGTCTATCTTGTAGTTTTGGTGAAGTTGGGATTAAGACTTTGGCCTTTTGGGGTTAGGGTTTGAGCTTAATCCATTTAGGAAAGGTATTGATGGGTAAAGTTGGAAACTTTACCCTTATAGAAGCATTTTCAGTTGAGATCTGAAGTTTAGGGTTCAGATCTGAAGGATAATGGCTTAATGAGTTAATAAAGGGCTAACAGATTGGGAAACTTGACGAGTTCAAGGATGGACTCTACGAGTTGAGGTGAAGTGTCCCGCATCTGTTGAAAAGAAAAACTCGGCGAGTTCAAGGATGGACTCGACGAGTTGGATCGTGAAATCACGATTCTGTGATTCATAGGGACTCGACGAGTTGAAGGATAAACTCGACGAGTTGAGTCAACTCGGAGCGTTGACTTCGATTTGACCTAGACTTGACTTTGACCATGGTTTACCTTACAGGTTATGAGCATGAAATGACAGCTAAGGGATTGTTATGGTTCAAGGAGTGAGTAGAGCTGATTCCAGAGCAAAGACGTTTCAGTTATCATCTGAAATTTGAGGTGAGTTTCCTCCTATAGGAACGATTCGAAGGCACCAATGACGGCTCGATTATGTATGTTAGTATGTTCCGGACTAAGGTCTGATGCCAGGCGGTGCCTAATGAATGTTTATATGCTTTCCGGATTTCAGTCCGATGTCGGGCGATGCCCAAGGAATGTTTGTATGCTTGATGTCTTCTTGATTCTTTCATGTGTTTGTATCTGTATGTTTCTGGATTTCGGCCCGATGTCGGGCAATGCTTGAGGAATGTTAGTATGCTTCCGAATTTCGGTCCGATGCCGGGCGGGGCCCGATGAATGTTTATATGTTTATGCTATGTGATTATTTATGTGTATTTGTTGATATGTTTATATGTATACCGAGCTTTGCTCGATGCCGGGCGGGGCCCGATGCTGGACATTGTTAGATGTCGGGCGGGGCCCGATGCCGAACATTGTCCGATGTCGGGCGGGGCACAATATATGTTTATATTATGTGCTTATGTGTATGGTATGTGGTAGTTTGGGGAGACTCACTAAGCTTCGTGCTTACAATTTTCAGTTTTGGTTTCAAGTACTTCAGTAGCAAAGGGAAGAGCTCGGGATGACTGCATTGCACACGCCATGATGTTTAGCATGTGATGTTTTACTTCGATATATTGACATGTGTTTTTTTGAGATACTATGACTTATATTTTGATGAGATGATTTTGATAACTATAGTTTATATAATCATTAAAAATGAAATTTTTGGTCATGATTTTTGGGATGTTACATATAACTTTGAAGCTAGAGACATTGTTCCCTACGAATAATATTTTCAACATGCAATACCAACATAACAATTATGCTCCTACTGGCTTTGATAAGTACTTAGAAATCATCTGGACTTCTACAAATCAATACCTTTTGACTGTCTCAAGGAAGTGTAGATTTCTGTTATGAGATGCTTCAATAAGTCTCCAAATTGACTTCTTAAGCTTATACAACTTAGTCGGATAATGTGTGTTTGTCAAACCTTTCAATATTGATAGATATATCTCTCGAAAGTTTAACAATTCCTTGCCTTTATTACAATTTGAAATATAAAGAGGGATGTCATAATCATATCTTGAATTTGAGAATACAGTTTACACAAATAATATCCATATAGATAAGAACTTTAAAATCTATTAGAGAAAGTATTTCCTCATAACATATTCATGAATTAGAGTGAAACCTTTTGCCATTTAGATTTCAAGGTGCATACGTTCCTATCCACGTGAATCTTTTAATTCCAACCTACATTCATAAGACAAGGTTTAGGATAAGCCAAAATCACATTTAGTTCTCCTTCATGCAATGAACCTTGCTTAATCTAAATTTCCTTCCTTGTGGCAGTTCAAAAGGCCCACCAGTGTTTCCATGTTGTTGTTTAGCCTTTTGCAATTAAATGAAGAACTTAGAACTCATAGGCGTTGCCAACTCAAATGGAAGTGCACAAAAATTAGAATGTGCCAATAAACACAACAATTTATCAACCTCAGGTTGCGTGCTAGTGATAACTAAAATGATCATTGTCGGTTGAATCTTGAAACTCTCAAGATCAATACGGATCCTACTGACTTCTCGACATATAAGTTTTCTCTCAAGAAACATTCCTTGACGAGCTAAAACCTGTAACATCTCAAAAATCACAACAAATTTAAAATTTTCAAAACAACCCATTTAGTAAAAAGAAGTGTTTACATGACCATTGTTTCCAGAAATATTATTCAAAATCAGAGTCTCCCAAGATCAACAACATAAAACCAAGGATGTGTACGGTCACGCATTCGCCTTGCCATGGTTCTCAAAAGTACCTGAAACGAAACTAAAACTGTAAGCCAACACTTAATGAGTTCCCCCAAAGTACTACCACATAAACGTAACAAACAACATCATGCATATAAAGCCTTCAACACAGGGGCGGAGCTTCAACATTTATTTATTTATTTTTTTGGGGGGGGGGGGGGGGGATTTAATATGTATAAAAATCGATGAGCAGTGGGGTCATAGCCAAAATTTTATATTTTTGGGCCTAATATATTTAAAATTAAAATATAGGGGCTAATTGTAACAAAAAATCATGGGGGGCACAACCCCCTCGCCCTAATAAAGATCCGCCCTTGCTTCAGCATGACTGGACCGCCTCATTGGGCCTTCAGCCTATCTGGACCGCTCTTTGGGCCTTCGACTTGACTGGTTCGCTTCACAAGCATTCAGTCTATCCGGACAACCCTGGGTATCTTGGCCTCCAGTCTATCCATTGGTTCGCCTCAATCTAGCAAACCATGACATATCAATGTATAACATTATCAACCAATAACAGATAACACAGGTAGTCCTACAGATCTACCACACTAACCACGTAACAAGTACCACATAACTCCGCATAGCAACATACAACGATCAATATATCTAATCCAATGGACCGACCTTGGCGCCTTCAATCCATAAGTACTGTAAGGAAAACTCACCTCATAATCTGGCCAATAGTTGAACAATACACTGCTCCAAATACCGGCTCTACATGTCACATATTCAATAGATAGAGACCAAGGCTCAACTATAGCTCAAATACCCAAAATACCCTTAAGTCAAAACTTGGTCAAAGTCAAATTCAACGGGTCAATGAGTCAACTTGGTCCACTCAACCGAGTACGCGAGGTGTACTCAACTACTACGTTGGGCATACTCGAGCCTTGACTGTTGATGGAAAAATCTTGAATTTTCGTCGTCACCTTCGTGGTTCCATTTACATCTAGCCTTTTGACGTTTTTCTCTAATCCTTAAATTTTCAACGTTTTTCTCTAATTCTTAAATTTCACCACACATTCAGATCTACACATTCAGATCTCTGTGTGACGTCTTCATCACCAATTGCGTGAAGAGCAACTATTTTTCTTTTTAGATCCTCAACATCTTTTTTTTTTTTTTTTTTCATGTGACTTTTTTCCTCCACATTTTATTTGTAGGATGCAAAATAATGTTTAAGAGTGTTTATCTTGGAACAAACTCTAAATTCTATTTTAGAGTAATAGAATGTTGGAGATTCTGTACTTTACAGAATGTCACTATTCATTTCGTAAAATAGAGCTGGATCAGATTTTTTTTTCTTCCTATTTTATACTTTATAAAAAAAGTGTAATGACAAAAGACAAGAACAGAACAATAATATTTGATAAACGTTGGATAATATCATAATAGATACTAGATAGTATGATGATACAAAAGACAAAGATAGATTAAGAATATCACTCGAGTCCTCTACCAATAAATCCTAGCCATTCATTCAATCAACGCTCTTTTAGGACTTGGAGAACATGGACCCAAATCGGCAAACCCGAGTCCTATTCCTTTCGCGCATTTTAGTATTGTACGAACGTGGGATGTTTCTTCAATGAAAAATAGCTCAAACTTTTCTCATTGAACCAAAACATTAGTAAATGTAAAGAAGAAAAGATACGAGGTACTAACCAGCCTTACGATAGATGTTACCAATCAAAGTCAAACCACAAAGCGAAGCATATAGTCAAAGTCATCTACATAACACAGACTCATAAACTCTTTCACCAGGACAAGGGTGATGGTTTAGGTTAATATTTGTATGTAAAAAATACATTATGAACCAGATTTCACCAATAACACTTATTATATCTCATCTAGTCATGGATGATGGAGTGTAACAATATCGAAGCCTCGTCACTTGCCGGAGCTGTATCCTCTATTTTGAAAACATCTGAAAGAGTAGCCGGCAAATGAGCCACGATGTCGTCCTCACCACCATCTTCCTCATCCTCCACCACTTCACCACCAACACCACCATCTTTTTCCGCCGCCACCTCTCCGCCATTACTGAGTGCCCCACCACCTTCTTCTCCTCCTACTCCATCGCCATTTTTCTCTGCCGGTTGTTGGTTGGATTTAGGGCTGCTAACCAAATTGACGATGAGTTGACTGAACAAACCACCACCACCACCTCCATCACCACCAGGAGTCGGCTTTTCTTCTTCATATTTCACCCCATTAATCATCTCATCGCCACTATACTCCTCTAACACAACCAACCCACTTGGTTTTTTTTCAAGTCTTCCCAAACTACCCTTTTCATCATCCCTTCCTCTCTTGTTACCGATCCTTTCATCTATCACACCACCTTCCATCTCTCTTTCTCTACAACAGATCTAAGAACATATATATATATGCACACTCTTTCGATTCTTGAAGAACAACAGAAGAGTTGTTTGTTAATTGGATTTAGTTGTGTTGGTGGTTTGGATTGATATAAGGGATGAATAGTGTGTGTGTTTCGAGAGAGGTATTCGTGGTGACACGTGCTCTACTGCTTTTGCTTTAGACATTTGACCCAATCAATCTCTTACGCGTGTCCTGGTCGGTTCGTTGAATGGATAAAACATATTAACGTATTCACTCAACCGACTGTTTGCTTTAAATTATCAATTCTTTTTCCCACAATAAAGCAAAGTTATCTGTTTTTAGTAATTATTTTATCTTTATCTAAATTGAACGTCGACAGATACTCAGATACATCATGTATCTATCTATCGGTATCAGGAGTCATTTAATGTAGTTTTTAAATTTTTTTATGTAAGGCAATAAATAACCAATTGTACTGTGGAACAGTGTTACAAGATCTCTAGTTGCTAGGCAGCCCGAATTCGTTATTAATGTTGTGTGTGATAGAGGTGTCGAACAAACGGTGACGTTTGATTTTGTGTTAAAGCTAAGTAAAAGCCAAAATAATTTAGTTTTTGTTTTTAATAAAAAAAATCACTTCGTTCTGGTGTTCCAACAACTTTTCGTAGTTTCTCATGAAACCAAACTTGTCCCCTGTTGCACCTCTTAATCATAGAATCATAGATATAATGTTTGTATTTATTGTGTATTTTGACGCCATGAGGATAGCCTAATGGATGAGACCAATGTTTTAAAAATCGATTTTTTAATTGAATCGGTATTGTTACAAGTTTCCGGTTCAACCGGTTCGGCCGCTGAGTAACCGGTTTTATATAATTTTAATCTTTTTTAGTATTTTCATTCACATACATACATACACAAATAAAAAATTTGATGTCTACAAGTTCAAACATTAAAATACACATAAAAACAAATTGTAGATCAATCTAAATACATTAAAATAACTTATAACCATAAGTTTTACATTAATCAATGTGCATTAAAAAGAAAATAAACTCCTAGATAAATATAAACACATCAAAAAACTTTATAACATTCATCATGTATTTTTATTCTGAAATTTTTTAATAAATGTGAAAAAACTACCAAAGTTTATTATGCAAAATGTTTTAATTTAATGTGTTTTTATTCAATTTAACCGGTTTAATTGAACCGGTTCAACCGAATTTTTGTAAAAACCGGTCGGTTCGATCCGGTTCAGAAATAAATATAAACCAATGATAGTTGAACCGCTCTCGACCGACCGGTTCAAACCGGTTTTTAAAACATTGGATAAAACTATATAAGAGATCGTGGATTTAAACTCTCGCACGCGACCATTTTTCTATTGTGTGTTTTTGTTTCAATTATGGAAAAAAGAAGAAAGAATAACAATTAGTAGATTTTTTCTCTTGATTTTCTTTTTGACAATGGTTTCAAAAATAGATAAAAAATACCGATGAGATCATGAGAAGAGTAAAAAGGGATAAACTACATAAGAGGAATAGGCATTTTCAAAACAAGATGAAAAATAAGCATATTTTTTAGAGTATATAATATCATTATAGCTATTGTATAAATTAATGAAACATATAAAATATAATTTATTTAAATAAATGAATTAAAATCTTAAACAAAAGAATCACCTCTCTTTGCAAAATAATCTTTCTCACTATAATTTTGCGAAATGCATCCATACAATGAATACTGTTGTACAGTGACGAAGCTACATATATCAAAGGTGGGTCACTTGACCTACCTATTTTTTTATTTTTATAAAAGGTTATATAAAAATATAAATTGTAAACTACCTTAAATATTTTAAGTTAACCACCTTAATGCTTTTGGCAAAAACAAATATGTATAAATCAAGATTTTCAAAGCCTATCTTTGATTTTTTTTATTGGTTTTTTTTGAATAGTGAACCATGTGGTTTTGCGTTCTAAACTCGCCAGTGCTGTTGCAATAAAACGATTTTTTTTTTCTTTTTTAAGGAGGACCATCTGTGAAGTAATTTAAAAAAAATTAAAGCTAAATTACTAAATAGCCACACTCTTAGCTTGATTATTTTAGTAAATAAACCCTTATATTAAACCCGGTTCATGAGGATCCACTAACTGTGACATGATATATATATATATATATATATATATATATATATATATATATATATATATATATATATATATATATATATATATATATATATATATATATATATTATAAAGGAATGATGTATAAACTATAAAGCCATGTCACCATAAAAATGTTTACCTTAATTCCATTTTAATAACATTAGTTAGTATTTTGGTCATTTTACACCAATTCGGCAACATTTTGGCTAGACTCGATGCATATTTTTCCTCAGTTAAATCGTTATTTCTACATTGAGTAAAATGAAAAAACACCATAGTATAGTTACAACCAAACCATTTTTAATTTTACTAGAAGCAAAGAAACAAATACATATGAACCCCCAAGAATATAAATGCTCACAAATTCAACCCAAAATATTAACTTCCATGAGGAGGACAACTGGACAAAGCTTCAATCTTTTATCATCTCCCAGATTGTATTACGCGTATCAAAATCACTATCTCCAGGGGATTGAACTCAAACTAGATATATATGACTTATTCTTTTTTACTTGACAGATAAGAACTTATCCTGGAAAGTGACTTGGTTACATGACACTTTTGCTCTAAAGTCTAAACCAAACAAACTACTGTTCACTCCACATTTATAGCAGTTAGATATAAATTGATTTTAAACGTAAAAATCTTCAAAGAAACTACAATAATTATGTTTGGGGGATTTGGATGTGCGACTAAATCTAAATTACCTAATTAATTAAAGCTTTGATGAACTTGTTATGTGAATGTTTACTCTATAAATCTTTAAGTCATAATAACTACTTCGAATACACATATCCGAACATCCCTTGAAACATTGTACAACCTTAGTCTCCTAGAACTTAGAATAATTGACCCAAGGGCCAAGGTGCAAAGAGTAGATGTATTAACTACTAACTAATGCATGAAAAATGAGAGAGATTTTGATACTTTGAAAATAACTTATTGATTTCTGAATAGGGTTAATTGCTTACAGAAAGAGGAAAGGATAAATAGCAAAAAAAAAAAAACACTCTATTTACATCAAAATTCTAATTTGACACTGTGTTTTTTGTCTCAAATTTGACACCGTGTTTTCCAATTTGTTATAATTTTGACCACTTGACCGGTCAACCAGGTTACATACTGACGTGACATGATGACATGTCAGTTTTGATGACGTGACATGCTGGCATGATATGCTGACATGTCAAAAATAATTTTTTTTTTCACAAAAAACACTAAGTTTTCACTTTTTTTTCGATTTTCACACTAAGTTTAATTTTTTCTTTCAATTTTGACACTATGTTTTTTTTGTCCAAATCGAACATTATTTTTTCCAATTTTTTTCAATGTTGATAATTTTCTACTTGAAACCGTATAAATATTTTTTAATACATTTAAACCGTATAAATGTTTTTTTCAATTAAAAACCATAGTTTTACTAATACTTCATCAACCAAACATTTCATGTTGATACCAATTACAACTTCGCATAAGGAAGAGTTTGAATCGATAGATTACAGAGTTGAAAAGTAAACCGTTTGATATGCATCTCTTTTGTAACAGAAGAGTAGTAATTTTATTTTATTTTACACAAACTAAGGGCGAAGAGGGGCGTATTACCTTCAAGAGAGCTTTCAATTGCGGCATAATTTGAACGACATCGGTAGCGGAGTGTGTCGGATTTTCAACAGAATGCTTCAAGTCATTGATGTCTCCTTCGTTCTTCAAGAACTGAACTAGTTCATCATTGTATGAAATCAGTTTCTCGACATCAAGTTTTCTAGAAATTTCATCCATTTTGGAAGCGATCAACCTAGGGTTTACTAGAATACATTTTCAAAGTTTGAGATATGGCGAAGGGAGGGAAAATGATGAAACTATTAAAACTAGATGAAGATCACCGCGGTTTGAAGGTTAGGAGTTTGCAAAATTTTTTTTCTTTTTTTACGGCAGAACTTGGAGAAACTCTTTAGGCCTAAGGGTACTGGAGGTTTTTTTTTTACGCGGAGAGGGTTACGTGGCTTGGTGTTTACGCGTGAACACCGCCCCCAAGTCCGTAAGTTTGGTATGAATTGAGGCCAATTATGCGTTTCTACAACTAATCATATTCATTCGTTGCAAACGGTCAATTTTTGACCCGTTAGAAATTAAAAAAAAAATAACATTTTAACCTTAATAAAAACCATATAAATACCAAACATTTTTACACCATTTTCACACCACAAAATTATTCACAGATTTTTCTATTCTCTATTTTTTCTCAAAAGTATGGAGCAAAATCAAAATACCCTAACCACTCTAAACACCCCAACAACCCCAACACTCCAAATAATCAATATCAAGATTACATTCAAATGTTAACATCCCCAATCCAACAACAACTTCTATTTACCAACATTCCATATCAACCAAACTATTTCCAACAACAAAGCCATAACAATTCAATCAACCACACTTCCAAGGATTTCAACAATTTCAACCTCAACAATTCTAAACACAACCATCTCAATAATTCCAAACACAATAATTTCAAGTCCCTTTTTCTCAATGTCCACCTATAAACTTGGATAATGACGATGGCGACCGGATTGAAGAAACACAACCATCTAGGAGAAGGAAAGCAAAAGGAAAAGCTACAAATAAAAGAGGAACGACTTGGATCGAAGATGAGGAGGAAACTTTAGCTAAATCTTGGATTTCTATATTGTGTGACTCGAGGACGAGCAACGTGCAAACGGGAAATAGTTTTTGGCTTCGTATTTTAGGTCACTTTCACTCGCTTTTGGGAAGGCAAACGGGTCGAACGTATGATGCGGTCAATGGAAAATGACGTGAACAACGAGCGACTTGCACCAAGTTTAACGACATATTTGAAAATCTGAAAAATATGCATAAAAGTAGTAGCAACGATTTCAATATTTTATCAACCGCTTGCCAACAATACAAGGTTACCAACCGCAGTAAAGCGATCAACATCCAAAAAGCGTGAAAAATTTATCGTAAGGGTCCAAAATGGGTCCTTAACTCAGAGACTTCGCATTCAGAATCGACCACTGACTCCAATAAAAAGGGCAAGAACTTCCGAGTCGGATGTGGATTTTGGTGTCGACCTCAATGACAACTTCGATGACACTGAAGGAGAGGGTCCACCGGAAGTCCAACTTCGTCAACCACAGAGAATGAATAAAAGGAAAAAGGCGGTGTCTTCAAGCGGAAAAGCAAGTAACGAAGACGTACTTGCATAAAGAATTGATAGAACTCCAAGTTTTTTAGAAAAATAAAATATGAAGCAACGGAGGAAGCTCGGCGTCGGAAACAAGCACTTACCGATCTTCAAATTTTAAATACGAAGTCGTAACCGGATATCGACCTGAAAAATCTAGCCGCGTTTCCGAAAATCCAACAAGTTCGGGAAAAGTATGGAAATTAGGTTTTAACGTTTTAATTTTTATGTTTAATTTCTATGGGTTTTTTGTTATTTGGGTTTAAATTTTTAAATTTTTATGTTTTTAGTAATTTAGGTTTGAAATTTTATGTTTTTATGTTTTTTTAGTAATTTAAGTTGTGTTTTTATGTAATTAGAAATATTTAATTATGTTTTTTTAGTTTTAATCTAGATATAAAAAAAACAACGAAAAAGAAAAAGAAAAAAAAATAAAAAATGTAGAGTAATAATCATTTCCAAGGCTAATGAACATGTAGTGGAGGTGATATGACACATACGTGACATCACTTTTCTAGTGAATATATACTGACAATGCCCCATAACCTTACAATCACTTATCTAGTGAATACGTGACATAACTTTTCTAATGGAGGTGATGTGACGCATACGTGACAATGGCTCATAGTCTTACAATACTATTAGAAAGTTACAAAAAAAAGCTAAGTTGTGTTTGGGATTTCTTTTTTAACTTAAAAGTCATTTTTTGTAAAAATTTTTTATTTATTTAAAATGAGTCATTTAAAATGTGTTTGACTTGACTTTTAAGAACTTTAAAAGTTAAAAATCAAAAATCACAAAAAGACAAGATTTTATGACTTTTAGAAAAACTCATTTTTATTAATAAAAAATTGATTTAAAAGAACTTTTCTGTTTTGTCAAATATCATATGAACTTTTTTAATTTTTTGGAAAAGTTAAAAGTCCAAAAGTTGTTTTAAAAGGAATGTTAAACACCCTCTTATTTAAGTAGAACTTGAAGAAAATCCGCCAATAACACAACAAACTTAGCATATTGAATGTCTTAATTGCTGCAGCAAATAAGAAAACACACCAACAATCCTTTCTCCCTCATTCCTTACCTCCGACAAATGTGAGATATCATGGAAGCACATCTCCACACAACCAAACCATGTGAATCACCTAGAATGTCAATTAAAAAATATTCCAAAGTGGATATAGGAAAATAAAAAAAATACTTCAATTAAAAAGAACAAATCACCCCGAAATTCCTATAGGTCCGGTGTTCCACGATACTTTTTGACATCCCATACCAAACGATCTGTATGAGTTGTTGTCAAGTGCATTCCATGTGACCATCTCTTATAAAGACATTTTTGGTAGGGATTGTTGGGTTGCATGTTTGTACAACTCAATTTTGAACAATCATAGCACAAACCCACCTCTAACGTCCTATTTGCATATTTAAATAAATATTTAAACGGCTATCACATTTTTATACAAACCAACTTCACTAAAACTCTTTCAAACTCCTTTTATTTTATACAAACCAAATTCAAAGAAAAACGTCATATTCATCTCACACAATGGTTCTAAATGTCTAATTGGTTGTGCACTTCGATGAACCTATATTTTAAATTAATCATATCAATCTCAATACGACTACGACTACGACTACGACTTCGATGAACCTATATTTTAAATTAATCATATCAATCTCAATACGACTACGACTACGACTACGACTTCGATGAACCTATATTTTAAATTAATCATATCAATCTCCATCCATCGCCCCATTTTGATGTGTCCTTTCCTCCGCCTCCCTCTGCTAACCCCCTCCATTCGCCGTCCCCCTTTGCGGGTTTTGTTGGTTTTTGACATAAATCCTACCGGTTTGCCATCGCCATCGCCATCACCATCATCGTTACAGGTTCTGGTCACAAAATCTAGATCTGCATCTTCATCTTCACCATCACATGCCATTAACGACCAATCAATACCAGATAGTGATCAACATACCAACAAAAAAATTGAAGATGACGAAGATGCAGGTTAGAAATCACCCGTTTCATATCGAATGAGATTATTAATTAAGAAGTATTTTGAGCGAGGGTAGAAGATTTGTTTATTAACAACCTCTTTAGTCCTGCCACTATGAATTCTAGAACTAAAGTTCCTGCCACTACGAATTCTAGAAGTTGACGTCAGTTGAACGATTTCGGATTTCCATTTTCCACTATCACAAGGTCAAAAAGTCAGTCAACTCCTTATCTTCCATCGACATGTTATTGTCACTCAACAACCCATCTCTCTCTTTGTTAGTTTGTTTCGCCTCCTAAAATAACTCCAGACTCATCTCTGTTTCCAGGACAACAATGGCACCATGCCATCTTCTTCTTCTTCTTCTTAGCATGATATTACTAACCACGAAGATACCAATATACTCTTCTTTCTCAACCCACATCTTAACTCCAGGCTCATCTATATCAGTCGAAAACAAAGACCACCTTTTAGTTTCACCCAACGGTCTCTTCACCGCCGGTTTTCATCCCGTCGGAGAGAATGCTTATGCTTTTGCCGTCTGGTTCTCGGAGAAACCCACATCCGGTAGTCGCACCGTCGTCTGGATGGCTAACAGAGATACACCAGTAAACGGAAAGCGTTCAAAGCTATCCTTATGGGAAGATGGTAATCTTGTTTTGATAGATGCAGGTCAATACGTTGTTTGGTCAACGCAGACGGAGTCAACGTCTTCCTCGGTGGAATTACAACTTCATAGCTCAGGTAACCTCGTGCTCCATGGGGACGAAGGAGGACAAGAAGGAAAGCCTCTTTGGCAAAGCTTTGATCATCCGACAGATACCCTTCTTCCAAATCAACTCTTCACTAAAAACACACAGCTTGTTTCTTCAAGAAGTGCAAATAACTACTCTTCGGGTTTCTATAAGCTCTTTTTCGACAATGATAGCATTCTTCGACTTCTATATGATGGTCCAGAAACAACCAGTGCTTACTGGCCTGATCCTCGGATAACAACTTGGCGAGCTGGGAGATTTCAATTCATAGAGAGTCGCATAGCAAAGCTTGATTCGAATGGTGAATTCATCTCATCAGATGGATGCAGATTCAAATCATCTGATTTTGGGACTGGAGTACTACAAAGAATGTTGAAGATTGACATAGATGGTAATCTAAGACTTTACAGTCTCGTTGAACACGAAAGAAGAAAGAAATGGGAGGTTCAATGGCAAGCGCTTTCACATTCTTGTTGGATCAATGGAGCTTGTGGACCAAACAGTCTATGCACATACTCTCATGTTTCAGTTAGGAAATGCAATTGCTTACATGGATTCAAAATGGTGAATTCCCAAGATTGGAGTTACGGGTGTGAACCTGAATTCCAGCCATGCACAAAAGACGATTGTGGTTTCCTTGAGCTTCCTAATTCGGAATTCTATGGCCACGACTATGCATTTTTCACTAATACCACTCTCGATGCTTGTAAGAATCGTTGTTTACAGAATAGCACTTGCAGAGGGTTTCAATTAGGATGGATTCTCGACAAGGGATATTTTTGTTTCTTGAAGGCTTCTTTGCATAACGGGTATCAAATGGGAATCACCGGTTTGATGTATATCAAACTCCCCAAAACTTTACTATCATCTTTCAATCAGAAAACCACCTCAAAATCGAGCTTCAGTTGTTCACCCCCTGTCCTCACGCCCTTATTAAGATCATACCACAAGACACATGATGTAAAGACGCTTGGAGTCATGCTAGCGTTCGGATGCGCAATCGGGTTTATCGAGATCATCTGCATAGTGTTCTTCTGGTATTGCAGTAGTAAACACTCGTCATCCACAGCCGACCAAATCTATTTTCCACCTGCGATGGAATTTAGAAGATTTACATACAGAGAGCTGAAAAGGGCGTCACGCAATTTCAGTGAAGAGATAGGAAGAGGTGGCGCTTCCGTGGTGTATAAAGGCAAGTTAACAGACAACAGGATTGCAGCAATCAAGAGGCTCAAAAGTAATCATCAAGGAGAAGCTGAATTTCAAGCGGAAATAAGTACAATTGGCAGAGTGAATCATATGAACCTGTTAGAGACGTGGGGATACTGTGCAGAAGGAAAACATAGGCTCGTGGTGTACGAATTCATGGAGAATGGATCATTGGCTGAAAATTTGGGTGTTGATAAACTTGAATGGGCGACAAGATTTGATATTGCAATAGGAACTGCAAAAGGATTGGCGTATATACATGATGAGTGCTTGGAGTGGGTTCTACATTGTGATGTGAAACCCCAGAACATACTGTTGGATGCTAATTACAATCCTAAGGTGGCTGATTTTGGTTTGTCGAAGCTATTGGATAGAGGTAGTATCGATCATTGGAATTTCTCCATGATGCGAGGGACTCGAGGTTATATGGCTCCTGAATGGGTGCTAAATCAGCCGATTACCTCAAAAGTTGATGTATTTAGCTATGGTGTTGTGATGTTGGAGATGATAACTGGAAGGAGTCCGACAATTAATCAAGATGGAGAGAATGAGATGATGCCTACAGCGATTGAGTGGGTGAGAGATAGGATTCAAGAGGTCAACGGGAGTCAAACTGAATCTTGGGTTAAGGAAATCGTTGCGCCTTCGGTTAGAGGTGAATATGATGAGACGATGATGGAGAATTTGGTGAGAATTGCAGTGCGGTGTACGGATGAAGATAGGGAGGCAAGACCTTCAATGAGGGAGGTGGTTAATGTACTTCTCCATGTGTAAGTGCAACTAATGATGTTTATGTTAGAGGTAGATTCTGGATCAAATTGTAACGTGATAAAATCATAAAATGTTTACTAAGATCATCTAAGATCTATTTTATAATAATGAATGATATAAAAATATATTATTTATCTTCGTCCAAGGTATCAATATATGTTTGGTGGGATGCAATGAAAATATGAAATGGCAAATGAATCATGTAATGAAATGTTTCCTTTATCATTCAATTCTCATGTTTGGTTATTTAGCTGAAATGAAATGAAAAAATTTCTATGGACAAATAATGATTTATCTTCGTCTAAGATATCAAAATGTTTTTAGTTAGATGTAATGAGATGAGTCGTTATTATTCAATTGTCATTTTTGGTTAATTAGTTGAAATAAAATGAAATTTTTTTTATGAACAAAAATACCTACATTTAAATTTTCAATATTTATAACGTTATTTAGTCAATTTTGTAAAGCATGTAAACTCAAATAATTAAATAAACACAACTACCATAGTATCGTAAACAAATAAGACAAAGATGATTTTCTTTTACAGTAAACCACTTAAAAATTAACTCATAAAATATTTATAAATCTCTATTTATAATAAAATAAAAATAATAATAGTTATCACTTATCATAATGTTCATAACATAAAAAATGCACTTCAGCAAAAATTTATATAATGTGAAGTAGGGATGAACGTGAGACGGAACTAGTACCGATCGGTACCGTTCTCGATTTTCCGAATATGGAATTTAATCAAATGTCAATCCTAAGTATTGTACCAAATTAATGTTACCGGTATCGGTATCAGTATCGGTAGTGATATCTGTTTTCGGTACTAGTACAGTATGGAATTCAGAATTTCGTGATTTTGGAGTACCGAGTACCGTCCTATATTTTTAAATTCGGTATGGTTCGTGTAACACCCAATTTGTTTGGTAAACTCTTAAGCAAAGCTATTTCATTTATTGGCTTGTCTTGGATCTGAGTACGTTGGACGTATATATGGTACGCCGGACGTACTCCAATGCATGCTCGAGGCGGGGTGTTCCCCTGGTACGCTGGGCCTATCCTTGCGTACGCAGGGCGTACGTGAGTTAGGGGCAAACCCTAATTTTTACGGTTTTCACCCTATTTAAACTCATTAAGTCCCCCAAGTCCTTCACCGGCCTTATTAGCCTTCAATGCCTTTTTGAGCTAACCTCAAAGCCCTAATCCATTTTCCAAAGAGATTGACCTTATGTGTGTGTGTGTGTGGTGTCTCTTGAAGAGGAGAAGACTAGTAAAGAAGCATTGGACAAGAGGGAGCTTGTAGATCCAGAGGTTATTCACCCTTTCTAGCTTATTGAAGGTATAAAGTCCCTACCTTGATGTGACATCCCCAATTTCACGGCAAGAAAAGACCGATTTGTTTATGCTTTGTTTTATAAAATCAGAGTAATCCTTTGATTAAAAGAATTGCGGAATTGTTCCCAAAACAAAATATGATAAAATTTATCAAAACATTTCTCAAAGAGAATGTATTTTCATTAAATAACAAAATCTCGGGATGTCATGTTCCGATACAAACCAAAAGCACAAACAGTACAAAATCTCGTCTGTCTTTTTACCGTTACACTACTAATAACAAGATATTCGATTTTTATTTAGATTGCTTCGGCTAGAAATCACTTGATCTCATATTCGAGTTTCGGGCTGCATACTGCTAAGCTGAAACTTAGAAATATTATAATTTCCTCATACGAAGTCAGATTTGGGCATTCTTTTTATGCACGCTCTCGGTTTAAAGAACTCTACGACGTTCTCTTAGATCACTAAGGCTAAATATCGATCTAACGTAAATTCACTTTTTACGTCATTCAACGTCGTGCCGGTCCTGTCGCGAAACTTCGACATGTCATAACTTCTTCGTTATAACTCGGATTTTGGTGTTCTTTATATTTACGGAATCCTTGTAACATATACTACAACTTAGTTAAGATTATTCATTCTAAATAATCTTCTATCAAAAAATCATTTTTGACGCTTAACGTCTCTAAATTGACTAGCCCGGATCTACAGGCGTGACACTTGATAATTCATCTCTTTGTTCTAGATAGTTAAGGTTTTTGGTTTATTTTTGGTCCCTTAAGGTGTTTCCTGAGAGTATAAGCTACTCCAGAAGGTTATGATGATAGTGTTGGGTTATGAGCAAAACATCAGTCATATGGTGCATACGCAAACCCTAATGCTTGTATCTAGTTTTTCTGTTTTTACATGCAATAATTGTCCAAGACTTGCAAAGCCTAATCTAGCATATAACAAAATCGAAATCAACATAAATAAGAATAAGAATGTTACCTTTCAATTGAAGCTTGATGATCTTGAGCTTTTGAGAACCTAGCACCTCAAATGCGATGCCTCTAATGAATCACAAACACCAAAGCAATTGAATGATCTTGGAGAGAGAGGGGGAAGACTCAAAATCAGCTCTATGATATCTAGGTTTCAAGTGTTAGCCGAAATTGTGAAGCCTATGTTCCTTTATAAGGGTAAGGAATTAGGGTTTCAGTCAAATACCTCATCCGGTTGCTTAGGCTCTACGTAGCCCACAAGAATCTTCCAAAACCTAGGCCCTTGGACGAAATCCTTATGGGATCCCATAAGATTTCATCCAACCCCTTTCCAAAGGGTTCCTCAGGCCATTATGCAATTATCTTATAATTACAACTTCAGTCCCTTTAATTCAATTAACCTCTTTTGACCACAAAATTAATTCTAAATTAATTCTTGACCAATGTTAATTAAATAATATGATATCTCTTTTAATATAGTATTCATACAATATATTAATAAACCATAATAACCTCCTTCTCAATTATTCATCCAGTCAAGTTGCTCTGGTGAAGGCAACCCAAAAGGACCATGCTACAACCGGGTTGTGACATCCCTATTCTCACGGTCAGAAAAGACCGATTTTTTAATGCTTCATTTTCAAAATCAGAGTATACTTTTAAAGAAAAGTGTTGCAGAATTTTTGTTCCCAAAAAAACATGATAAATATGTTATCAAAGCATTTCCAAAGAAATGTATTTTATTCAATTTAAAACTTTAGGATATCTACGTCAATACATAAACATAAGCATAAACAGAACTTACATTCATTTACACTAGTGATCTACATCTCTTTAATCTCTCAGTGTAGTGCAACTCTATATCGACACCTGTACTACAAATAAACTGAGTGGGTTATGTTGGGAAACCTGGTGAGTACATAGGGTTTTCAATCCACAATAATTTAGTTATTATGATTAAACATCAATCAATCAACCTAATTACTCATCCCCATTATCTTCTTTACTCTTAAGGATCATCTATCATTAACTTTTTCATTCCAAAGGAATCCCCTGAAGAACAGGCATGAGGTCCATCTTTGCCTAAGGCGTAGTTGCCAACGTTATCTATTTGGTGCAGCTGCCAATATTATCTATTAGGCGCAACTGCCAATATTATCATCTAGGCGCGGCTGCCGGGATTATGACGTTCTCTATTAGGCGTTGCTGCCGATGTTATCCTTTTGCGCAACTGCTAGGATGTTTAGAGTGCATCATAGTTCGAAAAACATCTACAGGTTGTGGTGCAACTACCAATATTCATCTATATCATCTTTCATACCTCATCATTTACCTACCCATGTTCTACCCAACATATTTGTAGATATAAAAAGCATTTATAGTTTTAGATCTGAAGAAAAGGTTCAGATCTGGAAACAAAATACATCTATAGTCTAGATCTGACGAAAAAGGTTAAGATCTGAAAGATAAAATACATCTACAGCCTATATCTAAAGAAAAATTTCAGATCTGAAAACAAAATACATCTACAACCTAGATCTGAAGAAAAAGTTCAGATCTGAAAACAAAATACATCTACAACCTAGATCTGAAGAAAAAGTTCATATCTGAAAACAAAATACATCTACAACCTAGATCTGAAGAAAAAGTTCAGATATGAAAACAAAATACATCTACAACCTAGATCTGAAGAAAAAGTTCAAATCTGAAAACAAAATACATCTACAGCCTAGATCTGAAGAAAAAGTTCACACCTAAAAATAAAATACATCCACCACCTATATCTGAAGAAAAAGGTTCAGATCTAAAAAACAAAGAAGTTTAAATCTTTCATCTAGCACAAATCACAAGTAAATATGCACCTATAACACGTAATTTATATCAAATACTTCATATCTATGTTTAAGATGAAAGTAACTATGCATTCACCTGATAAGGAGTGATTCGGACAACAATTCGCTTCTTAAAACAATCTTCTTTGATGAAACCGAGAGGTTTGCTTGAAACCTGGGCTCTACGGGGGCAGAGTTTCCAAACCGAAAAACTCTTTTTCTTGGAGCCTTCAGGCTCTCCGAGTCTTTCTGCTAGTGCTAGGGAGGTTCCCTAGGCTTTGGGGTGTTTTGGAAGGCTAGAGAGAGAGAGAGAGAGAGAGTAGAGAGTGAAAGAGAGTTGAAAAAGTGTGAAAAATGGGGCTGCACATCGCACCCCTATATAGGTGCGAGGCCTTGCAGTACGCTGGGCATACCCTTCGTGGTATGCTGCACGTAAGGGGCAGTTGTCGGAGTTTCGGTGGAGCGATGTGGCTGGCTTCGGATCGCAGAAGAAAAAGACCGCCGAGCGTACTTCGGTCAACGCGTGGCGTACTCGAACGTGAGGTGTCTGAAGGTCTACGCGGGGCGTAGCCTCGCATCCAACTTCGCAATTTACACCTCCAACTTCTAAAATTCGTAACTTTCGAATACAAGCTCCGTTTTTGATGTTCTTTATATCCACGCGCAGGTGGGACCGTACTCTACAACTTATGTTTAGACTCCGTTGTCTAATTTTAAGTCTATTTTAAAGTTATATTTTTAACAGGCCGGGACACGAAAAGTCCGTTAAAAACTCATAACTTCTTCATCCGACGTCCGTTTTCGTCTGTCTTTTTACTGTTGCGCTGCTAATAATGATATCTTTAATTCTCATTTAGGTTGCGTTGGTCAAAAACCGCTGAATTCCAGGTTCTATTATGCCAAATCTTAGAAAAATCATAACTTCCTCATACGAAGTCAGATTTGGGCATTCTTTTTATGCACGCTCTCGGTTTAATGAACACCACAACTTTCGTTTAGTTTTATAAGGCTAAAAGGCACTCTATCATAAATTCACTATTTATGTCACGTGGTGTCGTGTCGGTTTTGTCGCGAAACTTCGACAAGTCATAACTTCTTCGTTACAACCCGGATTTTGGCGTTCTTTATATCTTCGGAATCCTTGTCATGACCACTACAACTTTCTTCATAGATATCAGGTTTATCTATGTTTTTATTTTTGGCGCTTACTGTCATTCTTGATTTATTATATCATAATAAACAAGTATAAAGCACATAAATTCACGTAATTCACATAATACTCAAATAATTCCTTTTTATTACTTCAAAATAGGTTACATTGGTTGACCTAGACTATTACATCATCGCATCAGTGCTTAGCCTCAAAACACGGGCGTTATAATTCTCTCCCCCTTAGGATGATTCCGTCCCAGAATCATGCATCAACAAAAAAATACGGATAGCGACTCATCATGTCACTCTCCGTTTCCCAAGTGTGATTTGGCCTATTCGCATGTTTCCATCGCACAAGCACTAAGTCGACCATCTTGTATCATAACTTCTTCATCTTACGGTCAACAATCGCCTCGGGCTCTTCGATTAGCCTCTTATTCTCATCTATCCTTAACTCTGAAGTTGGAATTATTGCGGGAACTTCTCCCGTGAACTTCCTCAAATAACACACATGGAATGTTTTATGAATATCATCTAGTTCTTCGGGTAGTTCTAGCTTGTAAGCTTGGTTCCTAATCCTTTGAAGAACTTTGAATGGTCCAATGAACCTTAGACTCAACTTTCCTCTTTTCCCAAATCTTATAAGTCCCTTCCATGGTGAGACTTTAAGCAAAACCGAATCTCCAACTTCGAATGTCACCGATCGTCTCTTCTTGTCAACATAGCTCTTTTGACGATCCTGAGATGCTAACATCCTTTCCCTAATTATCTTCAGCTTTTCAACAGTCTGATGGACTATCTTGGGGCCCATAAACTGCTTTTCTCCAGCTTCAAGCCAACATGACGGCATATGATACTTTTGTCCATACAAAGCTTGATAAGGTGCCCTCTTGATGCTCGAATGGTAACTATTGTTGTAGGAAAACTCTACCAGGGGTAAGTGCTCATCCCAGTTACCTTGGAACTCTAGGGTACATGATCTTAGCATATCTTCCAGTGTTTGAATCGTTCTTTTGCTCTGATCATTAGTCTGTGGATGGTAGGTTGTACTTAAACACAACTTCGTACCCAATTCCTCTTGTAGACTCCTCCGAAACCTTGACGTGAAACGGCTATCACGGTCTAATACAGTCATTAAAGGAGCACCGTGAAGTCTTACTACTCCCTTCACATAAGCATTTACAAGCTTATCCATAGACCACCTTTCATTGGCTGCTATGAAGTGTGCACTTTTAGTGAACCGATCAACGACCACCGAAATCATGTCGTAACCGTCCTTTGTTCTGGGCAGTTTAGTGACAAAATCCATGGTGATGTCTTCTCATTTACCTATGGGTACAAGTAAAGGTTCTAAACTCCCATGCGGTTTCTGGTGTTGTGCCTTAACTCTCGCATATGTCACATACTCGGCCACATACTTCACAACATCGAGCTTCATCGTCGGCCACCAGCAGTAGGGTTTTAGATCCCTATACATTTTTGTGCTGCTGGGATGAATTGAGTACATGTTATTGTGGGCTCCTTACACCAGAAGATCTCTTACTTCACCCATCTTTGAATACCTTCAATCCTTGATTATTCATACCGAACACCAAAATTTTGCCTAAACGTTCTTCCTTGCGGTCATTCTCCTCTAAAGCTTCCTCCCGAGCTTTATTGATGCTTTCCACGATCGTTGTGACAACCTCTATTGATTGTTTTGATTATCTTTCACTTCAATCTTCTGGCTTAAGTTAGATGCTACATCGAACTTGGTTCTATGAACCACGTAACATACTCATTCTATTGGGACTCAATTGATATAACCACTATGGTCGAAATAGCAATCATCTTCTTAGTCATCACTGAAATGATGGTAGTGAAGGACATTGTGACATCCCTAATTTCACGGCCAGAAAAGACCAATTTAGTTTATGCTTTTTATAATAAAATCAGAGTAATCCTTTGATTAAAAATGTTGCAGAATTTGTTCCTAAAACAAAATATGATAAAAAGTTTATCAAAGCATTTCTTACAGAAATGTATTTTTATTATATATCAGAACCACATGATGTCATGTTCCGGTACACACCAAAAGCATAAATAGTGCATTATAAGCCTTACAATAGTTATTTACAACTACTGGCCTATAATCCAAAAATCCCTCATCATCATCCAAATTATGCTCTGGGTCCACTACCTGTAAAACAGAAAGTTGAGTGGGTCAGGCTTTGGAGCCTGGTGAGCATATAGGGTTTTCAACCCACAACTAATAATAAATTTATTAAATTCATCAACCAAAAATAAATTTATTAATTTCATCAACCAACAATAACCCTGATTACCCATTCCCGTTATCCTCACTTTACGTCCCTAAACACCTATCACAAGGGACCTAGCCTAAGGATCATCATCGGGATGAACACTACTGCTAAGGGGATTCCTCATCCATACATGTCCTTAAGGCAACCATGAGGGGGATGGAGTACACCGGTGAACATCAAGTCCACAACACCTACAAGTTGCGAGCCTGCTAGTGTTCCATAGGATTGTCTAGAAAAGTCTGTGGTCATCATCCATACTCCGCTAGATGACTGGAACAACAACATCGAGGCCAATCATCATTTTATCCCACACCAACTATTTCATCTACCCATGTTATACCCAACATATTTGTAGATAAACTATATATATGCAGTTTAAATCATTTTAAAACTTGTATAAAACATTCATTCAACAACCATCTCAAATAAACAATCAATATATATACACATAGCACGTATTTATATAAAATACTCCATATCTATGTGTAAGATGAAAGTGACTATACACTCACTTGATTTAACAATAATCGGGCAGCACTTCGTTTCTTAAAACAATCGTTTCCGATGAAACCTGGGGCTTTAATGAAACAAACCGGGCCCTGCGAGGGTGGAGCTTCAAAACCGGAAAGATAAATTTTTTCCGGGTCTTCGGACACTTCGGGGTGTGTTTTGGGTGATGAGAATGATTCTGGGGCTTAGGGGGAAGTTGGAATAGTGAAAATATGAGTTTAGGGGTGAAAAATGCCAATTTTCTAAATCTAGCTAGGAGATCTTGCACCCTTCTATTTATAGGGGAGGCTTCGGACCGAGGGGGGCACGTGGCTCGCATGCGAGGCTCCAGGTGGCTCACTTTGCAGGTCAACACGGGGAAGGGCAGGTGGCGGCTGCTGATTGGACCGAGACCTCAGGTGCGAGGGTTGCGACACAGACGCGATACGTGTCGAATTTCGGCTGGACCACACATTGGATGACTAAGCTGCTTCGGACACAAGGCAAGCAGCGAGCAAGGGTGACGTGGCCGAACTTGATCCATGCGAAATTCCTCGGTTTGGATGATTTTTTTCGGTTTTTGTGTCCCAAACTTCTAAAATCCATAACTTTCGCATACGAGCTCCGTTTTTGACATTCTTTATATGCACGCGTAGGTAAAATTATGCTCTACAACTTTTGTTTAGAATTCATCGGCTAATTTTGACTTTATTATTAATATTATTATTTTTAACAGACCGGGACAAGAAAATTCGTTAAAAATTCATAACTTCTACATCTGACGTCCGTTTTCGTCTGTCTTTTTACCGTTGTAATACTATTGACGAGACCTTCGATTCTCGTTTAGGTTGTGTTGGCTAAAAATCACTCGATCTAAAATTTGAGTTTTTAGCTGTCTATTGCTAAGCTGAAATTTAGAAAAATCATAACTTCCTCATACGAAGTCTGATTTAGTCGTTCTTTTTATCAAAATTATCGGTTTAACGAATACTACGACTTTTGTTTAGATCGCTAAGGCTAAAAATCACTTTACTATAGATTCACTTTTTATGTCAAACAACGTCGTGCCGGTTCTGTCGCGAAACTTCGACATGTCATAACTTCTTCGTTATAACTCGGATTTTGGTATTCTTTATATCTCCAGAATCCTTGTTTCGGCCATTACAAATTTCTTAAAAGATATCGACTTTATCTAATATTTATTGTCGACGCTTATTTTTATCCTTAATTAATTAAATCATAATAATTAAGTATAAGCACATGGTATTCAAATAATATTTACATAATTCATCTTTATTACTTTAAAACGAGTTACAAATGTTAACCTAGACTATTACATCATCTTTAGTGCTTAGCCCAGAAACATGGGCGTTATAGTTCTCTCCCTCTTAGGATGATTCCGTCCTTGGAATCGCACATCAACAAACAAATGCGGGTAGCGACTCATCATGTCACTCTCCGTTTCCCATGTGAGATTTGGCCCATTCGTATGTTTCCATTGCACAAGAACTAAATCGACCATCTTGCGTCGCAGCTTTTTAGTCTTGTGGTCAACGATTGCCTCTGGTTCTCCAATTAACCTCTTGCTTTCATCCAATCTTAACTTGGAAATTGGGATTATGTTGGGAACATCTCCATTGAACTTCCTCAAATAACACACATGGAAAGTGTTATGAATACCATCTAGTTCTTTTGGTAATTCTAGCTTGTAAGCTTGATTCCCAATCCTCTGAAGAACTTTAAATGGTCCAATAAACCTTGGACTCAACTTTCCTCTTTTATCAAATCTTATAAGTCCCTTCCACGGTGAGACTTTAAGCAAAACCGAATCACCAACCTTGAATGTTATTGGTTTTCTTTTCTTGTCAGCATAGCTCTTGTGACGATCCTGGGCTGCTAACATCATTTCCCTAACCACTTTCAACTTTTCAGCAGTCTGATGGACTATCTCAGGTCCCATAAACTGTTTTTCTCCAGATTCAAGCCAACCTGACGGCGTTCGACACTTTTGTCCATACAAAGCGTGATAAGGTGTCATCTTGATGCTTGAGTGGAAACTGTTATTATAGGAAAATTCTACCAAAGGTAAATGTTCATCCCAGTTACCTCGGAATTCCAGGGTACATGCTCTCAGCATATTTTCCAGTGTTTGTATCGTTCTCTCGCTCTGACCATCGGTTTGCGGATGGTAGGCTGTACTCAGACACAATTTCGTACCCAATTCCTCTTGTAGACTTCTCCAAAAACTCGACGTGAAACGGTTATCACAATCCGATACAATAGTTAAAGGCACACCGTGAAGTCTTACTATCTCCTTCACGTAAGCATTAGGAAGTTTATCCATAGACCATTTCTCATTTGTTGCTATGAAGTGTGCACTTTTCGTAAACCGATCAACGACCACCCAAATCATGTTGTGACTGCTCTTCGTTCTGGGTAGTTTAGTCACAAAATCCATAGTGATGTCTTCCCATTTACCCATGGGTACATGTAAGGATTCTAAACTCTCATACGGTTTTTGATGTTGTGCCTTAACTCTCGCACATGTCACACACTCGGCCACATACTTTGCAACATCAAGCTTCATCGTCGGCCACCAGTAGTAGGGTTTTAAATCCTTATACATTTTTTTGCTGCCGGGATGAATCGAGTACATGGTCGTGTGAGCTTCTTCCATCATAAGATCTCTTAATCCCCCTGTCTTAGGTACCCAAATTCGATCTTGGAATACCTTCAGTCCTGGACTGTTTATACCGAATACTAACATTTTGCCCAAACGTTCTTCCTTTCGGTCATGTTTATATTAAGCTTATTCTTGAGCTTTCTTTATACTATCCACAATTTTCGAGGCAACTTCAATTCTCAACGCTCTTGGCCTTTTCTTTTCAAGATTGACTTTCCGACTGAGAGCATCAGCAACAACATTGGCTTTTTCGGGGTGGTAAAGTATCTCACTGTCGTAGTCCTTGAGTAACGCTAGCCAACGTCTTTGCCTGATATTCAGTTCTTTCTGATTAACGAGATATTGAAGACTCTTATGAGCAGTGAAAAGTTTGCACTTTGTGCCATAAAGATAATGCCTCCATATCTTTAGGGCGAATACTACTGCTGCTAACTCCAGATTATGAGTGGGGTAGTTCTTTTCATGCTCTTTCAATTGTCGAGATGCATATGCTATCTCCTATTCTCTTTGAGTTAGAACACATCCCAACCCGACTCCCGACGCATCACTATACACTGCAAAGTCTTCAACTCCAGCAGGTAGAGAAAGAATCGGTGCTTCACATAATTTCTTTTTTAGCTTCTTGAATGCTTCCTTATGCTTCTCACTCCAAGAATAAGTAGCTCCCTTGTGGGTCAAAGCTGTTAATGGAGCAGCTATCGAAGAAAAGCCTTGGATAAATCTTCGATAATATCCAACTAATCCAAGAAAGCTTTGGATCTCCGTAGGAATCTTTGGTTGTTCCCACTTTGTTATAGCTTCAATCTTAGCTGGGTCAACCATAATCCTTTCTTGGTTAACCACATGACCCAAAAATTGGACATCTTGTATCCAAAAATCACGTTTGGAGAACTTCGCATACAACTTCTCCTTCTTTAATACTTCTAACACTTCTCGCAAGTGTCTGCCATGCTCCTCATGGCTTTTCGAGTAAATCAGAATGTCATCTATGAACACTATCACGGATTTATCTAAGAATGGTTTACAAACCCTGTTTATTAAATCCATGAAGGCTGCTGGAGCATTGGTTAGTCCAAATGACATAACCAAAAACTCGTAGTGTCCATTTCTTGTTCTGAATGCAGTTTTCTCAATATCCTGCTCTCTTACCTTAAGCTGATGATATCCTTTCCTAAGATCGATCTTCAAGAAATAGCTCGAACCTTGCAACTGATCGAATAGATCATCAATTCTTGGCAATGGGTACTTGTTCTTTATTGTTGCCTTGTTTAGCTCCCTATAATCTATACACATTCTCATTCTCCCATCTTTCTTCTTCACGAATAACACCGGAGCTATCCAGGGTGATGAACTAGGTCTAATGAAACCGTTTTCCAACAATTCCTGAAGTTTGATCATAAGCTCGTTCATCTCTGTCGGTGCTAATCGATATGGGGCCTTTGCTATTGGTGTTGTTCCTGGAAACAAGTCTATTCAAAACTCTACTTGTCTATCAGGGGGTAATCCAGGAAGATCTTTGGGAAAGACTTCCGGACAGTCACACACCACTGGTATCTCCTGCACCTCCTTCTTTTCCTTCTTTGAATCAATCACAAATGCTAGATATTATGTACATCCCTTGGCCAAACACTTTCTGGCTTTAATTGTGGAGATGATTCCAAAACTCACTATGCGTTTGTCCCCATACACCATAAATGACTCTTTCCCTTGCGGGTTTACTTTTACTATCTTCTTCTTGCACAATATTTCATCATCATTGGCGCTAAGCTAATCCATCCCCAACACGATGTTGAAACCATTCAACTCAATTGGCAATAATTCCTCGTGGAACTTATTCCCATTTAAGTCTATGAAAATGTTTTTCATGTGATGGCTAACATGTATAAACTTGCCACTAGCAACCTCAACTATTAAAGCATTATCTACTCTATCAACCGGCAAATCTAGTTTTCTACCAAATTCATGCGATATAAAAGAGAAGTTGGCTCCAGAATCAAAAAAAGTTTGGGCACACAATTCATTTACGAGAAAGGTACCTAAAGCAACATCAGCTTCTTTTTCATCAACTTCAAGTGTCATTTGGAAGGCTATAGCTTTTGGCTTTGGTGGGAGATTGGGCCTTGCTTCCCCTTTCTTCTTTGGACAGTCCCTCGAGATGTGCCCCTCCTCACCACACCCGTAGCAAAATTTCTTGATGAGGGTGCATTCATTGGCATAGTGCCCAGGTTTTCCACATTTAAAACATGTGACCTCTTCGCCACAGTAGGTTCCAGGAGTGGTTAGTCCCGTAACTGACTTTACATCGCTGTAGTCGAAGTAAATAACCTAATGAACATCCGAAGATTGTTCAATTAACCTCTGTAGCGAACGGTAGGTTCCAGGAATGGTTAGTCCTGTAACTGTCTCCTAATATATGTAATAACAACCCAATGAACATCCGAAGATTGTCCAATTAACCTCTATGGCGAACAGTAGGTTCTAGGAATGGTTAGTCCCGTAACTGACTCTACATCGCTATAAGCGAAATAGATAACCTAATGAACATCCGAAGATTGTCCAATTAACCTCTGTAGCGAACAATAGGTTCCAGGAATGGTTAGCCCCGTAACTGACTCCCATTGAACTGGGATGGGCTGGAATGATTTTACTGAAGGTACTAATAAATCATGTTTACGAATCAAGTTTCAAGTATTCATGTAAGTATACACAGGTAGATGTATCCACGTAAAGGTATTCATGTAATGTGTTCATGTAAGCATATGTAAAGGTACTCATGTATCAGGTAAGGTACTCGTACAGACTCATGAATGAACTGACTCTTGTGTGATTCCTTGTAATAGGAATTATGTTTGATATCTACAAATTATCCCTATGATAATTTACTGAAAGGTAAATGGTTGTTCAAGTAGGTTTATACACTCTTATTACTCAAGGGTGTGGGAAACTAAATGAAAGGTGTAAACTATAACATCAATACATATATAAGAATATAAGTGTATATGCATAGTTTAGTTCAAGAATGTAAAATAATGGTTTTGCAAGATATCTAGGAGTTTTGAACAATAATTAAGAATGACTTGATGTCATTTTAATAAACATTTCAAAACTAATACTTTTGTTATCAAGGTATTTTAAGATAGAAAACCATTCCATGTGACACCTTTTGAAATATGTGAAATCTACTGAGTGAAAACACAGTTATAAAATACATAAGATTGATTTAATAACATACTGTTTCTACTTGTATTCCCCCCCCCCCCATTAAAGCATTTAAAATCATTTAAAACATTGATTAAGGGGTATGAACTCACCTGTAGATGGTGATTCGGATGAACCGAACGGTATAGGATTGTTAGGTGTCAAGCGAGGACTTGTACACACACTATGATCCTAATGAACATATAGTCACACATATATGCACTCAATTAGTCTCCAATCACTAATTGATAATGTTAAGACATCCTAGACATAATAAACACTTTATATAAGTGTTTTAATCCCTAAGGATTGCATCTAAGCTATTGTGGGACAAGGCACTTGTGTTTAGGGTTCCAAAGGACCCCGTATATGAGTTTACTCCCCATATACCATCACACATGGAGTTTACGGTTGTAAACTCTTGAGTTTACGGCCGTAAACTCCCAACCATGGGGTTATTGTGTGTTTTGAAGTCCCAAATGATTCCTAGAATTATTCCAACTTGGTGGTTCAATTCTTGAAAGGGGTTAAGGCCTAGAAACACTCCCTAGAGGAGTTTACGGCCCCAAGGCCATTTCCTTTGGAGTTTATGGCCGTAAACTCCCTTGGAATGGTGTTTTTTTTGTTTTCAAGTCTCTTGCATATGAAGGATAGGTTCTAGACTTTTACCTAAAGCATATGAAGGCATTAGGCACACTTTGGTGCCCCTTTAATGAGTTTACGGCCCATGAACCATGTCATGGCCGTAAACTCACTTTGCAAGGTGATTCTTATGTGTTTAAGGCCCTTGATTTATTGGGAACAAGTCTAGGTAAAAGTCCAAGGCTTTAGGTGCCATAAAAGCACCATTTGGTGCTTGAATTTGGAGTTTACGGCCTAAGAAACTCTTGGGCCGTGAACTCCCAAACTTGGGTGGTTCTTGCTTGATTTCATGTCCCTAACACACATATAAATGAGTCTAAGGCAGTAGCATAACACAAGGGTCGGTCTCGACTTTGTTTCGGGAGTTTACCGCCCAAGAACACCTTGGGGAGTAAACTCCTAAATCTAGTGATTTAACCTTCTAAATCATGTTATTAACACATATAAAGCTTTCTAACACTACTAGAAAGAGGTACTCACGATTTGGGATAAAAACCCGAAGATCCGTGAGAGAGAAAATGGATTTTCTCTAGTTAGAAATGCGAATAATGAATGAATTTGGTTCAGAATTCTGTTTATAGTCCTGAGATATTTTTGGCAGAAAATATTTTTATTCTTGAAATGATCTCTAATATAATAGAGTGTTGGAATAACAGTGTTGCACAAAACCCTAATGCACCCACTCTCCTGATATTTCCTGAAGTGTAAACCCTGAATTACTCAAACTTACGCGAAAAAGTCTGAAAATTAATTGTGATTGCTATAACTTCTATTGAAGTGATATAGTTTGTACAGAATGAAAATTTCGGGTTGTCACATCATCCCCCCGTTAGAAGGAATTTTGTCCTGAAATTAGAATTTAAGCAATTAAGAAGTTACAAATAACTAAGCAAAAAGGTGAGGGTATTTCAGTTTCATGTGATCCTCACGTTCCCAAGTGAATTCCGGTCCACGCTTTGCGTTCCAGCGCACCTTCACTATCGGGATACGACTCTGCTTTGTTTGCTTGACCTCTTGGTCCATGATCTCTACTGGTTCCTCTATAAAGTTAAGGCTCTCGTTGATCTCGATCTCGTCGAGTGGAATAACAAGAGTCTCGCCGGACAGACACTTTTTCAAGTTCGAGACGTGGAAGGTAGGTTGTACGTTACTGAGGTCGTGTGGTAGATTGAGTTTGTAAGCTACAGGGCCGATCTCGTGAGAATCTCGAAAGGCCCTATGTATCTTGGGTTGAGCTTCCCACGTTTCCCGAAGCGTATCAAGCCCTTCCAGGGTGAGACCTTCAGTAGGACTCGGTCGCCCACCTGGAACTCCAATAGTTTCCTACGCTTGTCAGCGTAGCTTTTCTGTCGGTCTCTAGAGGCTATCAATCGTACATGAATTTGAACGATCTTCTCTGTCGTTTCCCGAATGATCTCCGGACCCGTGAGAGTGCTTTCGGGTACTCGTCCCTTAGCTAACTAGGTATCACCCACTTCAGCCCAACACAGAGGGGATCTGCACTTTCGGCCATAGAGGGCCTCGAATGGCGCTGCCTTTATGCTCATATGATAACTGTTGTTGTAGGAAAATTCAACAAGGTGTAAATGGGTATCCCAAGCTTTTCCAAAGTCAATCACGCAAGCACGCAACATGTCTTCCAAGGTTTGGATAGTTCTCTCACTTTGTCCGTCGGTCTGTGGATGGTAGGCTGTACTCATGTCCAGCCTAGTTCCTAGGGAACTTTGTAATAACTGCCAGAACCTCGAAGCGAATCTACTATCTCGGTCCGAGATGATAGATAAAGGAACACCGTGCAGCCTTACAATCTCCCTAATGTAAGTTCTGGTAAGTTTCTCCATCTTGTCTGTTTCTTTGATCGGTAGGAAGTGTGCAGACTTGGTCAGTCTATCGACGATGACCCATATGGAATCAAGTCCACCCGTCGTCTTGGGCAACTTGGTTATGAAGTCCATAGTGATCCGCTCCCACTTCCATTCTGGTATCTCCGGTTGCTGCAGGAGACCGGAGGGTTTCTGGTATTCGACCTTGACCTTTGCGCAAGTAAGGCATATACTCACGAAGGTAGCAATATCTGCTTTCATGTTAGGCCACCAGTATAACTTTTTAAGATCCAGATACATCTTATCTGAACCCGGGTCGACGGAATAACGAGTGTTGTGAGCTTCGGTCATGACCAAGTCTCTGAAGCCATCGTGTTTCGGTGTCCAGATCCGATCCATGAGGTACAAGGCTCCACCACCCTTGACTTCCAAGTTCTTATCCATCCCTCTAAGGGATTCACCAGCCACGTTTTCAGGTTTCAAAGCGTCGAGCTGAGCCTCTTTTATTTGCGTGGACAAGTGTGAATGGATGGTTAGAGTCAAAGACTTGACCCTACGACTAGAATATTCTTTCCGACTTAGGGCGTCGGCTACTACATTGGCTTTACCCGGATGATAACGAATATCTCACTCGTAATCACTGAGTAGCTCGACCCACCGTCGTTGTCTCATGTTGAGCTCCTTCTAGTCGAAAATGTGTTGCAGACTCTTATGGTCTGTAAAGATCGTGCTTTTTGTACCGTACAGGTAATGTCGCCAGATCTTCAGAGCAAACACAACTCCTCCTAGTTCCAGATCGTGGGTGGTGTAGTTAATCTCATGTGTCTTTAGCTGTCTCAAGGCATAGGCTATGACTTTACCTTGCTGCATCAGAACACATTCGAGCCCTTGGTTTGATGCGTCGCAATAGACCACGGAGTCTTCTATCCCTTTGGGGAGGGACAGTATTGGTGCGGTGCACAAGGATCGTTTGAGCGTTTCGAACACTCTTTCTTGTTTCTCTTCCCAGTCAAAGGCTACGCCCTTCTGGGTCAGGATTGTCAGAGGTTTCACGATGCTGGAGAAGTTCTGAATGAACCTGCGATAGTAGCCAGCGAGACCTAGAAATTGACGAATTTCTGTAGGTGTCTTTGGTGCTGAGCAGTTCTCGATGGCCTTAATTTTGGAAGGGTCCACGTGTATACCTTCTTCGCTAACAACATGGCCCAAAAATTCGACTCGCCGAATCCAAAATTCGCACTTGGAGAACTTCGCGTAGAGCTTCTCTGATCGCAATGTTTCTAAGATTTTACAGAGTTGTTGGCTATGTTCCTCCTTACTTCGAGAGTAGATGAGTATGTCATCAATGAAGACGATGACGAACTGATCCAAGTAAGGACGACACACCCTATTCATCAGATCCATGAATACTGCGGGCGCGTTAGTTAATCCGAACGGCATCACTACAAACTCGTAGTGCCCATAACAAGTTCGAAAGGTTGTCTTGGGAACATCCTCCTCTAACACTCGTAGTTGGTGATATCCAGATCGTAGATCTATCTTCGAGAAGTAATTGGCTCCTTGAAGTTGATCAAACAAATCGTCAATACGGGGCAAAGGATAACGATTTTTAATGGTAAGTTTGTTGAGTTCTCTATAGTCGATGCACATGCGAAACGATCCATCTTTCTTCTTGACGAACAAGACCGATGCTCCCCATGGTGAGAAGCTTGGTCGAATGAATCCCTTCTTGAGAAGTTCGTTAAGTTGACTGGAAAGTTCCTGCATTTCGGATGGTGCCAGAGGATAAGGAGATTTGGCTACGGGGGTAGCCCCTGGCACTAAGTCGATTCTGAACTCGACTTGGCGTTGCGGTGGTAAACCAGGAAGTTCTTCTGGGAATATGTCGGGAAAGTCGCGTACTTCTGGGATGTTCTGGATGTTTTTCATTTCTTGACTCGTATCAACGACGTGTGCGAGGAATGCATGGTACTCCTTCCGCAAGCACTTCTGGGCTTGAATGCACGAAATGATGCGAAGGCTCGTACTAGGTTTGTCGCCGTAGATAACTAATGTTTCGTTGTTATGAAGGTTAAGACAAACTGCTTTTTCGAAGCACATAATGTCGGCGCGAAGAAGACTCAACCAATCCATACCGATGATAACGTCGAAACATTTAATTGGGACTGGCATGAGATCTATCTTGAAAGTATGGCTATCTAAAGTTAAGGTACAACCTACGTATATGCAATTAGTACTCTCCGTTTTCCCGTTATCCATTTCTACCGTGAATGAACTATCTAATGCACATGGTTTTTGTTTAAGCAGGTGTGCAAATTTGTGACTTACGAAACTTCTCTCTGCTCCACTGTCGAAAAGTATGCAAGCATATGAGTTATCGAGGAGAAACGTACCAGTAACTATTGTAGGATCAACTACCGCTTCCTTGTGGCCTAGGGCCATAACTCTTTCTACTCCTCCAGCCATTCCTGCTTTAGGGCAGTTCCTCTTGTAGTGGCCCACTTCGCCACAACCGTAGCAAGCTTGGCCCTTACCGGTGTTAGGAACCTGGGCAGCCTGTGTTGTTGGCGTCCTGCAGACACGGGCTGTATGCCCCTTTCTGTTGCAGTTAGAGCACTGCATCTCCTTGCAAGGTCCGTGGTGGTGGTAGTTGCACTTGGTGCACATATTCAGTTGGAACTAGGTATGAAATAAGCTTCATCTTTTTTGTGAAACTAGCAACGTATTCAGTAACATTCATTTTTCCTTTCTTCAAATTCTGAAACTCATTATTGATTTCCAGAAGATCCTGCTCAGAGCAGTATTGCAATTTCAGTTGTACCACAAAGTCTTTCCAAGACATCTTTCTAGCTTCTCCCTTGGGCATCGAATCAGCTAGTAACTTCCACCAGCTCAATACACCAGATTTTAACAGAGGAATTGCAAGTGCGGTATTCTGTTTGTTGTTGCACTCACAACTTTCAAACATTGTCTCCATTTCGGAGATCCAATTTATAACTTCCACTGATGTTTGACTTCCGGATAGAAACGGTGGTTTGGATGCCATAAAATCTTTGTATTTGCATCCACGTCCATCACCTCCTACATCCTGGTTGTTTCGTGTAACTATCGGTGGGTTGGATTGACCAACAGTCCCATTGTAGTTCCCTCTTTCTGACTGCCCTTCGTTCAATTCAGGGTGTTCAATAGGTATCTGTCACACCCCAAAACCACGAACGACAGAAACGTTCAGGGGTGGAGGACATCATGTATAGTATCACAACAGTGTAATATAATAAACAAGCAACAACATCATCCATTGCATTATAAGTAAAGTTTTAATACATGTGTGTTCTTTCATTGTAATAAGACACCAAAAATATACAATCAAAATAAAAGACGAGACTTGTCTGCTCCGTCTTCTCAAAACCTGGCCATCGTACCTGTCTACTGTTGACCTGAGAATACAAGTTAATTTGAAAGAGAGTATCAGCTTTAAAGCTGGTGAATTCATAAGTATTTAAGTGTCATTGTCTTGCCTTGAAAAGATTTTTAAAAGTCATGTAAACCTTTAAACGAAAATGTTGATGTAAGTATGAAAAGCCCTAGAAAATACCTTATTTTCTATCAGTTTGAGATGTAGTCTTCTGCCAAGACCCGAATGTTTTGTAAGTAAAATGATAGTTTTTCCTTCTTTTTGACTACTACAAACAGTAACTAGTCTAACTCATCGTTTATGTGAATATATCACAAAATAAAGTAAATAGGAAAATATAACCATGAAAGTATTACCCTTGGGTTACCAGGGATAACACGACATCGCTGAAGCGAAAGGTATAACCTAATGAACATCCGAAGATTGTTCAATTAACCTCTGTGGCGAACAGTAGGTTCCAGGAGTTGGTTAGTCCCGTAACTGACTTTACATCGCTGTAGTCGAAGTAAATAACCTAATGAACATCCAAAGATTGTTCAAATAATCTCTATAGCGAACGGTAGGTTCCAGGAATGGTTAGTCCTGTAACTGTCTCCTAATATATGTAATAACAACGCAATAAACATCCGAAGATTGTCCAATTAACCTCTGTGGCGAACAGTAGGTTCCAGGAATGGTTAGTCCCGTAACTGACTCTACATCGCTATAAGCGAAATAGATAACCTAATGAACATCCGAAGATTGTCCAATTAACCTCTGTAGCGAACAATAGGTTCCAGGAATGGTTAGCCCCGTAACTGACTCCCATTGAACTGGGATGGGCTGGAATGATTTTACTGAAGGTACTAATAAATCATGTTTACGAATCGAGTTTCAAGTATTCATGTAAGTATACACAGGTAGATGTATCCACGTAAAGGTATTCATGTAATGTGTTCATGTAAGCATATGTAAAGGTACTCATGTATCAGGTAAGGTACTCGTAAAGACTCATGAATGAACTGACTCTTGTGTGATACCTTGTAATAGGAATTATGTTTGATATCTACAAATTATCCCTATGATAATTTACTGAAAGGTAAATGGTTGTTCAAGTAGGTTTATACACTCTTATTACTCAAGGGTGTGGGAAACTAAATGAAAGGTGTAAACTATAACATCAATACATATATAAGAATATAAGTGTATATGCATAGTGTAGTTCAAGAATGTAAAATAATGGTTTTGCAAGATATCTAGGATTTTTGAACAATAATTAAGAATGACTTGATGTCATTTTAATAAACATTTCAAAACTAATACTTTTGTTATCAAGGTATTTTAAGATAGAAAACCATTCCATGTGACACCCTTTGAAATATGTGAAATCTACTGAGTGAAAACACAGTTATAAAATACATAAGATTGATTTAATAACATACTGTTTTCTACTTGTATTCCCCCCCCCATTAAAGCATTTAAAATCATTTAAAACATTTATTAAGGGGTATGAACTCACCTGTAGATGGTGATTCGGATGAACCGGACGGTATAGGATTGCTAGGTGTCAAGCGAGGACTTGTACACACACTACGATCCTAATGAACATATAGTCACACATATATGCACTCAATTAGTCTCCAATCACTAATTGATAATGTTAAGACATCCTAGACATAATAAACACTTTATATAAGTGTTTTAATCCCTAAGGATTGCATCTAAGCTATTGTGGGACAAGGCACTTGTGTTTAGGGTTCCAAAGGACCCCGTATATGAGTTTACTCCCCATATACCATCACACATGGAGTTTACGGTTGTAAACTCTTGAGTTTACGGCCGTAAACTCCCAACCATGGGGTTATTGTGTGTTTTGAAGTCCCAAATGATTCCTAAAATTATTCCAACTTGGTGGTTCAATTCTTGAAAGGGGTTAAGGCCTAGAAACACTCCCTAGAGGAGTTTACGGCCCCAAGGCCATTTCCTTTGGAGTTTATGGCCGTAAACTCCCTTGGAATGGTGTTTTTTTTTTGTTTTCAATTCTCTTGCATATGAAGGATAGGTTCTAGACTTTTACCTAAAGCATATGAAGGCATTAGGCACACTTTGGTGCCCCTTTAATGAGTTTACGGCCCATGAACCATGTCATGGCTGTAAACTCACTTTGCAAGGTGATTCTTATGTGTTTAAGGCCCTTGATTTATTGGGAACAAGTCTAGGTAAAAGTCCAAGGCTTTAGGTGCCATAAAAGCACCATTTGGTGCTTGAATTTGGAGTTTACGGCCTAAGAAACTCTTGGGCCGTGAACTCCCAAACTTGGGTGGTTCTTGCTTGATTTCATGTCCCTAACACACATATAAATGAGTCTAAGGCAGTAGCATAACACAAGGGTCGGTCTCGGCTTTGTTTCGGGAGTTTACCACCCAAGAACACCTTGGGGAGTAAACTCCTAAATCTAGTGATTTAGCCTTCTAAATCATGTTATTAGCACATATAAATCTTTCTAACACTACTAGAAAGAGGTACTCATGATTTGGGATAAAAACCCGAAGATCCGTGAGAGAGAAAATGGCTTTTCTCTAGTTGGAAATGCGAATAATGAATGAATTTGGTTCAGAATTCTATTTATAGTCCTGAGATATTTTTGGCAGAAAATATTTTTATTCTTGAAATGATCTCTAATATAATAGAGTGTTGGAATAACAGTGTTGCACAAAACCCTAATGCACCCACTCTCCTGATATTTCCTGAAGTGTAAACCCTGAATTACTCAAATTTACGTGAAAAAGTCTGAAAATTAACTGTGACTGCTATAACTTCTATTGAAGTGATATAGTTTGTACACACTAGAAATTTCGGGTTGTCACAGTATCGTAGTTTCTTCCCTATTTTGTTGTAGTAATCACCTTGTCTCCTCCATTTGGCGATCCAACATCATCTGCATCATTGCTTGTACCCCATCCATCGTCATTGGCTCAGGTGCAGCTCCTGCAATAGGTACTTGCTCAAGTACTAGGGGTTGCGGCTGTTTATTCCTGATTTCGTTTGTGTTTCCAGCTCCACTGCTGGTTCTTTCCATTATAATCTATACACCAAATAAGGAAAATTTAGAGCCTTAATCACAATAAACATTTAAATTCTCCTTAGTACTCCGAAACATTTATATGCTAGTTCTAATATCGTCGTCTTACACTTAGAATTCTAAACACATAAGGTTTCTAGATCCGGTCGGCAATAGACCATAGATTCGAACAAATAATGTCATATATGGAACATATTTAACATTTAGCATATAAAAGCATTTTAGGCATCTTTCCTAAAATATACCAGTGCTCGTGTCCAAAATATGGTAGACACTCATCTCACAATCATCACTTAGCATTCTAAGTTTAAGTCTAGAAATCCTACAAATTCCTAGTTTGTTTAAACTAATGCTCTGATACCAACTGTGACATCCCTAATTTCATGGCTAGAAAAGACCGATTTAGTTTATGCTTTTTATAATAAAATCAAAGTAATCCTTTGATTAAAAGTGTTGCGGAATTTGTTCCCAAAACAAAATATGATAAAAAGTTTATCAAAGCATTTCTTAAAGAAATGTATTTTTATTATATATCAAAACCTCAGGATGTCATGTTCCGGTACAGACCAAAAACATAAACAGTGCATTATAAGCCTTACAATAGTTATTTACAACTACTGGCCTATAATCCAAAAATCCCTCATCATCATCCAAATTATGCTCTGGGTCCACTACCTGTAAATTCGTTAAAATTTCATAACTTCTCAATCCGACGTCCTTTTTCATCTGTCTTTTTACCGTTGTACTACTATTGATGAGACCTTTGATTCTCGTTTAGGTTGTGTCGGCTAAAAATCACTCGATCTAAATTTCTAGTTTTTAGCTGTCTACTGTTAAGATGAAATTTAGAAAAATCATAACTTCCTCATACGAAGTCAGATTTGGACGTTCTTTTTATCAAAATTATAGATTTAACGAATAATACGACTTTTGTTTAGATCGCTAAGGCTAAAAATCACTTTATCGTAGATTCACTTTTTACGTCACACAGCGTCGTGCCGGTTCTGTCGCGAAACTTCGTCATGTCATAACTTCTTCGTTATAACTCGGATTTCGGTATTCTCTTTATCTCCGGAATCCTTCTTTAGGCCACTACAACTTTCTTAAAAGATATCGGCTTTATCTAATATTTATTTTTGACGCTTATTTTTATCCTTAATTAATTAAATCATAATAATTAAGTATAAGCACATAGTATTCAAATAATATTCACATAATTCCTCTTTATTAGTTTAAAACGAGTTACAAAAGTTAACCTAGACTATTACATCATCTTTATTGCTTAGCCCTGAAACACGGGTGTTACAGACATGAACAAAACAAAATCATTTACTAGCTTCTTGGTAACCTTGTGACCTTCCCTGATCCAAGTGTGAGTGTTGTGCTTCCGGTAGTATTGGCATCTACTACCATTCACATCTACTCGTACTCGTCCCAAGTATTGTCTCGCAGTTCTCCAAGTCACCATTCAAGAATTTCACACAATCATTTAACACATCAGATGACAAAATCAAGGTTTTATATTATCTCTTCAAAATGATTACATAGATGTTCAAGTTCACCCCAGACTATGCCTCCTATATTAGGCTACATCACATGATCCTATTTATATGGATACTCTATAGATACTTCCTCTTAATTCCTTGCATTGTCGCCTGCTTCATCAAGGATCATCTAAAATGCTATTGCCTTTGGCGGTGCATTTGGCTTTGTAGCTCCTTCCGTCTTTGGGCAGTCTTGCTTGTAGTGCCCTTCTTCATTACATCCATAACACACCTTTTTGTTGAATGTACACTCATTGGCGTAATGCCCATGCTTCCCACACTTGAAACATGTCACCTCATCGACACATTTTCTAGAGTGTTTCTTCTTGCACTTATCACACCATCTCACTTCACCTTTTCCTCCTTTGAACTTCTTCGAACCAGACTTCGAGAATTTTCTCTTTCCGTTGGACATTGAGGATCCATCGAACTTCCTTTTCTCACCAACTTCAATTCTCTCTAGACCCCTTTCTTGTAACTGAGTTTCAACATTCTTGGTTGCTCTAACGGCTGCCTTCAATGTGCTTTCCATTTTGACTGTTAGGCCAAAGTCTGATGGCAATCCGTTAGCAAAATTTTCTATTTTGGCGAGCTCAGTCAGCACCGGGTATGGAAATAACTTCATCTTCTCAGTGAATGCAGTAGCATAGTCGTCAATGCTCATTTTACCTTTCTTCAAGTTCTGGAACTCATTGTTTAGATCGATCAGATCTATCTTGGAGCAGTACTACATTTTCAACTACTTGATGAATGCTTCCCAAAACATCTTCAGAGCTTCTCCTCATGGCATCATATCTGCTAATAACTTCCACCAGCTTAAAACTCTGGTCTTTAGGCGTCTGACCGCAAAGACGGGTTTCTGCTTGTCGTTATAGTTGCAGCTTTCAAATACTATCTCCATTTCGGAGATCATGCCCATCATCTCTATTGGCTTTGGGCTTCCGGAAAGACTTGGTGGTTTGGCACCCAAGAAGTTCTTATACATGCGTCCATCTCTGTCGATTTCCATCTCCGGGTCCTTCCTTCTTGCCACCGGGTTCCATTTGACTGATAATGCGACTGAGCTCGAAAGTTCTGGCTGTTCAATAGGCATCGAAGGTTTACCTATATTATTTAGCAATAGTTGCCTCATATATTCCCTTTGTTCAGACATCATAGCCCGAATCATGGCTTGTACTCCAGCCATCGTGACTGGCTCAGGTGCAACTTCTACTATCGGCACTTGCTCAATCACTTGGGGTTGAGGTCGCCGATTCCTGTTTTCATCCGCGTTTCCAGCTCTGCTTCGAGTTCCCACCATGTTGATCTATACAACAAATTAGGTGAACTTAGATCTATATTTACGTTAGACGTTTTAAATCCCCCTTATCACTCCAAAATGTAACATGCTAGTTCTAATATCGTAATCGAACGCTTAGAATCCTAAAGACGTAGAGTTTCCAGATCCGGTCGGCAACAAATCATAGATCCGAACAAATAATAGCATACAAGGAAAACATAAAGCATTTAGCACATAAAAACATTTTAGGCATCTTTCGTAAATAAATTAGTGCTTGTGTCAAAAATATGGAAGACACTCATCTCACGATCATTGCTTAGCATTCTAAGTTGAAGTCTAGAAATCCTACAAATTCCTAGTTCGCTTAAACTAATGCTCTGATACCAATTGTGACATCCCCATTTTCACGACCACAAAAGATTGATTTGTTTATGCTTCATTTTCAAAATCAAAGTACACTTTTAAGGAAAAGTGTTGCGGAATTTTTGTTCCCAGAAAAACATGATAAATTTGTTATCAAAGAATTTCTGAAGAAATGTATTTTATTTATTTTAAAACTTTGGGACGTCAATACATAAACATAAGCCTAAACATAACTTATATTCATTTACACTAGTGATCTACATCTCTTTAATCTCTCAGTGTAGTGCAACTTTATATCGACACCTGTGCTACGAATAAACTGAGTGGGTTAGGTTGGGAAACCTGGTGAGTACATAGGGATTTCAATCCACAATAATTTAGTTATTATGTTTAAACATCAATCAATCAACCTAATTACTCATCCCCATTATCTTCTATACTCTTAAGGATCATCTATCATTCACTTTTTCATTCCAAAAGAATCCCCTGAAGAATAGGCATGAGGTCCGTCTTTGCCTAGGGCGTAGTTGCCAACGTTATCTATTTGGTGCAGCTGTCAATATTATCTATTGGGCGCAGCTGCCAATATTATCATCTAGGTGCAACTGCCGGGATTATGACGTTCTCTATTAGGTGCAGCTGTCGATGTTATCCTTTTGCGCAACTGCTAGGATGTTTAGAGTGCATCGTAGTTCGAAAAACATCTACAGGTTGTGGTGCAACTACCAATATTCATTTATATCATCTTTCATACCTCATCATTTACCTATCCATGTTCTACCCAACATATTTGTAAATATAAAAAGCATCTATAGTTTTAGATCTGAAAGGTTCATATCTGGAAACAAAATACATCTACAGTCTAGATCTGACGAAAAAGGTTCAGATCTGAATGAGAAAACACATCTACAACCTATATGTGAAGAAAAATTTCAGATCTGGAAACAAAATACATCTACAACCTAGATCTGAAGAAAAAGTTCAGATCTGAAAACAAAATACATCTACAACCTAGATCTGAAGAAAAAGTTCATATCTGAAAACAAAATACATCTACAACCTAGATCTGAAGAAAAAGTTCAGATCTGAAAACAAAATACATCTACAGCCTAGATCTGAAGAACAAGTTCAGATCTAAAAACAAAATACATCTACAGCATAGATCTGAAGAAAAAGTTCAGATCTGAAAATGAAATACATCTACAGCCTAGATCTAAAGAAAAAGTACACACCTAAAAATAAAATACATCCACCACCTAGATCTGAAGAAAAAGGTTCAGATCTGAAAAACAAAGAAGTTTAAATCTTTCATCTAGCACAGATATCAAGTAAATATGCACCCATAACACGTAATTTATATAAAATACTTCATATCTATGTGTAAGATGAAAGTAACTATGCATTCACCTGATAAGGAGTGATTCGGACAACACTTCGCTTCTTAAAACAATCTTCTTTGATGAAAAGGAGAGGTTTGCTTGAAACCTGGGCTTTGCGGGGGCAAATTTTCCAAACCAAAAAACTCTTTTTCTTGGAGCCGTCGGGCTCTCCGAAGCTTTCTTTAAGTGTTAGGGAGGTTCCCTAGGTTTTGGGGGTGTTTTGGAAGGCTAGAGAGAGAGAGAGAGAGAGAGAGTAGAGAGTGAAAGAGAGTTGAAATAGTGTGAAAAATGGGGCTGCACCTCGCACCCTTATATAGGCGCGAGGCCTTGTAGTACGTTGGGCGTACCCTCCGTGGTACGTTGCACGTTAGGGGTAGTTGTCGGAGTTTCGGTGGAGCGACGTGGCTGGCTTCGAACCGCAGAAGAAAAGAGACCGCCGAGCGTACTTCGGTCAACACGGGGCGTACTCGAACGCGAGGCGTCAGAAGGTCGACCGGGGGGGGGGGGGGGGTAGCCTCGCATCCAGCTTCGCAATTTACACCTCCAACTTCTAAAATTCGTAACTTTCAAATAAGAGCTTCATTTTCGACGTTGTTTATATCCACGCGTACGTGGGACCATACTCTACAATTTTCATTTAGACTCCGTTGTCTAGTTTTGAGTCTATTTTTAAAGTTATATTTTTAACAGGCCGGGACACGAAAAGTCCGTTAAAAATTCATAACTTCTTCACCTGACATCCGTTTTTGTCTGTCTTTTTACCGTTGCGCTACTAATAATGAGATCTTCAATTCTCATTTAGGTTGCGTTGGCCAAAAACCGCTCGATCTAAAATTCAAATTCTGGGTTCTGTTATGCCAAATCTTAGAAAAACCATAACTTCCTCATACGAAGTCAGATTTGGACGTTCTTTTTAAGCACACTAGCTCTCGGTTTAACGAACACTACATATTTCGTTTATCTCATTTAGGTGTCGTGCCGGTTTTGTCGCGAAATTTCGACAGGTCATAACTTATTCGTTACAACTCGGATTTCGGCGTTCTTTATATCTTCGGAATCCTTGTCACGACCACTACAACTTTCTTCATAGATATCAGGTTTATCTATTTTTTTTATTTTTATTTTTGGCGCTTATTTTCATTCTTGATTTATTATATCATAATAAACAAGTATAAAGCACATAAATTCACATAATTCACATAATACTCAAATAATTCCTTTTTATTACTTTAAAATAGGTTACATCGGTTGACCTAGACTATTACATCATCACATCAGTGCTTACCCTCAAAACACGAGTGTTACACGGGTCAAGTACATACCAAATATAGTTATGGATTAAATCCAACAGTCTCCCACTTGGATAAGTCTAATAACTATAGATGCAAGTACGACTTCAAAATCCGATTAGCAATCGTAGCTCTCAAAAACCGCTATCGAACTCTGACACGTCCTTTAGATAAGGGATCGTATAGTGCTCTGTTCTCAAGATATCATGTGGACAATTACATGGAACATAGTCATACTTATTGTCCAACAGTTTGTTTCTCGATCTTTGATTTGTATGACATAGAACTTAATTGAACACATCAACTCAGTCCTAACCGGGCCCGACACATAAGTCAAAACAAAATCATCGAGGGGACCAAGATATCACTTTTAGCCTCGTAGGATAAAAGGAACAGATAAACTTCAACTTATATACTTGTACTATTTACTCATCAAATCGTACACAACAATGTATTTTATAACATCAAGTTACTGATGCGTTTACACATTATCTGTCACACCCCAAAACCAAGAACGGCGGAAACGTTCTAGGGTGGAGGACGTCATGTACAGTATCACAAACAATGCAAAGTAGTAAACAAGCAACAACATCATCCATTGCATTAAAAGTAAAGTTTTAATACATGTGTGTTCTTTCAATGTAATAAGACACCAAAAATACAATCAAAATAAAAGACGAGTCTTGTCTGTGCTCCGTCTTCTCAAAACCTGGCCATCGTACCTGTCTACTGGTGACCTGAGAATACTAGTTATTTTGAAAGAGAGTATCAGCCTAAAGCTGGTGAATTCATAAGTAATTAAGTGTCATTGTCTTGTTTTGGAAAACAGTTATGAATGCCCTGTAAATCTTTAAATGAAACAGTTGATGTAAGTAATGAAAAACCTAGAAAATCCCTTATTTCCTACTGGTATGAAATGTAGTCTTCTACCAAGACCCGGATGTTTTGTAAGTAAAATGATAGTTTTTCCTTTCCATTGACTAGTACTAAAAGTACATAGTCTAATTCCTCGTTTATGTCAATGTATGACAAAATAAAGTAATAGGAAAATATACTAATGTAATTGTTATCCTTTGGTACTAGGACTAACACGACATCGCGATTAGCGAAATGTATAACCTTTGAACATCCGTAGATTGTTCAATTTTCCTCTGTAGCTACAACAGAGGGAAGGAAGGGTTAGTCCCGTAATCGATTTCCTAATATAAGTATTAACCGTAGGCATCCGTAGATGTTCATCAACCTCTGTAGCGAATAGTAAATGATTAGTCCCGTAATCGTATTCTAATATAAGAATCAACCGTAGGCATCTGTAGATGTTCATCAACCACTGGTGCTAATCAGCTGGGCTTCGAAATGGTTAGTCCCATCTAGATATCCCGTTGAACTGGGATAGGCAGGACAATTTACACAGAAGGTACTAATAAATCATCCTAATGAATCGAGGTACAAGCATCCACGTAAATGTATATAGGAAGATGTAACCACGTAAAGTACTCATGTAATGTATTCATATAAGGTACTCATGTAATGTATTCATGTAAGGTACTCATGTAATGTATTCATGTAAGGTACTCATGTAATGTATTCATGTAAGGTTCTCATGTAATGTCTTCATGTAAGGTACTCATGTAATGTATTCATGTAAGGTACTCATGTAATGTATTCATGTAAGGTACTTATGTAATGTATAGTGTAGACTCATGAATGAACTGACTCTGATGTAATTCCTTGTAATAGGAATAATGTTATGTATCTCCTAACTATCCCCATAATAGTTAACTGGAAGGTAATTGATGTCCAAACAGGTTTACACACCCTTGCTATTCAAGAGTGTGGGAAACTGAATGAAGGATGAAAACTATAATATCAATACATATAAAAGAACATAAGTGTATAGATATAGTTTTGTTCAAGAGGGTAAAAATGGTTTTGTAAAACATCTTTGAGTTTTGAACAATAATTAATAATGACTTGATGTCATTTAATAAACATATCAAACGTAATACTTTTGCTATTAAGGTATTTTTTTAAGATATAAAACCATTTCATGCATCATATTTTGTAGTATGTGAAATCTGCTGAATGAAAACACAGTTATAAATACATATGATTGATTTAATAACTTGTTGTTTTCTACTTGTATTCCCCCCATTAAAGCATTTAAAATTATTTAAAACATTGATTAAGGGGTATGAACTCACCTGTAGATGGTGATTTGGATGTACTGAACGGTGTCGGATTGTTAGGTGTCAAGTGAGGACTTGTACACACACTATGATCCTAATGAACATATAATCACACATATATGCACCCAATTAGTCTTAAACTACTAATTGTAAATGTTAATACATCCTAGAACATGATAAACACTTTATATAAGTGTTATAATGCTTAAGGATTTCATCTAATTTGTTATAGGACCCGGCTAATGAATTTAGGGTTCCAAAGGATCCCATATTTGAGTTTACTCTCCAATAAACTCCACACAAGGAGTTTACGGTCGTAAACCCTTGAGTTTACGGCCTTGAACTCCTAGGGTTAATGTCCTTTGGTGTTTTGAGGTCCTAAATGATCCCTAGAAGCATTCCAACTTGGTGGATTAATTCTTGGAAGGGTTTAGGGCACTAATACACTCCTTTGAGGAGTTTACGGCCCCAAGGCCAATTCCTTTTGAGTTTACTGCCATAAACTCATATGGAAGGGGGGTGTTTTTATGCTTTCAAGTACCAAGCTCGTGTAGGATAGGTTCTAGACAATTATCTAAGGCTAATGAAGGCCTTAGGCACACATTGGTACCCTTCCTTGATGTTCACGGCCCAAGAACCATATTAGGGCCGCAATCTCTCTTTGGGAGAGGTTTTTGATGTTTTAAAGTGCTTAAATTAACTAGGAGTAAATCTAGGTAATTGTCCAAGGCTTTAGGAGTGGTTAAGGCACTCTTTGGCCTTGAGTTTGGAGTTCACGGTCCAAGAACTTCTTGGGCCGTGAACACCTAAACCTTGGTGTTCTTGGGGTGATTTCTAGTCATATACACCCTAGCATACAAGCCTAAGGTAGTTACATATCACAGGCGAAGGACTAGGCATCATTTTAAGAGTTTACTCCCCAAGGTGTTCTTGGGCGGTAAACTCTCGAATCTAGTTGTTTTGCTATGCAATCGATGTTATTAAGCACATTACTAGCTATATAATACAACTAGAGAGAGGTACTCACGATTTGGGATGAAAACCCGAAGATCCGTGAGAGAGAAAATGGCTTTTCTCTAGTTGGAAATGTAAATAATGAATGAATATGGTTAAGAATTCTATATATAGTCCTGGGATTTTTGGCAGAAAATATTTTATTCTTGAAATGAACTCTTATATAATAGAGTTTTGGAATAACAGAGTTGCACAAAACCCTAGTGCATCTACTCTCCTGATATCTCCTTAAGTGTAAACCTTGAAATACTCAAACTTATACGGAAAAGTCTGAAAATTTACTATGACTGTTATAACTTCTATTGACTTGATAATGTTCGTACAGAATGGAAATTTTGGGTTGTCACATCATCCCCCCGTTAGAAGGAATTTCGTCCCGAAATTAGAATTTAAGCAAATAAAGTGTTTACAGGTAACTAAGGAAAAAGATGGGGATATTTCCGTTTCATCTGATCCTCTCGTTCCCAAGTGAATTCAGGTCCCCGTTTTGCGTTCCAGCGAACCTTCACTATCGAGATACGGCTTTGTTTCGTTTGCTTGACCTCTCGGTCCATGATCTCTACTGGTTCCTCCACGAAGTTAAGGCTCTCGTTGATCTCGATCTCGTCGAGTGGAATAACAAGAGTCTCGCCGGACAGACACTTTTTCAATTTTGATATGTGGAAGGTAGAATGTACGTTACTGAGTTCACGTGGTAGATTGAGTTTGTAAGCTACAGGGCCGATTCTCGCGAGAATCTCGAAAGGCCCAATGTATCTTGGATTGAGCTTCCCACGCTTTCCAAAGCGTATCAAGCCCTTCCAGGGTGAGACCTTTAGTAGAACCCGGTCACCCACCTGGAATTCCAACGGTTTCCTTCGCTTGTTTGCATAGCTTTTCTGTCGGTCTCTAGAGGCTTTCAATCGTTCACGAATTTGAACGATCTTCTCTGTCGTTTCCCGAATGATTTCCGGACCTGTGAGATTGCTTTTGGGAACTCGTCCCTTAGCTATCTGGGTATCACCCACCTCAACCCAGCACATAGGGAATCTGCACTTTCGGCCATAGAGGGCCTCGAATGGCACTGCCTTTATGCTCGTGTGATAACTGTTGTTGTAGGAAAATTCGACAAGGGGTAAATGGATATCCCAAGCTTTCCCAAAGTCAATCACACAGGCTCGCAACATATCTTCTAAGGTTTGGATAGTTCTCTCACTTTGTCCGTCGGTCTGTGGGTGGTAGGCTGTACTCATGTCCAGCCTAGTTCCTAGAGAACTTTGTAACAACTGCTAGAACCTCGAAGTGAATCTACTATCTCTATCTAAGATAATGGATATAGGAACACCGTGCAGTCTTACAATTTCCCTAATGTATGTTCGTGTAAGTTTCTACATCTTGTCCGTTTCTTTTGTTGGCAAGAAGTGTGCAGACTTGGTCAGTCTATCGACGATGACCCATATGGAATCAAGTCCACTCGTTGTCTTGGGCAACTTGGTTATGAAGTCCATAGTGATCCACTCCCACCATTCTGGTATCTCCGGTTGTTGTAGAAGACCAGAGGGTTTCTGGTATTCGACCTTCACCTTCGCGCAAGTAAGGCACTTACTTACGAAGGTAGCAATATCTGCTTTTATGTTAGGCCACCAGTATAACTTTTTAAGATCCATATACATCTTATCTGAACCCGGGTAGATGGAATAACGAGTGTTGTGAGCTTCGGTCATGACCAAGTCTCTGAAGCCACGGTGTTTCGGTGTCCAGATCTGATCCATGAGGTATAAGGCTCCGCCACCCTTGACTTCCAAGTTCTTATCCATTCCTCTCAGGGATTCACCTGCCACATTTTTAGGTTTCAAAGCGTCGAGCTGAGCTTCCTTAATTTGCGTGGACAAGTGTGAATGGATAGTTAGAGTCAAAGATTTGACTCTATGGCCAGTATATTCTTTCCGACTCAGAGCGTCGGCTACTACATTGGCTTACCCGGATGATAACGAATTTCGCACTCGTAATCACTGAGTAGCTTGACCCACCGTCGTTGTCTCATGTTGAGCTCTTTCTGGTCGAAAATGTGTTGTAGACTCTTGTGCTCTGTAAAGATCGTGCTTTTTGTACCATATAGGTAGTGTCTCCAGATCTTCAGAGCAAATACGACTGCTCCTAGCTCAAGATCATGGGTGGTGTAGTTAACCTCATGTGTCTTCAGCTGTCTCGAGGCATAGGCTATGACTTTACCTCGCTGCATCAGAACACATCCGAGTCCTTGATTGGATGCATCGCAATAGAAAATGAAGTCTTCTATCCCTTCGGGGAGGGATAGTATTGGTGCGGTGCACAAGGATCGTTTGAGCGTTTGGAACTCTCTTTCCTGTTTCTCTTCCTAGTTAAAGGCCACGCCTTTCTGGGTCAGGGTTGTAAGGGGTTTCGCTATGCGGGAGAATTTTTGAATGAACTTGCGATAGTAGCCAGCGAGACCTAGAAATTGAAGAATTTTTGTAGGTGTTTTCGGTGCTGACTAGTTCTCAATGGCCTTGATTTTGGAAAGGTCCACGTGTATTCCTTCTTCGCTAACAACATGACCTAAGAATTCGACTCCAAGGTCCCTTTTGACGATACCCTCTTTACCACAAGGAGTCCCTTTTATACCTGATGTCTAATGAAAGGATATTTTCCATAGGCTCCTTTATGGCCGGTATAACTCCAAGGTCTCCGATGAAGTTCTTTAGACATATTGCCTCCTTTGACGCCTCGCTCGCTGCTATGTACTCTGATTCGCACGTTGAATCAGCTACGGTCTCCTGCTTGGAACTTTTCTAAGTCATTGCTCCTCCATTCAGGGTAAAGAGCCAACCCGATTGTGACCGGAAATTATCCCGGTTAGTCTGAAAACTAGCGTCGCTATACCCTCGCACTCTCAAGTCATCACTCCCACTGAGGATAAGAAACCATTCCTTAGTTCTCCATAGGTACTTAAGAATATTCTTTACTGTGGTCCAATGTGCTTGACTAGGGTTCCCTTGATATCTGCTGACCATGCTCAAAGCGAAGGCCACACCAGGGCGAGTACATGTCATAGTATACATGATTGAGCCAACTGCAGAAGCATAAGTACTCCGCTCATCTCTGCTATCTCGGCGTCGGTACTTGGGCTTTGAGTCTTACTCAACTTGGTATTGATTTGGATTGGAAACTCCCTTTCTTGGAATTTTCCATGCTAAAACGTTTTAACACTTTATCCAAGTAAGTGCTTTGACTAAGTCCTATTAGTCTCTTACTCATATTTCTTAAAATCCTTATACCTAGAATATAAGCAGCTTCTACGAGGTCCTTCATAGCGAAGCACTTCCTAATCCAGGACTTAACCTCCTGCAAGGTTGGGAAGTCGTTTCCTATGAGTAGTATGTCGTCCACATACAAAACGAGAAAGCTAACTACACTCCTACTGGCTTTGACATATACACATGACTCATCCTCGATTCTCGAAAATCCAAACTCTTTGACTTTATCATCGAAAAAAAGATTCCATCTGCGCGACACTTGTTTCAATCCATAAATGGATTTCTCAAGCTTATACACTCTATTAGGGTGCTCTGCACTGACAAAACCCTCTGGCTGACTCATGTAAACATCTTCAGCCAATTTCCCATTAAGGAAAGTGGCTTTGACATCCATTTTCCATATTTCATAGTCATGAAACGCAGCTATGGCTAGCATAACCCTTATAGATTTAATTTTCGCAACTGGTGAGAAGGTCTCATCATATTCAACTCCAGGAGTTTGAGTAAAGCCCTTCGCAACCAATTGCGCCTTATCTCTTTATTTATGTTATTTTACATGCTTATATGTTCGTATTGCTGTTTAGGGATGTTCTTTGTGAACAATATCTCTGCTTTTGTTTTTTTATTTGGGGGCTACCCGATCCTTTGTATCTCTCGCGCCCAGCAAGAGATTTTTCGATGCTCCGGGAGAGCTGGATTATCCACTAGAGGTTGGGATTGCTGATGACCGTTTGGTGAAGGTATCGAGAATTCACCGGGGGGATTCACTTTGGAGTTATTCAGTGAGCAGTATTCGATTGATTTGGTTTCGATTCCCCTGCGAAAGAGCAAGGTCATTGTGGGGATGGATTGCTTGAGCGCCAATGCGGCGATGATTAATTGTGGGCTTCTGCTGGTTCGTGTTCGGACCCCAAGTGGGGGAGAGTTGGTGATCCACTGTGAGGATGCTCAGCGTGGGCCAACTTTCTATTCGGCAGAAAGGGCCAGACGTTACCTTCAACAGGGATGTTCCGGGTTTGTGGCCTATATGATGGATACTTGAGAGAAGGGTGAGGTAACCATATATGATGTACTGATTGTTCGAGAGTACCCATATGTTTTCACGGAGGATCTTCTGGGATATCCTCTTGAGAGGCATGTAGAGTTTCAGATTGACTTGGTTACAGGTGCATCTCCGATAGCCAAAGCACCATATTGGTTAGCACCACCAGAGATGCAGAAGTTATCTGTGCAGCTGCAGGAGTTGTTAGACAAAGGATTTAATTGGCCGAGTAGTTAACCTTGGGGAGCGTCGATCTTATTTTTTAAGAAAAAGGATGGGATGCATCGAATGTGTATTGACTATCGGGAGCTGAATAAGCTAACAGTAAAGAACCGTAACCCGCTCCTGAGGATCGACGATTTATTTGATCTGCATCAGGGCACATCCTCGTTCTCCAATATTAATTTGCATTCGGGTTATCACCAGATGAGGTTCAAAGAGGAGGACATACCGAAGACGCCCTTCCGGACTCGTTATGGTCATTACGAGTTCATGGTGATCCCTTTCGGGCTCACCAATTCTCCAACCGCATTCATGGATCTCATGAATCGTGTATGCAGACCCATGTTGGACCAGTCTATGATTGTGTTTATTGATGACATTATAAAATCCCATTTAAAATAGAATAATTAAATAATACTCCCTCCGTACCAATATTATTGTCCATAGACAAAAAACACACAGATTAAGAAAAGCATTAATTACCAGTAACTTTATATAATAAAATGACAGTTTTGTCCTTACTTTGCATTTAATGTTCCATTAAACGCTTAGTTGCTTAAGTAATAATGAGAGGGTATCTTGGTAAAATGTTATTTATTTTTAGAAGTGGACTATTATTTTGGGACAAACCAAAAAGGAAAGATGGAATAAAATTTTGGGAGGGAGGGAGTAAACCGGAGCCCCGAGAAGTAATTTTTTTAATTATTTTATATTATTATAACCCAAAATCAAATAATAATTAGCGAGGTGTTGGTTTCACAACTTATTTTGTAAGCATTTTTAGTAGTCAGGAGGCGTTAGGTATCATTTGGACTTAATATAAAAGAATTTATGGAAATAGAGGTTAAGGAGTAAATATCGGACTTAAATTGAAAGGTTTTGGATGGTTGGGAGCAAAAAGGGTAAGCTATGTACCGAAGTTGAAAAGAATTTGTCATGAAGGGGCCATTTGGTAAAATATTGGATCAAATTTGAAAGGATTTTAAGGAGTTAGGGCTAAATGGTAGGTTTTGGACTTAATAAGAAAGGAAATTGAGAAGGAAGGACCGGTTTTATCATTATGGGTCGAAGTTTGAAGAAGCGGGTATATAGCCGTCCACCACCCTCTAAACCCTAACCCTAAGTCATTTGCAGCGACCACCATCCCATACATGACCTATCAGCCGCCATCCTCCTTCTTCCCTTCCGGCAGCCACCAACCTTCGTCGCTGCATTGAACCACCAATTGACTGCCGCCACAACTCTGACGATCGGATGGAGGCTCGATATCGTGGCTGCTATTGTTGCTTTCTCAACCGCCATTCCTTCCTCCCTCCGAGTCGTCGTCATGATGTTGATTATCGCTGCCAGATTGCGCCGCCATCAAGCTTCGCCGCCGTTGGCCACTGTTAGGACAAAAGAATCACGTTGGTTTCAATTGTGTCACCATTCTCGGTGACAAATCTTTTCGCCTCTCCTTCCCCTCCTGTTTCTTCTCCGCAGTTGGTGACCGGCGTCCGCGCTTCCGTCTAGAGGTTGCTCAACACCGTTGATGTTTCCGTTCGCCACATGCCACCGTGAAATGGTGGCTGGGTTGTGGTTTGTGATGCAGTTACTTGTGTGTGCATGTGGCTTTATGTCGACTGGAGATCGTGAAGAACCACCATGGATGCAGGTCATGGTGGCTGCCATAGATAATGAAATTGTTGCCGCAAGTGGCAGTTACTGCCGCCCGTTTCCTGTGCTACTGCCGTCGCCGCCCACCATAGGTGGGTGTTGGGTTATTTTCCGTGCAAAAAGTATGTGTGTCTGCATTTTACTAGTGTGTGTATGTGTGTTATTTGGATTGTGTTGTAAGTTGTAATCAATCAGAATAGTTAAGGAAAACTCATAACCACCACCGTTAGTTGGTGGCCGCCGCCGTGAGCTGCCATTGACCACCACTACCCGAGGTGGTAGTGGGTGGTTCCCGACTAGCAAAACCCTAATGGGCCTAGTAAAACCCTAATGGGCCTTATAAAACCCTAATAGACCTAGTAAATCTCTAATGGGCCCGATGAAGCCCTATTGGACCTAAAGACCCAACCATGTGACTAGTATTAGGCCCGATGGGATGGGCTAGTATTGGGCTGGAAACCCGAATTAGGGTTTGGAAAACCCTAATGGCATAGAACCCTGATTTTGGGGATCATCGGGACCCTACGAGAAGTATTTATTAAACTCAAAATATTAATTAACAATCATTGGCAAATTATCCTAAGGCAATAGTAGACTTAATGGATTAAGTCCTTAATGGGTTAAGTAGGAACATTTAACCCTAATCGTCATTTCATGTGAAAACCCTAATTTCACTTGGGCCTTGAGTTGGGCCTTTCTATTGGACTTTGGTGATTGAGTTGTTGATCGGCCATCCAAGAACAAGCATTTAAATTAGAGTAAATAGATAGACCTTAAGGAAAGACCATGTAGAGGTCTATGGCCAATTTGGAGAATTGGGCCATATGTTGGGCTTTGGCCCATTACTTGACTTTTGGACCTTTGGAGTGTGAGTTGGACATTAGGCTTGGAATCAATTATTAATTGGATATTGTTTGATGTTGACAGTTCGAGAAGCTGTCAACCAGCAGCTGGAGTTTTATCTACGGGACTTTAGCAGTGCCAGGTGAGTTATTCTCAATATATTAACAGGGTCTAAGGCACCAATGTCGGCCCTTATCGGATTTATATCCGGGTTTATTGCATGATATGCTTATTGATTTACATCCTGGTAGTTAGGATGATGTTATGCTTAGTGACCTGGTAGGTTGGTGTCCTGGTTTATAGGATCATGCTATGTTAGTGATATGTTAGATCGGTATCCTGGTTATAGGATGGTTATCATGTTGGTGATCTGTCGATCTGTACGTTATCTGTGCTTGTTGGTTATCATCTATGGAGTGCCCTTAGGGACTGTCGGTGGTCACGTAGGATATCCTGAGAACTCTTGGTCCAGGCTCTCCTGCCTGTTCCTTGTTTGGTTGTGGCTCTAGAGTAGGACTATCTGTTCGGGTGGCTATCTTACCTTTGGTTACTTATGGTTACGCATTCCATGGGGGTTAGCTGGTAGCGGGACTATATGTGGTATGATTAGTGATCTGTTAAATCGGTTTGACTGTGATATATGCTAGCGTATGATATGTATGTGCACATGATTGTTTGATTGGGGGTTGGGTTGAGGCGGTCCTGATTTGACTGTGATATGTGCTAGTTATTTGATATTGTGATATGTTAGAACAGCATGCTAGTACTAGGCTAGGGATCTTCAGGAATTGCATGATAGAATTGCCAGATTATATGATGACTGATAGCCTAGGGTTTCCTTATATGAAATTGACATCATTATTGTAGTTGCTTAGTGTATGCATCACAACCGTACATAATTAAGATCTTATAGCCTAAAAATGTTTGGTTTGGCCTTATTTCATGTTCTTGTTTGATGAAGGGCTTAGGGTAGGATCAAGTATTCGAAATTCTATAAGGTCCAACATTATGTATGGTTAGCATACACGAGTGCTGCAGGGTTGGTGGAAGTTTCATGAATGGGTGGGTTGTGAGAGGTCGGGAGGCCAATTATGAGATATTTAGGATTCCTCTAGGAGTGAGGATTGAGTGCTCGCTATGTTTATGTCTATTGTTAGGGTGTTGTGGTGATACTTGAGACAAATATGGGTAGGTGTGGAAGGTAGTATGGGACCGTACTACTGAAAGCACAGGACCCATATGCGTAGCAAGGAAGTCACAACCCCTAGGGTTTAGTTGGGGGTTTGTTCCCGGTTATTATATAGACTATACGAGATCTTTTTGGAGTATTATCAGAATGATGGTTAAGAGACGTTTTGAGACCGGATCCATATCAGGATCGGGAGTTGGCAGTCAGGATAGGCCAGTATTGTCAGAGGATCGTGTAAGTGAGATCATCTGAGAGGAGGTGACTGAGGTTGTTTCGGGACAGTTGCCGAAGATGTTTGGGTCTATCAATACCACCATGGTTGAGTATTTTTATGAGCGCTATGCAGCCATTGACCAGATGGCTTCCGCGACAGCTTCAACAACTGTAACGATAGTAGGGGAGGACCAGTCGGGCATTCTAGTATCAGGACTTCGATAACGCGAAGCCCCGACTTTCGGTAGGGTTTAGGGCCCATTTATATCCATGAGGTAGCCATATGATGTGGAGGGATATTACTTCACATGCTCATGTCTTATTGACTAGAAGGTTAGGCACGCTCTGAACCTGCTGAGGTCCAGGGTGAAGGACTGGTGGGAACTTGTTGCTGGGATGTATTCTGATGAGCAGCCAGCTACAGTTACTTGGGATCAGGGAGATGTTATGTACTCGTTACCTTCCGCGGGTTGAGCGGAAGAGGCTAGCACATGAGTTATTAGATTTGTGGCTTCGAGGATTTTGCTCGAGGTCGGAATGCGAGTCGCAAGGACCCCAGATGGGAGTGATGATTATGTTCAGCTGGAGTTATGCAGATGGAAGTAGAATGGTTAATTGATGGATTGGAATATCATTTTCTAGGGAAAGGATTGTGCCCTTTCAGTTCTTTCGAGCTTGATGGAGTGAGCAGGCTTGTGACCCTAGGATCAGGTTGTATTCCAGCTCGGGGTCAGTTAGTCATCGGGGTTGGTGACATTATTTCCGTACTGGTGAGCGCGGGTGGATCGATATAGCATGAGTATCTTGTGAGGTGTATGCGATTACCGTACCTACCCATAGGAGCTAAGACCCGATTCACCTTGGATCTCTTGTATCGGGCGGTAAGGATTGATTGTGCGATCTATTGCACTTTTGGGCTTGGAGATTATGTCTTGGGAGTAGTTGTAGCCCGGTTTAGGGCAGAGGTTTCTTCAGATACTGCAGCGCAGCTGTGGACGATTGAGCTGGTGAGTGAGTCAGGGTGCGAACCTTGAACGATATGATTTCTAGAGCCGAGAGTGGGAGATTTGTTGGAGCACTTTGGGAAGAAGGGTATTATGTAGGAGGTCTGCGGACGGGGGCCCACATGATGGTTATGTAGCATTGACAGGATTCAGTGGTTTTAGTAACCGTTATTGATTAGCGGATGAGAGTGCCAAGGGAAGTAATTCGTTGCTGAGGTATTAGTTGGAGTATCTATCTTTTGGTCTTCCATATTTGGATGCAGGGTCATTCAAGTATTAGAGAATGTCGATTCCACTGGTATTCAAGAAGTTTTCACCTCGTTCTTAAAGTGTGTGATCATTTGGAATTGGCTAGTGATGGAGCACTAGTTGATAAGTGCTAGTGGTCATCGGGTCGATCATTGTAAGGCGAGAAGGATTGGGGGTCGTTCAATTCTCATGTGCCTTGAGAATTTAGTCGAATCTAAGTGGGGGAGAATCATCCCGGGATTCGGAAGAGAGAGTGGTTTCGAAACTGGGATAAGTTTCGCATCCTTGTTAGGAAGAAAGGCGGCCCAAGTGGCTGTTTGGTTTGAGGGTTGTGTGAGTTGGGAGTTCGGTAAAAATCCCTAGCATGTGTATCGCGTCTTCTCGGTGCTTGATAGCAGAATTTGGGGAATCACTTTGGGGTTCCAATCATGAATTGAGTTCAGTTCGGGTGTTCAGTCGAGTGTGTGTTAGAGCGAAAGTGTTGTAAGACTGTGGGGATAGCCATAGCATTCACAAGCGATCAGATAGTATGGAAAGTGTTTCTAAGACTGCGGGGGTAGCCGTAGCATTCACTAGCTGTAATATGGTGTGTGAAGTGTTGTGAGACTGCGAGATGATTTGTAGCATTCACGGATTCTTTCAGATGATTAGGTCAGGGTGGACCAGTTTGCAAGATTATGGGTAGACCACAACATGATTAGAATCAGGAAACGGTAGGTCGTTGGAGACCCGACATGATGTAAGACTACAGTATACTAGTAGCGTTAACCTTTTGTATTTGATTCGATGACGACAAGATATTAGACTATGATGGTCGGATGGATCAGAAGGACTGATGGAGCCATGAGTGGCGATATCGCTAGGGCAGTTATTACTAGCCAAAGTTCCTTTGGGAGTCGCGTGGGGCGACTGTGAGATTACTCTTGGCTCAGCATCCGGATAGGACTTCGGTATTCCAGATCGGTTGGGACCCGTGGAGGTCTTAGTGGACTTCAGAAGAAAACAGAAGGTAGCCTACTGTGTAGACCGTTTCTGTGTTTAGGGCGGTATTGACGAATTGGGTTTTTAGGTGTATGAAAGTATCTGTATGTTGGAACCCCAGTTATTAGAAGTTGAATCGTTAGATGAGAGATAAGCGAAATGGGTTCAACAACAATGATTTGGTATGAGCGATCTGTCAGGGAGCTAGACCATCTCGAGACTTCAGATTTCAGATTGAGTAATGTCATCATAATGCGGGGAATTCGTCCATTTTCGGGTTTTAAAACCCAGTTAGGGTTGGTTTTGATTTCCTTGGGAAGGCTGGGATTATGAACGGGACTGTGGCCATGTAGTTCAAATTGTCTGGCGTGTAAGGAATGAGAAGAAACAATTTCGATGACGAAATCAAATTTAAGTGGAGGAGAGTTGTAACATCTCATTTAAAATAGAATAATTAAATAATAAACCGGAACCCCGAAAAGTAATTTTTATTTTTATTTTATATTATTATAGCTCAAAAACAAATAATAATTAGCGGGGTGATGGTTTTAGAACTTATTTTATAAAGATTTTTAGTAGTTAGGGGGCGTTTGGTATCATTTGGAATTAATATAAAAGAATTTATGGAAACAGGGGTTAAGGAGTAAATATCAGACTTAAATTGAAAGGTTTTGGATGGCTGGGGGAAAAAGGGTAAGTTACGTACCTAAGCTGAAAAGAATTTGTCATGAAGGGGCCATTTGGTAAAATATTGGATCAAAGTTGAAAGGATTTTAAGGAGTAAGGGTCTAAATGCTAAGTATGGGACTTAATATGAAAGGAAATTGAGAAGGAGGGACCGATTTTGTCATTATGGGTCGAATTTTGAAGAAACGGGTATATAGTATTCCACCACCCTCTAAACCCTAACCCTAAGTCGTTTGCAGCCACCACCATCCCATACGTGACCTATCAGCCGCCATCCTCCTTCTTCACTTCCGGTGGCCGCCAACCTCCGTCGCTGCCTTGAACCACCGATCGACTACCGCCACAAATCCGACGATGGGATGGAGGCTCGATATCGTGGCTGCTGTTGTTGCTTTCTCAACTGCCATTCCTTCCTCCCTTCGATTCTTCGTCATGCTGTTGATTATCGCTTCCGGATTGCGCCGCCATCAAGCTCCGCCGCCGCTGGCCACTGTTGGGACGGAAGAATCACGCTGGTTTCAATTGTGTCACTGTTCTTGGTGACTGTGACAACCCGAAATTTCTATCTTGTACAACCATTTAATTCAATCAAAGTCAGCCTCGTTTCTGCTATCTTTTAGCATTGTTAAAGGTCTGTTTGCGTGTTCTAAGCCTAGTACATTCAAGGTTTGGGTTTAGGGATAAGTTAACTTAAGTTCGTAGTGTTACATTCGAGCCAAACACTCCTTCAAGAGGAATGTACGATGGTAAACATGGGTGTACGGCCGTACACCAAAGGTGGCGGTAAACTCATTCCCTTATGTATGGTATTCTTTCACTTTTCTTCATTGCTCACACTTCCAAGCCAAGAAATCCAATTCTCTCTCAACTATCATCAAGCTTTTCACCTTGATCTTCAAAAATGTAAGTATTCCTTCCATTGATTAGTTGATACATGGCATTATCTAGTGAAGATCCATGATTTCATCCATGAAATTATCTCTTTTGGTTAGATCTTCAAGTCTCCTTCACTTTCACCAAGAACACCTACTTGTTCTTGGGCCGTGAACTCCTTACGAGCCTTCAAAAGTGTGAGTATCTCTTCCATCTTCTAGTTAAGCTTTATAAACACTTGATTCCTAGCCTTGAAACATCATCTAATGCATGAACACCAAGGGTGTAAGACCGTTCACACCTCATATGGCTATAAACCCTTGTTTAGTGCATGTTTGGGCCTCAAACTCATCTCATGTCCCAACATAGGTTCATGAACACTTAATGGATGCTAGATAGGGCCATAAACACCCTTTTTGCATAATTCTTCCATAATTGTATTGTCGTACACTACATGACCGTACACCCAATGGTCGTACACTACATTGGCCGTACACACCCTTGTGCGGCCGTAAACCCCTTTGAAGATATCATACGTGATTGTAACACTTCAATACAAGTGTTTCCTAGTCCCTAAGGTGGTTTCCTTTCATGGTTAGTTGTATATACACTAATTATATACATATATGTGTCATTATATGCTTAATAGGATCCGTGTGTGCTCGAGATTTCACTTGACACTTAGCATCCTATATCAAACTTACATAAATATCACTCACTACAAGTAAGTTCATACCCCTTAACTTATCTTTTAAATGCTTTTATGGGGGGGGGGGGGATACAAGTAGAAACATTTTAGTTATTATATCAATTACATGTAATTAATAACTACCAACAAGTGGATTTCTTATACTACAAAATTGTGTTATAAAAAAAACAATTTCAAAACCTTTTATAAGCTCACATCAAGTCATCTGTAACCAATCAAATGGTTAAAATTCCTTTTTATGTTTAAAACTCTTTTACATGCTAAACTCTTTATTAAAACTCATTTAAACTTATATATTGTCAAAATCATGTGTGTGTGTGTGTGTGTGTATATATATATATATATATATATATATATATATATATATATATATATATATATAGTTATATAAGTAAGGTTGAAAGGGCTTAGGACTAATAACTCACTTTATTTCCTGTTCCTTTTTTGGTTGTGGAGTTAGGGTATTCGGTTGTTTGTCTGAGTGTCATTTGAATCTTAGTTATATATTATGTATATGTGTATAGATATAAAAGTTCTTACATCAGTTCAGCACCTTTGGGTAGCAAAGGTATACAAACATACCCAGTCAGTCAAACAACATTACTAGTAAACTATAATAGGTATAGTTTAGAGGATCACTACTCACTATTTCTAGTACAATGAAACATACAAGAGTCAGTTCATACATGAGTCAGTTCAAACATACTTTAATGAGAAACAAAGAGAACATACTATAATGAGAAACAAAGAGAACATACACTACACTATACAAAGAGAACATACAATACACTAGAACAGAGAGAACACACTATACAAACACAAGAACACTATAACATTAATGTGAGCCACTACTTCATGGCATGGCAATATACTGTTGTGTCACATTTTGTAACCAGAGTGTCCTAGAGGGAGAGCGTGAATTTGTGTATAGATCTATACGAGACTGACTATCCTACACCTTGCTGCTAGCTACAGTGGGACCTGCAGGTCTACGGGTGACGAATGTCATACCATTTCGATGTCTTCGAAAGTCGTGTTTTAACTAGTTGATTAATCATGGTTACAACTATATCACATTTTACCTTAACTAATCAATTGATTTAAGGTAGTTAGTACAACGGTAATTACTATATACAATACTACAAGTACATCTTTATTATTTTCCCATTACATTCAAATTGTGATCTTCTCACATAAACGGTAATGTAAACTATATTTTTGGTAAATGATAGTCTGTCTTTGGGAAAACACTCACTTTTACAAAGAAACAAACATACAGAACAGTCGTGTCTTGGTAGAAGACTACATTTCAGTTAAAGTAGAAAATATATGATTTTTTAGGAGACACAAACATTTACAAACACTTTCATTAAACATATACAACAACTAACACTAAATAATTATGAACTCACCAGCTCAAATGCTAATCTATTCTTTCAAAATAACTTGTATTCTCAGGTCACCAATAGACAGGTACACATGACCAGGTTTTGAGAAGACGGAGCCCATTCAAGGCTCTTCTTTTATTTTGATTCATATTTTAGTGTCTAACAAACTATACACAGAACACACTTGTATTAAATTATAGTATTAATGCAATGGATGATGTTGTTGCTTGTTTACTATTATGCATTGATATGATATTGTACATGACGTCCTCTGCCCCCGAACGTTTCCGCCGTTCTGGTTTGGGGGTGCGACAGTGACAAATCGTGTCGCCTCTCCTTCCCCTCCTATTTCTTCTCCGCAGTTGGTGACCGACGTCTGCTGCTGCCGTCTGGAGGCTGCTCAACACCGCTGACGTTTTCGTCTGCCCCGTGTCACCGTGAAACAGTGGCTGGGTTGTGGTTTGTGATGCAGTTGCGTGTGTGTGCGTGTGGCTTTCTGTCGACTGGAGATCATGAAGAACCACCATGGTCGCCGGTCATAGTGGCTGCCGCAGATAAAGAAGTTGTTGCCGCATGTGGCCGCTATTGCCGCCCGTTTCCTGTGCTACTATCGTCGTCGCTCACCATAGGTTGGTGTTGGGTTATTTTCTGAGCAAAAAGGATGTGTGTGTGTGCGTTTTATTAGTGTGTGTGTGTTATTTGGATTGTGTTGTAAGTTGTAATCAATTAGAATAGTAAAGGAAAACTCATAACTGATGGGTTTTGAGCATTCTAACACCCCTATGGTGTACATGCAACCCTAGAAACCTTGGATCTATGTTTGACTAAGATACATGCAAATAATTATTTTTCCAAGGTTCTTATCCTATCTAGCAAGGCATGGGGAATTTGAATCAAATAAAGCTAGTAGAATTACTTACCTTGTAGTTGTAGTTGATTGCTTGGAGTTTTAGAGCCTAGCACTAATAGTGTGGATGCCTCAAATGGAAATCACAAATCACCACAAACTTTGGAACTTTGAGAGAATAGTAATCACCTTATTGAAATCGGCCCTCTTAGTATCCTCACTACAACTAGTGTGATTTCAAGAACCAAATCCTCCTTTATATAGTGTGGTGGATTAGGGTTACATCCATGTAAACCCTAATACCCATGTCTTTTCATTTCCATGAGATCCATGGGTTAAAGCTCCATGGAGTATCCATGGACTTTCCAAGCAAGCCTAGCGCATTCCAAATAAGCATTAGCCCACACTATATAAATATAAGAGCCCATATTTAATTAGTAATACTTTTGATCTCTAAATTAATTCTAGATTAATTATAGATCATTACTAAGTAAATAATATTATTTTATATTAATATATTAGAACTTATAATATATTAATAAATCATAACTTATACTATTCTCAAAAGATTATCCATAAATTGTTCGGGTGAAGTGTAACCTAAATGGACCATGCCGGGTCGGGTCAAGTACATACCAAATATAGTTATGGACTTAGACACTATATCCAACAGTCTCCCACTTGGATAAGTCTAATAACTATAGTTGCAAGTATGACTTCAGGAACCGATCAGCAATCGTAGCTCTTTAAACTCGGTTGAACTATGAATGCGCCATTTTAGATAAGTGATCATATAATCCTCTGTTCTAGATATCAACCGTACAAATACATGGAACATGGTCTTGCTTATTGTCCAACATTTGTTTCCTAATTTCCGATTTGTTTGACATAGAACTTAACTGAACACATCAATTTAGTTCTAACCGGGCCCGGTACATAGGTCAAAACAAAATCATCGAGGGGCCCAGATATCGCTTCTAATCCTAGAAGGAACAGATAAACTTCGACTCATATGTTTGCTCTATTACTTGTTGAATTACACACAAAAGCACGGTTTATAACATCGAGTTACCAATGCGTTTTCGTGCAATCAATGCATAACCAACTCATAAGCAACAAATCATATCTCTAGGTTTGAAGACTTATATGATATTACCGTCTCACGATCACTCGAGATAAATTCCATGAAGTGATACCAGTGAGCGTGGGTTGAATCCGATACTCAGAACTTATGAGCACTCATGAGTGTTGTAGCCCCACTTTGTCTAACATCTTAGACCTCTACAAGCCAACCCATAACAGTCTTGATTCATATCTACTTCCAACATATGACCGACTGTGGAGAGTTTGAATAATATGATATAAACCATAACATAATTATTTTGGAAGTCAAAACATGCAAAAAAGAAATAATAGTAAACGATTGACAAGTGATAGCAACACTTTACTCATAAATAATAGCTTTTATTTATCATAAAATGTCAATTACATTTTACAAATTTCAAGATTATCTAACTGCTAAAACTAATATCATCCTTCAGCCCTATGCTCCGAGCATGCTAGAGATGCTTAACCCGAGTCAGTCCCTTCGTGAGGGGATCTGCTGGGTTCTCATCCGATGATACCCTCTTTGCCACGAGGATTCCTTCTTCTATTCGATGTCTGATGAAGTGATATTTTCTGTCAATGTGTCTGGATCTCCCATGATCTCTTGGTTCCTTGGCTAAGGCAACCACACTATTGCTGTCATGGAAAATCTCCATTGGCTCCTTTATAGCTGGTACAACTCCAAGGTCTCCGATGAAGTTCTTTAGCCATATAGCCTCCTTTGCTGCTATATACTCTGATTCACAAGTGGAATTAGCCACTGTCTCCTGCTTGGAACTTTTCCAAGTAATTGCCCCTCCGTTTAGGGTAAAGACCCAGCCCGACTGAGAGCGGAAATTATCCCTGTCAGTCTGGAAGCTAGCATCACTGTACCATACAACTCTCAATTCATCACTCCCACCGAGGGTAAGGTCCTAGTCCTTTGTCCTCCGTAGGTACTTGAGGATATTCTTTACCGCAGTCCAGTGTGCCTTGCCAGGGTTCCCATGATACCTGCTAACCATGCTCAAAGCAAAGGCTACATCAGGTCGAGTAGACGTCATAGCATACATGATCGATCCTACAGCTGAAGCATAAGGTATTCTACTCATTTTTTCTATCTTAGCCTCAGTACTAGGGCTTTGTGTCTTACTCAATCTGGCGTTACTCTGGATGGGTAACTCACCTTTCTTGGAGTTATGCATGTTGAACCTTTTTAACACTTTGTCCACATATGTTCTTTGACAAAGTCCAATTAGTCTTTTACTCCTGTTTCTCAAAATCCTTATCCCTAGGATATAGGCAGCTTCACCAAGGTCCTTCATAACGAAACACTTCCCAAGCCAGGACTTTACTTCCTGCAGGGTTGGGATGTCATTTCCTATGAGTAGTATGTCATCCACATACAGTACCAAAAAGCTCACTATACTCCCACTAGCCTTGATATAGACACAAGATTCATCTTCACTCCTTGAAAAGCTAAATTCTTTGACTTTCTCATCGAAGCAAAGATTCCATCTGCGAGGTGCCTGTTTCAATCCATAAATGGATTTCTTGAGTTTACACACTCTATTAGGGTACTCTGACCTGACAAAACCCTCTGGATGAACCATGTAAACATCTTCAGCCAACTGTCCATTAAGGAAAGCGGTTTTGACATCCATTTTCCATATTTCATAGTCAAGAAATGCAGCAATGGCTAACAGAACCCTAATAGACTTAATCTTAGCTACTGGTGAAAAGGTCTCATCATAATCAACTCCCGGACTTTGAGAATAATCCTTTGCAACCAGTCGTGCCTTATAAGTGTGTACATTACCATCCATGTCGGTATTCTTCTTGAAGATCCATTTGTACCCAACTATCTTACGATCAGGTACATTGTCAACCAAGTTCCAAACTTGATTGTCATACATGGACTATATCTCGCTATCCATAGCCTCTTTCCATTTAGCAGCCTCAGATCCTGCCATGGCTTCCGTGTAGCTGTTTAGCTCATCCAGATTTACCAGTGTGTTATCACTGATAAGTGTTTCACCTTCTGCAGTAATATGGAAACCATAATAATGCTCAGGTGCATTCCTAACTCTGGTGGAACGCCTTAGAGGTATAGATTCTTCAGTCTGCTCAACAGGAGTTTCCTCCTCAGGTTGATGGCTAGGGTTTGAGGTTCCTTCACCACTTGACTCTTGAATTTCCTCAAGGTCAATTTGCCTCCCACTGTCTCCTTGGCTCATGAATTCTCTCTCTCTCGAAAGAATCCTCTTCTTGCTACAAAGACCACATTATCACTGGGTCTGTAGAAGATGTAGCCAAAGGATTTCTATGGATAGCCGATGAAAATAAACCTTTCGCTTCGGGGTTCGAGCTTATCGTGAGTCTCGCGTCTCATGAAAGCCTCGCAACCCCAAATCTTGATGTGGTCTAGATTGGGAACTTTTCCAATCCACACCTCGTGAGGTGTTTTGGCAACCTTCTTTGTAGGGACTAGATTAAGGATGTAGGCGGCAGTCTCTAAGGCAAACCCCCAAAATGAGATTGGTAGCGAAGCTCGACTCATCATGGAACGAACCATGTCCAACAAGGTCCGATTGCGCCTATCAGCTACACCATTCAACTGTGGTGTCCTAGGAGGTGTCAATTGTGAGATAATCCCACATTCCTTAAGATAGTTAAGGAACTCAGTACTAAGATACTCACCACCACGATCGAATCAAAGCATCTTAATGTTCCTTCCCAACTGATTCTCCACTTCTTTCTTAAACTCTTTGAATTTCTCAAAGGTTTCTGACTTATGCTTGATTAGGTAGACATATCCATATCTACTAAAATCATCAGTAAAAGTCACATAGAAACGATTAGCATCTCTTGTGGCGGTTCTGAAGGGTCCACTCACATCTGTGTGTATGAGGTCCAACAAACCTTCACCCCTAGCACAAGTGTCAGTAAAAGGTGACTTTGTCATTTTACCAAGCAAACAAGATTCACAACTATCATCTGACTTTAGGTCAAATGAATCCAAGACTCCATCTTTTTGGAGTTGGCCTATGCGTTTCTTGCTTACATGTCCAAGATGACAATGCCATAAAGATGCTTTATCTAAGCTAGTGGAAGAGTCAATACACAATACATTATTTCCTATATTATCTACAACAGATACAGTTTCATACACGCCATCACAAGGTAATGCTTTAAAATAAAGAACATTATTAAAGAAAGCATCAATAGTGCCATTATTATTATCAAAATAAAAGGTAAAACCTTGTTTATACAATGCATGAAAGGAAATAACATTTCTTGCCATTTCTGGCGAATAACAACATTTATTCGAATCTAATGTAAACCCACTATTTAGCACTAACGAATAAACTCCTATCTTTGTGACAAGTGAAGCTTTCCTGTTTCCCATGATCAAGTTTATCTTTCCCTGCTCCAAATTCTCAATTCTTCTTAGTCCCTGCAAATCAGAACATATGTGAATACCACAACCTATATCAAGGACCCAAGACTTAGAATGAGGTGAGTTATTAGAAAATATAGTGTATATACCTGCATGGTTGGGTTTTACTTTCCCATCCTTCAAATCTTGCTGGTACTTTGGGCAGTTTCGCTTCCAGTGCGACTTTTCATGGCAATGGAAGCATTCATCCTCATTAGGGTTAGCAGAAGGAGTGACAAAACCTTTCTTGGTTTTGCTTGAAGAGGAGCCTTCAAGGTTCTTACCCTTGGTACCCTTCGAAGGGTTCTTTCTCTTCTTCCCTTTGCCATGCCCGATAGCCAAGACATTGGCCGTAGTTGGAGTAGGAGTAGGAGTAGTAATAACCGACTTACCCTTTAGACCACTTTCGGCGGTCTTCAAGAGTCCTTGAAGTTTGCTGAGGGTGACTTCTTCCTTGTTCATGTGATATGTCATGTGGAATTGATCATAACACGATGGTAAGGAGTGCAAAATGATGTCTATTGCTAACTCCTCGGGGAAGTTCACATTCAGCTTCAGTAAACGCTCCACATACCTTTGCATTTTCTGCATGTGGCCCGTGATGGGTTCACCATCCTTCATTGGGGTTGTTATCATGGAGGAGATTATTTCATATCGCTCTTGACGAGCACTTTGATGGTAGCAGTCCATCAAGTACTGGTGCATCTCAAAAGGATAATAGTGTTGGAATAGTGTCTAAGGCTGTAACTATATTAGTCAAGTATTTGATCCGGTTGTGCATAGTCCTTTTGGGTTGCCTTCACCATAGCAACTTGATAGGATGATTTAATAAGAGAGAGTAAATATTATTAATATATTATGGGAATAATATAATGAATAATATATTGTTATTTGATGAATATAAGTCATAGAATTAATTAGAATTAATTTGGTGACTTAAAGAGATTAATTAAATAAAGGGGTATAAACTGTCAATTGTTTGATAGTTAAACTTTGGACTGTAAATCCATTTGGATATGGTATGGACGAATTCTAAGAGATTTAGGATAGCTAAAATCGTCCATATGATTATCTTAGGAATGGATTTGGATAGCCTTAAGAGAAGATTATCTGATAGGGACTTATCTGTAATCCTTAAGGAGTCTACAAGTATAAATAGACCCTATGGCTGATGGAATTCGACACTGAACCTAAAGTAAGGAACCTCTGGTCGAATTCCTCACCTCTCCTCTCTCCTAAATCATCTTCCTTGCTATTGGTGTTTGTAAGCCATTATAGGAGTGACATTTGTGACTCTAGAAGCTCCAAGACCTCAAGATCAACAAGGAACTCAAAGGTATGATTCTAGATCTGTTTCAATGTTGTTATTTAACCTAATTAGTCATTAGAAGACTTGGATTCAAAGCATGTTTATTAGAAAGCCTAGATCCAAGCATTAGGGTTTTGCATGCGCACATAGGAAAGTTCTTATGGCTAAAACCCATAAGTGGTATCAGAGCCTAGCTTGGTTTTCTTTAAATTGTTGCTTGATTAACTGAAACAAACCTGCAAAATTCGATTTTAGGTTTCTGAGTCATGGACTCGGCGAGTCCCAAGGTGGACTCGGTGAGTAGGCCTGACTCGGCGAGTCCCCTTGTGCACTCGGCGAGTCCAGGCGTCAGGAATGGCCAGATTCGGGATTTCTTTGTAATTATCTTATCTAAACTTTCCATAAACTAATTAGATCAATGTTAATTCGTTTTTCTGATAAATATAACTGCAATCTTGATCTAATTAAAGATATTTATCATATAATAAAATATTTGATTTCCTTATATGATAATTAATTAATTATTTTGATTATTTTGGTAATTATCTTAAAAGAAATCTTGAATAAATCAAATATAGATAATTAGGATATTAATTGTTAATTGGAATTATTTGTTATTTGATCCTCCATGTTTTAAATGTTTAAAACTTGCCCTCAAGTTTTGAAATTTATATTTGTGATTAAAAGTTTTAATTTAGACAACTTAAATTTCAAAACCCTAGATTTTAAAAGGTTTAAAATACAACCCTATACTAATATGATATTACTAGTATAATATATATATGTATAACTAAATGCTAGTCTTACCGTTAGTAGGCCTCATTCACGAAGCCGATCTATAAGGTGGGTATAAGGTTGTGGCCTATAAAATGGCGCTTAATGGGTGTACACTCACACCCACCGCTTACTTGATTGGTGGAGGGTCGTTAGCCGAACGGGTAGGATAGGGCAACCTCATCCTCTCATTAAAAGTATAATAAGAAATATAAAGTAACTACACATATTTTAAAATTTCCCAATCTTAGTTACTTTAGGAAAAGTGAATTGATGCAATCCCATGAAATTACACTTTGCACCTTGCTAAGAAGTTAGTGGAGCGTGTGTGGTTTACCGGCACACTAATTGGTTCTAAGCGAAGGTGGCAAAGGGTGATTCATTGTATATCATAGTTCGATGGAGCGTGTGTGGTTTACCGGCACATCGAATAGGTGATCGTTACAATGAAGGCACCATGTGAATTTGCATGGTTATTCACACCCGCTTTGTGATCCTCGGTATCCCAGTCACAAACAAGAGGGGCATATCGAGATTTAAACATGCCATTGAATAGTTTCAATGAATCTCATCCGAACCTAGGAATTCTCAAAAACACTTAGGGCTAATAGTTTAGGTTTTTGTGATGGAGAATTAGTGAATCGTCATTCACTTACCTTCAATTTATTTGCATGTTAGATTACGGCATCCCTTTTCTAATATGTAAATGTCATTGTTGGATCCTAGCCCTAATTTTTCTTATTGGGTGATAATTAGGGATTCATATTCTAATCTATCTTTGTCCTTTTCTAATTATAGATGTCGAACGCAAACAACGTTGCTGCTAGTTCTTTCACGTTGATGAGCCTTTGCCAAAAGGTCACTTTCGATGGAACGAACTTTAGCGAATGGATAAGATACATTCGCACCATTGCTCGCTATGAGGATAAGGAGTATGTCCTTGATGAGAAGCTCGAGAAAAATCAACACCGAAATCGCTACTCCAGCCGAAATCACCGCCTTTGAAACTCATGAGCGAGATGCAACGAAGGTACATTGCATCATGATTGCTACCATGAACTCCGAATTCCAAAAGTCCTACGAGGACATGTACCCGTACGAGATGCACCAAGACTTATTGGAGAGGTACCACCAAAACGCGAGACAAGAGCGGTATGAGATTTTCACTAACATGATTTCCACGAAGATGGGTCATGGAGAATCTCTTACCGTGCACTTGCAAAAGATGCAAAGGTATGTCGACCGCCTTCGCAAGTTAAATGTTGACTTCGGGGAAGACTTGGCGATCGACATGGTGCTTCACTCTTTGCCTCCAATGTACAACCAGTTCAGGATAACCTACCACATGAACAAAGAGGAGATCACCCTAAGCAAACTCCAAGGTCTCTTGAGAGTCGCTGAGAGCAACTTCAAGGACAAGTCTATTGCACCTACTCCCAATCCGCCCGCTGCTCCTGTCTTGGCTATTGGTCAAGGAAAGGGAAAGAAGAGGAAAGCTTCATCAAAGAACCATCGCAAGGTGAAGGCCCGAGATGGTGCCTCTTCTAGTGGGACCAAAATTGATCCCGCTAAGCCCTGTCCTAACCCGAAGGAGGCAGAGTGCCACCACTGCCACAAGATAGGACATTGGAAGAGAAGCTGCCCAGAGTACCTGCAAGCAATCAAAGAAGGAAAGATCAAGCCATCTTTCGCAGGTATATACGCAATCAAATCTAACGATTCTAATCATGCTATTTCTTGGGTTCTTGATACCGGTTGTGCTTATCACATTTGTTCTAATGTGCAAGGACTAAGAAGAAGTAGGGATGTGGAGCAAGGAAGGATCAATCTAATCATGGGGAACAGAAGATCGTCGCCTGTAACCAAGATTGGAGTGTATTCTTTAGTGCTTAGGAATAGTTTGGTTTTAGATTTGAACAATTGTTGCTATTCGCCAGAAATGGCAAGAAACATCATTTCATTTCATGGTTTATATAGACAAGGATTTAGATTTTCTTTTAATAATGAGAATGGTTCTATTTTGGCTTATCTAAATGGTGTCTTTTACTTTGAAGCTATACCATGTAATGGAATATATGAAACTATTATGATTGTTGATAACTTAGGAAATGATGTTTTGAATATTGATTCTTCCACTAGTATGGATAAAGCATCCTTGTGGCATTGTCGTCTTGGACATGTCAACAAGAAACGCATAGCCCAACTCCAAAAGGATGGAGTGTTGGAATCATTCGACCTTAGGGAAGATGACACATGCGAGTCTTGTTTACTTGGGAAGATGACTAAATCACCCTTCACGAGTACATGTGAAAGGGGTGAAGGTCTATTGAACCTAATACATACCGATGTATGTGGACCGTTTAGATCAACCACGAAGGATGGGAACCGCTTCTACGTGACTTTTACCGATGACTATAGTAGATATGGGTATATCTACTTAATCAAGCAAAAGTCAGAAACCTTTGAAAAGTTCAAAGAGTTCAAGAATGAAATGGAGAATCAATTGGGCAGGAAAATCAAGATGCTTCGATCCGATCGAGGAGGAGAGTACCTAAGTCTTGAATTCCACGATTATCTCAAGGAGTGTGGAATAGTTTCGCAATTGACGCCTCCTAGGACATCACAGTTGAATGGTGTGGCAGAAAGGCGTAATCGAACCTTATTGGATATGGTTCGCTCTATGATGAGTCGTGCTTCACTACCTATCTCTTTTTTGGGGGTATGCCTTAGAGACTGCCGCCCATATCCTTAACCGAGTCCCTACCAAGAAGGTTGCCAAAACACCTCACGAGATGTGGACAGGGAAAACTCCCTCGTTGGCACATATCAAGGTTTGGGGTTGCGAGGCTTTCGTAAGACGAGATACTCACGACTAGCTTGAACCTCGAAGTGAGCGATGTATTTTCATCGGCTACCCGCAGACATCTTTTGGATATCTCTTCTATAGACCGAAGGACAATGTGGTCTTCGTTGCGAGGAGAGGAGTTTTCTGAGAGCGAGAACTCATAAGCCAAGGAGACAGTGGGAGGCAAATCGAGCTTGAAGAGATTCAAGAGTCGATAGATGAAGGAACCTCTACCGCTGGCACTCAACCCGATGAGGAAACTTCGGTTGAACCGATTGACGAATCCTTACCTCTTAGACGTTCCGATAGAGTTAGATTTCTACCCCAGTTTTATGGTTTTCATATTACTACCGAAGGGGACACGTATATTAGTGATGGTACACTAATAAATCTTGATGAACCTAATAGCTATATGGAAGCCATGGCAGGCCCGGAGTCTGCGAAATGGAAAGAGGCAATGGATAGCGAGATCCAATCCATGTATGATAACCAAGTTTGGAATTTGGTTGATTATGTGCCTGTACGTAAGACCGTTGGGTGCAAATGGATCTTCAAGAAGAAGACCGACGTGGATGGAAACGTGCACACATATAAAGCGCGATTGGTTGCGAAGGGCTTTACTCAAACTCCTGGAGTTGACTATGATGAGACCTTCTCACCAGTTGCGAAGATTAAATCTATTAGAGTGATGCTAGCTATTGCTGCATTTCATGATTATGAGATTTGGCAAATGGATGTCAAGACCGCTTTCCTTAACGGGAAGTTGGCTGAGGATGTTTACATGGCTCAGCCCGAGGGGTTTGTGGATCCGAAGCATCCGAATAGAGTGTGTAAGCTTGAGAAGTCCATTTATGGACTTAAGCAAGCATCTCACAGATGGAATCTTTGCTTCGATGAGAAAGTCAAAGAGTTTGGATTTGTACAAAGCAAAGACGAGTCTTGTGTATATGTCAAAGCCAGTGGGAGTATAGTAAGCTTCCTCGTTCTATATGTCGATGACATATTACTCATAGGAAACGACATCCCGACTCTGCAGGAGGTTAAGTCCTGGCTCGGGAAGTGCTTCGCTATGAAGGAGCTCGGAGAGGCTTCTTACATTTTGGGAATAAGGATAGTAAGAGAAAGAAGTAAGAGACTAATTGGACTTAGTCAGAATACTTACTTAGAGAAGGTACTAAAATGTTTTAGTATGGAAAAATCAAAGAAGGGAGAACTACCGATACAAAGTAATGCCAAATTGAGTAAGACTCAAAGTCCGAGTACCGAAGCTGAGATAGCAGAAATGAGCCGAGTACCATACGCTTCCGTAGTTGGCTCAATCATGTACGCTATGACTTGTACTCGCCCTGATGTAGCCTTCACTTTGAGCATGGTTAGCAGATATCAAGGGAATCCTGGCAAGGCACATTGGATTGCGGTGAAAAACATCCTTAAGTACCTTCGGAGGACGAAGGAATGGTTCTTAGTCCTCGGAGGGAGTGATGACTTGAAGGTGCGAGGGTATAGTGACGCCAGTTTTCAGACCGACAGGGACAATTACCGTTCGCAGTCGGGCTGGGTCTTTACCCTAAATGGAGGAGCAGTGACATGGAAGAGTTCCAAGCAGGAAACCGTAGCTGATTCAACGTGCGAATCAGAGTACATTGTAGCGAGCGAAGCGTCGAAGGAGGCAATATGGCTAAAGAACTTCATCGGTGATCTTGGAGTTGTACCTGCCATAAATGAGCCAATGGAGATTTTCTGTGATAGCGAAGGCGCGGTTGCCTTGACCAAGGAACCGAGGGATCATGGTAGATCAAGACATATCGACAGAAAGTATCACTTCATTAGACATCGTGTAGAAGAAGGACAACTCGTAGTGAAGAGGATATCATCAGAGGATAACCTAGCAGATCCGCTTACGAAGGGACTGAGTAGGGTTAAGCACTTGCAGCATGCTAGGAGTATTGGGCTGAAGGATGATATTAGCATAGATTAGATAGTATTAGAAACGTGTAATAGATAAATGTAATTGACATTTGATGATTAAATAAAGGAGTTTTATTTATGAGTAATGTTACTATCTTATGTTAATTGTTTAGCTATTGTTTCACTTTGCATGTTTTGACTTCCAGAATAATTGAGTTTATTAGGAATAATCGAATTGTTCAAATGGTCCATAATCGTTCATATGTTGGGAGTAGATATGAATGAAGATTGTCATGAATTGGTGTGTAGAATGTCTAAATGGTGTTAGACATAGAAAAAGATTGCTGCAACGTTCATGAGTGCTTATGAACTAGTTTTGAGCATTGGAATAAACCCGCGCTTGCTGGAATCACCTTATGGAATACGATATAAAAAGTGATCGCAAGACGATAATATCATATAGTCTTAAAAACTAGATATATGGTTTATTATTTGTTAATTAATTGTACATTGATAATACGAAAACGCATCAGTAACTTGGTGTTATAAAACGTATTGTTGTGTATAGTTGGTTAATGAATAAGTAAATGCATATAAGTCGAAGTTTATCTGTAACTTTTATCTAAGAAGGTAAAAGCGATATCTCGGCCGCTCGATGATTTGATTTGACTTATGTGTCGGGCCCGGTCAGAACTGAATTGATGTGTTCGATTAAGTTCTATGTCAAATAAATCAGAGATCAAGAAACCTAAATGCTTGACTAACCATTCCATAGGATTGTCAACATGATATCTAACAGAGGACTGTACGTTCCCTTATCTAAAGGACAAGATTGATTAGATCAGAGTTGACAGCGTCTTTGAGAGCTACGATTGCAAACCGAATTGTACTTGTATATTTACTAGACTTATCCAAGTGGGAGACTGTTGGAATAGTGTCTAAGGCTGTAACTATATTAGTCAAGTATTTGATCCGGTTGTGCATAGTCCTTTTGGGTTGCCTTCACCATAGCAACTTGATAGGATGATTTAATAAGAGAGAGTAAATATTATTAATATATTATGGGAATAATATAATGAATAATATATTGTTATTTGATTAATATAAGTCATAGAATTAATTAGAATTAATTTGGTGACTTAAAGAGATTAATTAAATAAAGGGGTATAAACTGTCAATTGTTTGATAGTTAAACTTTGGACTGTAAATCCATTTAGATATGGTATGGACGAATTCTAAGAGATTTAGGATAGCTAAAATCGTCCATATGATTATCTTAGGAATGGATTTGGATAGCCTTAAGAGAAGATTATCTGATAGGGACTTATCTGTAATCCTTAAGGAGTCTACAAGTATAAATAGACCATATGGCTGATGGAATTCGACACTGAACCTAAAGTAAGGAACCTCTGGTCGAATTCCTCACCTCTCCTCTCTCCTAAATCATCTTCCTTGCTATTGGTGTTTGTAAGCCATTAGAGGAGTGACATTTGTGACTCTAGAAGCTCCAAGACCTCAAGATCAACAAGGAACTCAAAGGTATGATTCTAGATCTGTTTCAATGTTGTTATTTAACCTAATTAGTCATTAGAAGACTTGGATTCAAAGCATGTTTATTAGAAAGCCTAGATCCAAGCATTAGGGTTTTGCAAGCGCACATAGGAAAGTTCTTATGGCTAAAACCCATCAAATAGTCCTCGTAGAACTTTTGGAGCTCGACTGTCATGGTGGCCATCATGATGCATGCCACTTTTGTAGCATCTTTTTCATGTACCTCATATTCATCAAGCTCTTCAGGAGTAGCAGTTTGCTCGGGTACCTTTAGCTCCTTGTCGAGAACATATTCTGTGTTCTCATACCGAGTGACCATCTTGATGTTCCTGATCCAATCAATAAAGTTGGATCCATCAAAGATGACTCTCCCATAAAGATTCTTGAGAGAGAAGGAGTTAGTAAGGTTTGAGCCAGAAGCATTGTTATTGGAAGACATCTGAAAGGAAAAGGGAATAAATTAGATAAGATTTAGAGATAGTCCTTAATAAAACACCCAAATGTAGTATTAAGGCTAGGACCCAACACAATATTTTATAACTTAGAAGAGGGATGTTGTAATCTAAGCTATAAGATATTTGAAGGTAGGTGAATCACGATTCACCAATTTCCACCATGAAAAATGAAATATTTAATTAGGTTTTAATTGGTTTAGAAACTCCTAGATTTTTTGAGATTCATTGAACTTTCTTCAATGGCATGTTTCAATCTCAAGTGTGCCCTTCAAGTTTTGTGACTGGGATGCCGAGGATCACAAAACAAGGTGTGAACTAACCATGCAAATTACTTGGTACCCTTAATGTATTACCCCTCAATCGATGTACCGGTTAACCACACACGCTCCATCGATACTATGATAAACATTAAGTCACCCTTTACCTACTTTGTTAAGTTCAAGTTAGTGTGCCGGTTAACCACACACGCTCCACTAATGACTTAAACAAAGTGTAAAATGTAATTTCATGGATTAACACCTTATTCACATTTTCCTAAAATAACTAAGATTGACAATTTAATAAGGTTTACTTACTTTAGTATTATCATTATACTTTTAGTGAGAATTTATAAGTCCTTGTCCTACCCGTTTGGCTAACGACCCTCCACCGATCAAGGAAGCGGTGGGTGAGAGTAGACACCCATTAAGTTGCCATTTTATAGGCAACAACCTATACCCTCTTATAGACCGGCTTCGTGAATGAGGCATACTAGCGGTAAGACGACTTGATCTTATATATATATATATATATATATATATATATATATATATATATATATATTATTAACTTATAATATTATAAAGTATAAGGGTTGAATTTTAACTTTTAAAATTCTAAGGGTTGGAACTAAAGTTTTAATCATGAATTTACTTGTTCCAAAACTTGAGGGCAAGTTTTGTAAACTTCCAAAACTTTTTCATTTAATTGAGTATTAAAATGAAGACTTTTTCATTTTTCTAACTCTTGTGTTCTTTTAATGGTTTTTATTAAAGTGTGACCTTTAGTTTTCCATAACTTGAGGACAAGTTATGGACTCCATTAAAACACTTTAAGATCAAGAATTAAACTACCAAGTAGGTTACAAACAATTCCTAAGATCATCTAATCTTCATAAGTTCTAGAACATGAATATGAACATTTCAAGAATCATAAATTACTCATAAAACTTGTAATTTTTGATAATAACCATTGTAAATGGATTAGCATAAACATTACACCATCTAAAACAAGTTTTATAACACCAAAACAGTTTAGGGTAATGTTTCTAGTCCATTTCCAGCAGCAAAACTCGAAAAATTGGACACTGCAGCCTCTACTCGTTGAGTGCATGAACAGACTCGACGAGTAGCATGCATTTCTTCATGGACTCGGCGAGTTCATACGACAGTGAACAAAAATTTTTAATTTTCAAGCTTTTTGCATCAAGTATCAAGTAAACAAGCCTAGGCTCTGATACCACTGATGGGTTTTGAGCATTCTAACACCCCTATGGTGTACATGCAACCCTAGAAACCTTGGATCTATGTTTGACTAAGATACATGCAAATAATTATTTTTCCAAGGTTCTTATCCTATCTAGCATGACATGGGGAACTTGAATCAAATAAATCTAGTAGAATTACTTACCTTGTAGTTGTAGTTGATTGCTTGGAGTTTTAAAGCCTAGCACCAATAGTGTGGATGCCTCAAATGGAAATCACAAATCACCACAAACTTTGGAACTTTGAGAGAATAGTAATCACCTTCTTGAAATTGGCCCTCTTAGTATCCTCACTACAACTAGTGTGATTTCAAGAACCAAAGCCTCCTTTATATAGTGTGGTGGATTAGGGTTACATCCACGTAAACCCTAATACCCATGTCTTTTCATTTCCATGAGATCCATGGGTTAAAGCTCCATGGAGTATCCATGGACTTTCCAAGCAAGCCTAGCCCAATCCAAATAAGCATTAGCCCACACTATATAAATATAAGAGCCCATATTTAATTAGTAATACTTTTGATCTCTAAATTAATTCTAGATTAATTATAGATCAATACTAATTAAATAATATGATTTTATATTAATATATTAGAACTTATAATATATTAATAAATCATAACTTATACTATTCTCAAAAGATTATCGATAAATTGTTCGGGAGAAGTGCAACCCAAATGGACCATATCGGGTCGGGTCAAATATAGTTATGGACTTAGACACTGTATCCAACAATAACCACCTCCATTAGCCGCCATTGACCACCACTACCCGAGGTGATAGTGGGTGGTGCTCGACTAGCAAAACCCTAATGGGCCTAGTAAAACCCTAATGGGCCCAATGAAGCCCTAATGGACCTAAAGACCCAATCATGTGACTAATGGGCTAGTAAAACCCTAATGTTCTTTTGGCTCAAACCCATCAGTTACAGACATCATGGTCTATTCCAAGACCCAATAACAACATGAGGAGCATCTGAGGGAGGTATTAGAGACTCCAAGGAAGGAGAGACTGTATGAGAAGTTCTCCAAGTGTGAGTTCTAGTTGCGCGAGGTGCTGTTTCTGGGGCACCTTGTCAACCAGAATGACATTCCGGTCGAGTCGGTGATGAGGTGGGAGGTTCCGAGGTCTCCATCTGAGATTCTGAGTTTCCTTGGATTGGCAGGTTACTATCGGAGATTCATTTAGGATTTCTCCAAGATAGTGGTTCCTTTGACTCGATTGACAAAGAAAACCGCCACGTTTCATTGGGGGCCTGAGCAATAGATAACTTTTGAGACCTTGAGATAGAGATTGTGTGAGGCGCCGATTCTGACCCTGCCATAAGGTGTTAAGGATTTTGTGGTTTATTACGATGCATCGATCATGTGTTTGGGTGCAGTAGGGTCATGTGATTGCTTACGCTTCGAGGCAAATGAAGATTGAAGCCTCATGAGGTGAATTACCCTACGCACGATTTGGAGTAGGGGCAGTGGTGTTTACCATTAATATTTGGCGACATTACCTCTATGGGGTCCGCTGTACTATCTACACGGTTCAAAAAAGCTTGAGGTATTTGATGGATCAGCCAAATCTGGATATGAGGCAACATAGATGGTTGGATGTGGTAAATGATTATGATTTTGAGATCCTTTATCACCCAGGGAAGGCCGATGCGGTGGCTAATGCTCTCAGCCGCAAGGCGATCACGGCTCCGATCATGGATTTATGTTTGAGGATGACAGTGATTACTCCACTATTAGAGCAGATTCAAGAGGCTAGGTTGAGGCTATGAAGGAAGAGCACCAAAAGAATGAGCGTATACTGGTCGGGTGGCTTCCTTCGATTATGATAGTCGAGGATTACTGACCCTACATCGGAGGGTGTGGGTTCCATACTGGGGTGGTGTGTGGAAAATTCTAATGGAGGAGGCGCACAATTCGAGGTTCTCTATTCATCGCGGAGCGACAAAAATGTATAGATACCTCCGAATTGATTATTGGTGGCCATGCATGAAGCGAGATGTGGAATGGTATGTGAAGAGGTGCTTGACTTGCAGGAAAGTTAAGGCCGAGCATTAGCACCCCACTGCAAAATGGAGTCGTTGGATATTCCCATTTGGAAATGGGAAGAGATTATGATGGATTTTATCAACAAATTGCCTCGGACAACGTGTAGAGTGGATTCGATATGAGTCATTGTGGATTGATTGATCAAGAGCGTACATTTTGTCCCGATTCAGGAGAGCATCTCTACCGAAAAGTTGGCAGCCATATACATTTGGGAGTTTGTGGCACGACATGGGGTGCCGGTTTATATGGTCTCTGATAGGGATGTTCGGTTCACTTCTAGGTTCTGGAAGAGACTCCACGGGGAGTTGGGTACTCGTTTGCATTTCAACACGACTTTCCATCCATAGATCGATAGACATAGTGAACGGATTATCCAGACCGTGGAGGATATGCTTCAGGTATGTGTATTTTGGTGGAAGTTGGGATACGTACCTCCCTTTGGCGGAGTTTTTGTATAACAATAGTTATCACGTCAGCATCTATCGACCTCCTTTTGAGATGCTCTATGGGAGGAAGTGTAGGACCCAGATATGTTGGGGGGAGGTCGGTCAGCGGGTCATGGGGAGTATTGAGGTAGTACTCAAGACTACTGAGATGATTCAGCAGGTACGTGGTAGACTTCAGACAACGCCGAGTCGACAGAAGAGCTACGCAGACAGACGTCCGTAAGACTTCGAGTTCCAGGTTTGGGATATGGTACTCCTGAAGCTATCACCTTAGAAAGGTGTTATCTGATTCAGGAAGCAGGGCAAGCTAAGCCCTATATATATCGGTCCTTTTAGGGCTCTAGCTCGGGTGGGCAGGGTGACGTATCGTTTGGATCTTCCGGAGGAGCTCAGTCAGATTCTCAGTACTTTTCAAGTCTCTCAGCTGCGTAAATGTTGGTTGATGATTCCGCAGTTGTTCTGTTGGAGGATATTCAGGTGGATAACCGCCTAAATTACACTGAGAGATCGGTGACGATCCTTGACCGGAAGACGAAAACCTTGGGGAACAAGGTTGTGAGATTGGTGAAGGTGCAGTGGAAACACCGAAAGGGTTCTGAGTGGACATGGGAACTTGAGGAAGAAATGAAGGAGCATTACCCAGAGTTATTTGCGACAGCAGGATTCGAGGACGAAGTCTGATTCAAGCGAGGGGGAAATGTAATGCCCGATTTGTTTGGTAAACTGTTACGCAAAATTATTTCATTTAAATTTAAATATTGAAAAACTCTTTTATGTTAAAAAATAAGTTTATTTAAACTTTATTTTATTTTAACAGCATACAAACATTAAAAAACAAACAATCTTCTTTTTATAGACTACAGATGTTTGACCCACCTCTTCTATTGCAGAGGGCTACAGATATGGTTTGCAGACTTTTTTGTGTATGCAAATACAAACATCACCTAATATACCAAGATTTTTCTCACTCTCTTTCTAAAGACCGTCTCAAAGGCTTAAAGGCTAAAATACAAAACAGATAACCGAACCAAATATCTTATTCAATCCTAATTCAGTTTCATATCGATTATGATTAGGTTATTTGGTCCAAACACTCCTTAATTATAGATGTGTTGATATACACTTGAAAATAGAGCCTTGTAATGGTCGACATTATTAAATCATGAAAGCTACCATAAAGGTGAATAAGACGTAAAAATAAAGGAAGATAAAGCCATCATAAGATTAATTGAGTTACCTCTCATTCCCTATCTTTGTTTGCCGTGAATAGATTTATATTATTTAAATATATACCTAGGTATCCACTTTAAGGTCAATATCAATAATGAAATTGTTTTTACCTATTATTGAATATCATAAATTTTGGATATGTTTAAAACTTTCAATTGGATTATTGTTATTAGAATTAACTAAATAAACAATATATGATAAATATGATTAAGTGGGATTCTTAAGAAATGGTTGTCCAAATTTATTAATTAGTTTAATCATATGTACTATTAAGTAATAAATTATCTACTTAATTAACTTGCAGACTCGAATAATTTTTTTCACACAACTCAATTAGGCCCGACGACTCATTTAATTGTGAACAGACCGAAAACATTATTATGTATGTTAATGAATATTAAGTAATTTTAAATGCTCTTTTAATTTATTCACTTACGATTATTGAATACTTTTTTTTGAACAGCGGAATTTAACATAAAAAACTAGCAAGAAGCTAGAGAAAGAAAGATTCTGTAACCATGAGGTCCAACTAATTTTAGCTTTTCTATATCTATTAGAAATCCAAAAAATGATCTATCAATGACCTCATCTAAAATAAAAAATTTCTTGGGAAAAGTCGTTCCAAAAATGATGGAATTACGAAAATTCCATAAACACCATAACATAGTGATAATGACCGCATCAAAGGCTTGACGTTGCCCTCTTTTTAACGAAAGAGAATCAGACCACGAAAGAAGGTGATCAATAGAGCACATAGGAGGAGTTTGGACGCCCCGCCAAAGAGCAACACGAGTCCAAATCTCAATCAGTTGATTACAACCAGCAAAAAGATGATCAATAGATTCAACGGTATTGGAACATACCGGACAAATGATCGAATCCATAGTTATTCCACGAAGAGAAAGAATCTCTCTAAATGGGATACTTCGAAGCTGCAATCTCCAAATAAAAAAAAATTGTTTATGGTTTCTGATTTGAATTTGAATATAACTATTGTCGTTTGGGTATTAATTTTTTTTTTCTGACTTATTCATTATAACTGATAAAAAAGAAGGACAACAACGAGATAAATATTCATGGGTTGGACTGACATTCCGTTCTCTATTTTCTTATTTTTGAGAATTTGTTTCCCTATTTAAATGTTTTATTCATTTATTAATATAATTGTTGTCTATGAATTTTATAACTATCTATAAAGTGTTTTATTTATTAATGAATATAACTATTGTGTTTTGTTCATATATATATATATATATATATATATATATATATATATATATATATATATATATATATATATATATATATATATATATATATATTAATAATAATAATAATAATAATAATAATAATAATAATAATAATAATAATAATAAAATCAAATAAAATTCTCAAAATAATTCTTTTATGAACAAAAATCGTATGAATCAGACTATTAATTTGTCAACGAATAAAAATCAATTATCATATTTATATTATAAAGACCATTAACTTGAATTAAAAAAAAACTCAAATTAGATATTCATCAATGAACACAATTTAACTTCAGAATAAAAACAAGTTTTGTTGATTTATGAAAAAAAAAACCAAGTGATTTAGTTAAAATATGCTTTGATTTTTAATTGGTATAAAAAAGAGTATGGATTTACATTTTAAGCATGTAGATCTGAAATCTTCGTCTCTTTGGGAAGCTCTAGAAGGTATAAAGTCTTGAACTTTACTTGTATTCTTAGAGATCTAGCCATATGGAGTTTTATGAGTTTTGTTTTGAGTTGTGCTAAGTCATAAAAATGCTTCCTTGACTCATTTAGTGCTTGCATGCAAAGTGTGGAGGTCTTTAGTGGTTAAGACCAACTAGGAAGTTGGTTTTGAGTCTTAATGATGCACACAAAACCATAAAGTTGGAAACTTTGTGGTTAAGAGCACCTTCTTGGACTTGGATCTGGTTATTGGACGTTTGGACTAAATGGATTAAGCCCTTATTCGAAGTTTTGCATGGCCATCGGGTACAATGGGTATACCAGGGCGTACGCTAGGCGTGGGTGGTGAACTGCATGTTTCTTGGTCAAGACGGAGTACGCTGAGCGTAAATCTGGGTACGCCCTCCGTACTCAGTCAATTGGATTTAGCAAGTTTGGGCTTCTAGTTGGGCCACCTTTTGGGCTTGGGATGCTTGGGACCTTATTGGACCATCTGAGTATTGGTGTTTTGGGCTAAGTGAAGGGTTGAACTTTAGGGTAAGGCCCAAGTAGGAGTTTGGGCCCAATTTGGAAAACTGGGCAAATTATGGACCTTTAGTGATTACTTAGTTTTGGACCTTTTGGATCAAGATTTGGGCATGGATCTTAGCCTAACTAGGAAAAGGGTAAAGTGGTATTTTCCCTAATTATGGTCTAATAGCTGAGGGTTGTCGTTCAATTATTAATTGGATGTTTATGTTTTTGTGATAGCATAGGGATTTGAGTGAGCCAGCAGCCGGAGACTTTCAGTGTGATTCAGCAGTGTGAGGTAAGTTTTCCCCAATGTACTTATAGGTCGACTTCACTAAGGCCGGCCCCTGTAATGTTATCCTGATTATCGTATGATCGAGTATTGTAGTGATTTGTTAGATCTGTATCCGGGTAGATAGGATGATGCTATGCTTAATGATCCGTAAGATCTGTCTGCTTGTTATTGGCTTATTAGTTGTATAATTATTTGTTATATATGTGTGCTGACACGGTGTATGTGTGGTGGGGTTGAGGCGGTCCTGCTTTGTGCTGAAGGCCAACAGACCCAGGGCAACCCGAATAGATTGAAGGCAAATGTGATGTACCAGTCAGGCCGAAGTCCTGTAGAACTGTCCAGATAGGCTTAAGGCCCGGTGTGGCGTACCAGTCATGTTGAAGGTTCTATGAGCGGTCCAGGTAGACTGTAGGCCGGTGGGGCGTTCCAGTCAGACTAAAGGTCTTGTATGCATGTTGTTTATTGCTATTATGCTGGTTTTGTGTTGTGTTGGTATTTTCGGAGAACTCACTATGCTTTGGGCTTACAGTTTTGGGTTATGTTTCAGGTAACTCAGATGATCGTGGGAAGGCGAAGGCGTGATCATGCACCTCCTCATGCTTTTTTATGATTTTGGGAAATTCTGATAATAGACATGTTTTAGAAAACTATTTTGTAACAAATGATGAATTGGGTTGCTTAAAAAGTTTAAATTTTTCGTGAATTTTATGGATGTTACAATTGACTGAAATATGAATTATAGAGACGAAAGTAAATAAACATGTATAAGTACTGCAGTGAGTCTGTGTGTCTATAGTGTGCAAAGTACATGTGTATTTATAGTCTAGTCTAAGTAATAATATGCCTGATATTTCCGGGATCCTCTCGAATAACTATAAACATGTTGGCTTGACTTGGTATTTCTGGATCGCCTGGTAAAAGTATTTCCTCGTTACGAATTAGTCTTATGTTGACTATTTTTGCACATGTGAGAATAAAACTAGAAATATATCTGTTAGAAATGTTAGAAAATAATATTAATCATAATGGTCAGGATCCTGAGATATGTTCGGGATTCTAAAAATTCTTAAAGATCTGGGATCTAAATACTGTTGAGGACCTTGGCTGTAACAATATATATATATATATATATATATATATATATATATATATATATAGAGAGAGAGAGAGAGAGAGAGAGAGAAGGGAAGAGAGATTCAATTGAGACCATGCTAATTTTATGAGATATGATGACACAATCATAGCCAGTCATCTTGGAGATCAAAAAAATAAAAATGCAAAATTATAAAATGCAAAATAAAAGGAAAAATCTGAAATTATTTGTTTAAATATTATTTTCGTTATTTAACTTATCCAAAAATAAATTTAAAATAAAAAACAAATATAATATAATAAAATAATAAAATAATAAAAAAATTAAAAAAATTATCGTTTTTCTCGAAATATAAGTGAAATATTTTAATAGAATATTACAATGTAAATAATCAAATCGATTTTTTAGAATGTTAAAATATACTAATATTTTTACTAAAATTTGTAGATATGTTAAAATATATTAATATTCTACTAAATTGTTAAATTTGTTAGAGTATTCTAATATTCTATTATATTTTTTTGAATATTTTTATAGTTTAATATTCTAGTAGAATATTATAACATTCTAAAATTTTGATTTGAATATTTACACTATAATATTTTATTAGAATATTTCACAAAATATTTTGAAAAAACGGTAATTTTATTTATTTATTTTTGGATAAAATAAATAATGAAAATAATATTTAAAAAATATTCAAAAATTTTCATTAGTTTGCATTTTAATATATTGTTTTGATCTCCAAAATGAATTGTTAGAATTGCGTCCCAATCTCACAGAATATAGTGGTCTCATATTAATCTAAACACACACACACACACACACACACATATATATATATATATATATATATATATATATATATATATATATAGAGAGAGAGAGAGAGAGAGAGAGAGAGAGAGGAATGATCATTTGAAAACTCATAGTTTCCCGAGAACCTAAGAACTAAAAGTCATTCGTTAGATCAAAAAAAGGATGGTCAAGATGCTTTGTGGCACTTTTGTAAATAAATTAGAAAGTAAATGAACGGGGATACTGAAACAAAATGGAATTGGGGGTATTTTAGGGATATAGATATTGACCCCGTTTAGAGAACGTCAATCTAGACGCCTCGTTCCGAGTTTTGATGATGATACCTTCTGGTGGATGATTTCTCTGTAAACCTTTACATGACTGCCATGAAGTTCGTCAATCTCCCCTAGAAACCACATCACCGCCATCACCTCCTGTAAGACATATACCATCTCCATCGTCTCCTATAAATTGACGATCTCTTCTCCTTCCTCCCTATATCGGTCTACATCTCTTTCATTCAAAGATCTTCCACATCAGCCTCCCTCCTTCTCCGCCGACCATCAACAAATCATCATTAATCACACGGTGGAGGTAATTTTCTTCTGATCATTGAATTTTCTAGTTTTTGTTCGGTTCCTAAGATCCAAAAATGACAGCTAGGGCATATATTAGGTTTCAAAGTTTTGAATTCTCTACCTTGTTTTCTACATATATCACGTATCAATTGATCAATTTCGTTCCATGGATTAACTGATCTAATCTGTGCCTGAGTCTCATTCATCTCCTCAAATGGAAACATTCTCCACTGAAGGTTCAAATATGGTTTCCATGTCATGTGCTTTGACACTTGGTTCGGATCTCAATCCTCCTATCCGTCTTGTCGCCATATCTTATTAGCATCGCCAAGATGTAAGAATTGAGGTGAAGTTCCCGTGGATGAATCCACTACAACTCAAACTAATGCTTCAATCGATAGGTTTTTTCCCTAATTTGAAAAGTAGCAATTTGATTCATTTCAATTTGTAGTAAGGTTTAGAATTGTACAGTGATTAATCATGTGAAAAATTACTATTTTATTTAGTTCATCGGAAGTGAGATCTGTTATTTAGTTCATCGAAAGTGAGATCTTACTATTTCGTCAATGATTATGTTGAATTTTATTGTTTTTTTTTGTGTTAATTCATTTGATTATCAATTAGAGATAAATTTGAAATCATGTTGAACTAGTTGAACTTTCATGAACGGGTAATTGAGTTTATTGTGGGGGGAATTAGTTAGTGGTTTTGTAATTAAAATACCAGATAAGTTATTAGTAGTTTTTACTTTTTAGGATTTGATTTTAATTAAATTTTAACGCAAATTAATAGTGAGATAGGTTAATTCTTATTGACTTGATTAACTGATGTAAGATGATTTGTGTTTAGGTTTATTTATCTTATTTTCAAATAGGACCTTTTGGAGATTATTTAAGAATTTGATGATTATTTTCTTCGGGCGGTGGATTTCGGCTGAAAATGTCGGCTTTATTGGAGGTTTTGACTTGCACCTTTCCGAACGAAACATCCTCAGGTAAGACCCATAATTTAAATAAATAACTTTCAATTAAATAGCTTGAAATTTTATGTTCATGAAATGTATAATTGCTATTGCTTTGTGTATAAGTTCTCATTACATGATTCCTCTAAATTAGTTGATGTGAGCTCTAGAAAAATGTTACAAAATTATCATGAGAATTTGAGTAATATGATGCACTTTTTCTTTTTGCAACTTTAATTTATGATGTTCTTTGTCTCTTGTAGCCCAAATTATGGTCACAACAAGGTTGCATACATCCAGTTTCAAACAAGGTCAGGTGATAAACCCATGACAATAAACTTCACCTGTGAGAAAAGCGGTAAATGCTGGCATGAGGACTAAAATTCAGACTAAGGGAAACCTACATTTTTGCCTCAAATATTGAAACGAAGTGTTTCTACTATACTTTTGGTACTAATGAAATAAAGGTATGATTTTTTTATCTGTTTTACCTTTTTGATAACAAACATGAATCTACAAATGTTACTAAAATTTAGAATTCAAGTTCAGGGTTCAAAAGATGAGGAAGAAAAGGTCCATTTATTAGATATTGTGATTTACATGTAAATCACTTGTGATTCACATGTGAATCATTTGTGATTTACATGCGAATCACATGTAAGTCACATGTAAATCATCTTAATTATTTATTTTTTTCTAACCATATAGTTTATTTTAATTGCTTATATATTGAGCTTCATGAATCACTTGTGATTTACATGTAAATTACTTGTGACACGTGTGAATCATTTGTGATTTACATGTGAATCACATGTAGTTCACATGTAAATCATCTTAATTATTTATTTTTTCTAATCATATCATTTATTTTAATTTGTCTCATTTTAGCAATATATCACAAGTGAATCACATATAAATTACATGTGATTCATATGTAATCACAAGTTAATCACATATAATTCACAAGTAAATCACAAGTGATTCACATATGAATTACATGTGATTCATATGTAATTTACATATAAATCACATGTAATTCACAAGTGATTAACATATGAATTGCATGTGATTCACATGTAAATCACAAAGGAATCCCATATGAATTACGCCTGATTCACATCTAATTTGCATGTAACTCACAAGTAAATTTCATATGAATTACATGTGATTCACATATAAATTACAAGTGAATCATATATGAATTACATCTATATACACACATGTAATTTTTGTGAGTTTCTTGCATTAATCAATTTTTTTCTTGTAAATTTGGAAGAATTTGTGGAAAATATTGAAGATTTGAAAATAACAAGGTTAAAGAAAATATGGAAATCTTGACACGAAGACATGTTAATGCTTTGAAATTTCGTAGCATTTTTTATTTATTTTTTATATTTTATTTTTTATCGAAAAAAATATTTGTATTATTGTGTTTATAGATTATTAAATAAAAACGGATTTTTTATATGATTACTTACGATTATTATAGTATAAAAAGATGCATATATGTACTTGAAAAATATGCATCTAAAACGTTGATTTTTTTTGTTAAAAAAATTAGGGTTTTTTTTATCAAATATTCTAGTTTTTATTTATTTATTGATTTTTGGAATTTTTTTAAATGTAATTTTTAGAAAAAATTGCAGTTCTTTTTTTTTTAAAAAAAAAATACAATTTTTTTAAAAAAATTGCAGTTATTTTTGAAGAAAATGCAGTTTTTTTTAAATTGCATTTTTAAAAAAAATTTCAATTAAAAAAATGAAAAAATCTCCATTTTTTACAAAAAATCAAAAATTATTTAAAAAAAATTCGAAATTTGTTTTATTATGTTAATTTTTAGAACTTTTTATTAATACTTCCAATAAAAAAATAAACATTAAATGAGATCGGTAAGATGACGATTATGTCCTTAATGAGTTAATTTTGATCTAACGTTCCACCTTTAGTTCTCAGGTTTTCGGGAAACTATGAATCTCAACGGATCTCACCCTATATATATATATATATATATATATATATATATATATATATATATATATATATATATATATATATATATATATATATATATATATATATATATATATATAGGTTCAGGTTCATTTGAGACCATTCTAATTTTGTGAGACCGTTAGACCAAATCTAAAAATAATTTTAAAATGCAAAATAAATGGAAAATTCCAAAAATTCTTTTTTTAAATATTATTTTCGGAACTTGAACTAACTAAAAAAATTTTTTAAAAAATCTCGTTTTTTTTAATAATACGTGAAATACTCTAATAGAATATTACACTGACATATTCTAAAAAATAATTTTAAAATGCAAAATAAATGAAAAATCTAAAAATTCTTTTTTTTAAATAATATTTTCGGAACTTAAATTAACTAAAAAAAATTCCATTTTTTTTTGAAAAATACGTGAAATATTCTAATAGAATATTACACTGTACATATTCTAAAAAATAATTTTAAAATGCAAAATAAATGGAAAAATCCCAAAATTCTTTTTTTAAATATTATTTTCGGAACTTGAATTAACTAAAAAAATAAAAATAATAAAAAAATGCATCTCACGGTCTTACAAAATTAGGCCGTCTCACATGAACCTAACTATATATATATATATATATATATATATATATATATATATATATATATATATATATATAGAGAGAGAGAGAGAGAGAGAGAGAGAGAGAGAATTAGGTTCAGATGTTTTCACTGTCTATTGTGTGCCTGTATAATTGATTATGGACCAACCATTTTAGTTATTTTAAGAAAGTAATTAATGTTTATTAAATGCTGAAGATGTAATTAATACCTATTATATCTTGAACATGTAATATGCATTAATTACTTTCTTAAAATAACTAAAATGATTGGTCCATAATCAGTTATGCATGCACACAATAGATAGTGGAAACAAAATAACCTAACCCTATATATATATATATATATATATATATATATATATATATATATATATATATATATATATATATATATATATATATATATATATATAAAACACGAAAATTTGTTCATTATCGCGCCTTAAAAAATGTGGGAGATATGGTCGGGATTATGCATGAACCATGAGGATCAATAGTAGTATTCGTGGTTGTATATTGTGGCTGTAATCGACAGAATATTATTATCATGGACAGATATGAATGTGAGTCTCTATCATCCATTATTTCTTTTGCTCATGAAATGCATGCAACAATAATTCAAGCTAAAATAAATATATTTGTTTCTGTCCATTTGTATAATCAATCATTTTGATGCAATATAATGGCTTGTTTGCATTTTTTTTTCCTGTGAATGAGAGCTTCTATAAAAAGTTTCAAAACTTCGATACATGTCCTTATGTGTAAAAGTTTTATTTTCGACCGAATTCAAACCAAAATTTTGTGTACCAAAAAGCCGTTTGACTTAACGAAAATATAGAACTAGAGAGTATGCTTTTGCCGATTAAAAGAAAAAGCAAATTTTATATCATTTTTTTTTTCGAAATTTCAATACTTTTTTAGTCTCTATGTAATATTGTTAGTTTCTATTAAAATATCAAAAGTCTAACTTATGGTCGATACCGAAATTTCTTACTTCTAATATACTTATACCCACATTTCTAACGACTATATTTAGGCTATGTTTAGCGTACATTTCTAACGACTATATTTAGGTTATGTTTAGCGTACTAGCTGAAAAGCTAGCTGATAGCTGAAAAACTAGCTGATAAAAAATAACGTTTGGTAAACCAGCTGAAAAGCTAGCTGAAATATATAAAATTACATAAAATGACATGTAAGAATATGTATTTCTATAATTAATTAAAGGGTGTATTTGGAAAATTTTAAAAAAACTTATGAAAAGCTAGTCTAAGTAGTTTTTCAAAAAGCTAGTTTATAAGCTACTTTTTGACTTACCAAACACGACAACATAAAAAAGTTCAAAAAATAAGCTAGCTTAACAGCTAGATGTGGTACGCCAAACATAGCCTTAGGTTGGAGGGAATTATGGAAAGATTGACCGTGTAAGTTTCCTATAAGCTCCACATAGATTCTAATAGTTTTTTTTAACAGCGAAATTAAATTAAAAAGCGACCAGCGGGAAGCTGGAACGCAAAAGAGTACACACAAAACAAAAATGAAAGTAAAGAAAACTAAGTTTGAAATACAAACATAGCTAATAGCTTGAGAACGCAAAGATATGAAAAACAAGCCGAAGTCTTCAGATGCAACCCAAAATCACAACACCGTGGAGATACAAATACAACCAAAGGATGCTTTATGATCTCCAACAAAACATCCATGATAAGTACTTGAGGATCATCAAACATACAAGATATTTAGGGGGAGAGAATCATCCAAGAGCCTCCAACAAGTTTGTCCCATCCAAGATACAACCCAATATGTTTTCCAGCAAGGCGTTAAATTTGTCCATTCCTTGAAATTTTGGATATAGCGGTATCCTCCAATCATGCAGCAACAGGTACATGTAAGTGTATATGTCAGTATGCCTGACATAAGATTCAAGGCACCATTGTGACCAAGTTTGCACGAAATAGTGCCAATAGACCATATATCAATATCTGCTGGGAATTAAAAGAGGAATACACCAACAAAATCAAACATGATAACCAAGGAGAACTCACACCGACACCAAGTATACATCCCCTCCATTACCCCAATGTACACGAAAGAACACATCCAGAAAAAAAAATGTTTACCTACAGCTCAATCCTATAAATAGATCTACCTCAAGAATTGAAACACACACCAAACCCACACCAACTACAGTAAACATATCGCCAAAGAACACCAAGATTACCCAATCCCCCTACCCACCCTTTCACTTATTGAACCAAGAAAGGGAATAAACACCATTTTTCCCAAACCAAAGACAATCCTCTTCCTCTGTTTTTTAGCCAAAGGAAAGAAGTTGCTTTTTATTTCAGCAACAACCTTCCCTGGTGATGTTACAGTTAAATTAAAAACAAGATCATTCCTTACCTTCCATATGAACCAAATTGTGGTCAGAATGACAACGTGCATGCTTTTCTTTTGTAGTGGAGTTTGTAGGAAACTATGTGAAGTGGATAGGAGCTATTCCATCGAAACAATCTCAGAAGTCTTAATTTCACACCAACATTCCAATAACGCCCAAACTTCTATTACCCATCGACAAAGCAGAAATATATGAATTGCAGTCTCTTCCTCAACACCACAAAAAGCACAAAGAGAAGATGATAAAGTGATCCCACGTTTTGAGATTTCTACCATGGAAGGTAGTCGATTAAGTACCGCACGTCATCCCAAAAAATTAGTTTTTATGGGTACAAAGTTGCTCCAAAAGTGTTTGTACGGTAGATCACTACATGAGTACGATTCACATAGGCGGCGTAAGGAACTAACTGAGAAATTGCCCGATGTATCTGGCAACCATTTCCAGCTATCATCAGAGAAGGTGAGGTTTATATCCTTCAAGATTAAATCACAGCAAGATAATTCAATTTTCTCCATATCTGAAGATGGTGATCGTTTCCAGCTCCACTTCCATTCAAAAGTATCACCAATTTTTTCATATCTATCAGAGAGTAAGCATTGCTTCTTTGATTCCAATTTGAGCAGTTCAGAGAAGGAGTCTTTTAGAGGACCATTCCCAGACCAATTTTCGAACCAAAATGAAGTTAGATTACCCTTACCCAAATCCTTTTTGAGTAACTCAGCAAATTGACTATTGTACATCGCAAAGTCTTTGGTAACGCTTACAATGTTTTTCCAGACACCACTAATTTCTAGCCTGATAGGGAAAAATTTCCATACACGCTCTGACTTATGCAGGGATAGAATTTACTTAACCCAAAGTGTAGAGGGATCTTCTTTTAATCTCCAAAACCATTTGGGCGTGAGGACTTTGTCCCAACTAATCCAACATATTTTTGAATTTGGGGATCCATCACCCCATAAGAACCTTCTTCTAATTCTCTCCAACTCTTCAATGATCTTGAGAGGGGCTTTAAAGAGGGAAAAATAAAAGATTGGTAAACTCCCCAAAACTGAGTTTATTAGGGTGATACGACCACCAAAGGATAGAGACTTGGCTTTCCATGATGAAAGACGGGCTTTAATCCTATCAGTTATCGGTTTCCAGTGCTTAGTAAGGGACATGTTTGCTCCAATCGGTAACCCGAGATATGTGAAGGGAAGGGTGGCAAACTGGCAATTTAAGATTTGAGAGAAATACTCTACATCAGGATCAACTACACCAATCCCAAAGACCTTACTTTTGGTGAAGTTCACTCTAAGTCCCGAAGCCAAGTTAAAACATCGGATAATTCTTGCAAGGTTTAGAAGGTTAATCTGGGACCATTCACCAACAAACAGCGCATCATCTGCATAGAACAAGTGGGATAAAATCGGACCCCATATTTGGAGTATGTATACCCCTAAAAATCCCCATATTGCAGGCTTTAAACATGACAACATTGAGGGCTTCCATAGCTAATACAAAGAGAAAGGGTGATAATGGATCACCTTGTCTGACACCTTTCTCCATCGAGAATTCCTTCATGGGTGAACCATTCACTAAAACAGAATTCCAAGCAGATTGCAGACAACCTATGATCAATTAATTCCAACGAGTAGGATAGCCTAGTTGCTCCATAATGGAGACAAGAAAGTTCCAGTTCAACGAGTCAAAAGCCTTATTGAAGTCAACTTTAAATAGTAATGCATTCCTGTTTGACCCTTTTAACCATGATAACAACTCGTTGATCATGAGGGGACCAACAAGAATATTTCTTCCGGCAATGAATGCAGATTGGGTCTCTACAATCATAGAACCAATGACAGATTTTAATCGATTTGCCAAAACTTTCGAGATTACTTTATAAATACAGCCAATTAGATTGATAGGATGGTAATCTGACAAGCACAAGGGGTCTGTGGTTTTGGGGACTAGGGTGATAAATGAGGAGTTTCAGCTCGGGTTAATGTTACCAGATGCATGAAAGTGAAGAAGTATATCTTTGAAATTTGGTTCAAATGAAGCCTAATTTTTTTTGATAAATTTAAATGAAATCCATCTGGTCCAGGGGCACGCTCATTACCACATTCCCATACCGCTGCTTTGATTTCTTCAGGGCAGAAAGGTTCAATCAAGAATGTTGCCTCGCTTTTAGATAAGGTTTTATTGAAGTTGCAGGATAATGATGGTCTAGATCTCATTTTTTCAGCGAACTTCTCTTTAAAGAAAAAGAATATCTCATTTTTGATTGCCATCGGGTTAGTTGACCAATTTCCACCGATCAAAAGTCCGTTGATTCTGTTTTTTGAGAGGTTACTGTTTATGATACCATGAAAAAATCGTGAGTCTTCATCACCATCGATTGCCCACCGGATCTTAGCCTTTTGTCTGAGGTCCATATTTCTACGATGTTCTAGTTCGAGAATTTTCTTTTTCCACTCAATCCTATTCTCGATTTCGACACTGAATAAGGATCTCGATTCAACAATTAAATCTAAATCACAAACCCATTGTTTGAGTTTTCGGACTTCATCAACTTCTTTTTCCATGTTTTGCATCCTCCATGTTTTGATGGTATCTTTTAATTTTCTCAATTTAGTCGCCAAAGCTTTATCTGGAGGCCAACTAAAATGAAACGATGATACAACATTCAAGATAATCTCAGTGAAACCTAGATATGTTAACCAGCTGTTCAAAAATCTAAAAGGAATGGGTCCAAAGTCAATAGAAGATGTGAGGAGAACAAAAGGGTAGTGGTCTGAAAATTCGCGAGGTAATGCAGCTAGGGATGCATTTAGCCATTTTGCATAAAGCGAGCGTTTACAAGGATACGATCGATTTTACTCAACTTTTCCCCACCATCTGTCATATAGGTATATTTCCGCCCCCCATAGCATATTCCGACATATTTGAATTTGCTATGAATTCGTTGAACTTCCTAGCCCCAAGTCTACAGAATGTTGAATTGAATCTTTCCTTTGGAGTTCTTCCCTTATTGAATCACCAATAAAATCCGCAAACCATTCACACTGTTGACTAATGAAGTAAGTTCATCCCATAACGAGTTTTTTTTAGATTGGCCTTGCGGAGCATATACATTAGCGAAAATTATATCTTCATTTAAACCTTGAAGGGATCCTATAATCACCATGAAGTTTTGCTTACGTATTATTGATTTCTGTCGAAATAGAGTCGGATTCCATATGCAGAAAATGCCACCGAATCTACCTGATGCATCTAATACAACAAAATCAAATGCAGAGTTGTCCCAAATATGATGGAATTGTATGAGAGAGGAATCAATAAATTGAGATTGTTGGAAAGCCAGAAATTGGAGCTTATGAGTTCTTTTTAACCTTTGTACTCATTCCATGTTGGAGGTAACTCCAAATCCACGGATATTTAGGGATAAAAAATTCATTGAGTAACCTTGTTCACAGCATGCTCCATAAATAACGATCTCACATGATCTTCAAAACCTGCAAGGTTGATTCCCAAACAATTCCCTATGACCAACGTATCATTAACTTCAATCTCCGCCTGCTTGATGTTGGGGGGCAGTTAACTTGGTAATTATGAGGCGAATGAGATGATCTGGAAGAAGATGATTGTGATGCCCTTGGCAACCATAGGGAGTCCTTTAGCTTTAGCGAGTGTTGAGGGCGCTTAAGAGGAGTTTTTGGTGATGGTTTTTTCTGATGCCTTTGTTTATTATGAGCATTATGACTAATCATTGAATCTGATATTAAGAATGATCTCTTTAGGTCAGGTAATTGCATGTATATTAGAAAATTAATGACAAGTTTTCCCCTACCCTGAGCATTTGAATTCTCCCCCAGAATACCAATTTGGCATGATAATTGAGATCCAATATTACTACAGACAATTCATCTTCCCTATCGTTACATGGAATGCTCCTCATCGGCGGCGGTGAAGGAGAGTCAAGAAAATTATCCCTTGTGTACTGTTTGATTGGTGTATCTTCCCTATAAACCACCTCATCATCATCTTCATCCACATCCTTTAGAATGTCGTTTCCAGGTTGAAATTCCCTATCTTCCAAAATTCCTTCGTCAATATGTTCTGCAAGATTTCCTGCATCATTGTCGAAATTTTTTTATCCTCATGAGACGATTCGGGAAAGGCATCAACAAAAGCTGGTATTCTTGGCCACATGTCCTCACAAACAAATATCTTGTAATGCTTTTCATGCCAAATAACCTCCACCATTTCTTCAATCCTTTCAATCGACTTGACCAGGACACCCATACACCTAACAAAAAGATCCATGCATTTGAGAGGAGATGACACAGGAGATACAACTTTACCAAAGAGACCACCAATCGATTCAAAGGATTGACAATCCCAAGCAGAAATAGGCAGTCCCTCAATTTTTATCCATGACATACGTTGATATTCTATATCTTGCCCATTCCAAATTTCAAGTGAGGAGAACTAGCTCGACCATGTAGATTTACCATTTACCAAGAAATTGTTTGCATCAGATTCATTTTTGAATATTATCATAACCAAAAGTCCACCCAAGTATTTAATATTGATGTCAGTAATACCTTCAGCCTTTAAACCCACCAGCACGTTGTTTATTTTCGACATGTTGCATACCTCACCAATTAGCGAACTGTCTTTCCACAGCCCATATTGTGCACCAAATTCAGGAGGAATTGAAACCGATTTCACAGCTCTTTGACCATTTGTGGATTGTTGAGGATTAGTTTTATATCCATTCAACGCATCTTTATAACTTCTACTACAGTCTCTGTTAGAGTTGAGATTGGGTGGGGGATTGCGTACCTGATCATTGTTTCTATTTTTAGTCAGACGGACAAAAGTAACCTTATTCCTTTCACTTGAGCTCCAAATTTGATTCTTGTTTTTGTCATACTTTTCAACATTTACAGCAGTTTTTACACCATCAATCTTCATTGAGTTGAGGTTTTCTGCCAACAAATTGTTGTCTTTCACTTTTAAAAATCTGATGAATGCGAAATTTTTTCTAGCCATGTCCTTCTATTTAGGAATATACGCATCAGTCATGTGGCCAAAGGATTTGAAAATCATCTAGAGGATATTACTAGTGCAACCATCGGGGAGATTAGTGATGAAAAATGTAGTTTTAGTTTGAGTCGATGTGCCCGCCGATCGATTACGCCGATGAGAAACTTTTTTCCATCCATCTTTGTCCATCGGGAACCGATAACGGTTCAGTGATCCGCCGGCCACAGACTGCTGTTTTCCCTAATAGAGTTCTCTCCGTCGGTCTCCGTTCTAAGGTTCGTAGCCTCTTGTCTCCCTTTTTTCTTTGGGTGTTATTGTATATACTCCCTATAACTTATAAAATTCCTCCATCTATCCCCCCCCCCCCCCCCCCCCCCCCCCCCGCGCCCATTTTGTAATTTTGCTGGTTTTTTATTTTAATTTTAAGTTTGTTTTGTTTTTTGATGTTTTTTATTGTCATTTTGTTCTTTTTTATTATTATGTTCAATAAAAAAAATTTAATCAACACAGTTTTAAAAAAAAAAAAAAAAAAAAAAACTCATTTTAATAGTCAAAGCATCTTCATCTTTTCATCGATGGTTTTCGTGACTTTTATTAATACATTTTTATATAAAAAATAAAACTACTTTTAACTGTCAAAACATCTTCATACCATATACAATTCATTTTTATTTTGTGATTTTATCTCTTTATGTAACAATAAAAAAATTCATTTTTTTCAATTATCACAATTTTTAATCGTCACAAACCAAACAAGATATACAGTAAGGGAATCTTACTTTATTCTCTTTCGGCTCTTAAATTTTACATTTCAAACCTTCAACTTTTATGATATATTCATTTTCCTTGAATGCTACTCAATCGTTTATCTTTAATAATAAAAAAATTGATTTAATATCTTGTTTTCTTCTATTATTATGTATATATAATACAATCGATCGATCGATTGAAATCATTCAAAATTTCATCTCATATGTCTACGTAAACATATCTACAACGATTGAATCATATGGCGAATTTTCAAACTAATAAGTTTTTTTTATTCTTTTTGGATAGTTTTAGTGTACTAATACGTTGACACAATTATTATACCGAGCATGTATGTATTTTATTTGTCAGGTGTTTAGCACCCGTGAAAATCTAAAAGAGTGGGTTGACAATGTGGCTCGAATTCTCGGATATGTGGTCATTACAAAAAGATCAAAAACGAAAACAAGTGGTTTCTATGTTTCAATAATATCTATATATATATATATATATATATATATATATATATATATATATATATATATATATATATATATATATATTGTGTTAGGGCCAGAATCCTCAAAGTATTCAGGATCCTCAAACCTCATCAGATATTCAATATCCTAAACTATCTCAGGATCTCGACTATTATCGTTATTATTATTTACTAATATTTACAACTCAAAGCATACACTCCTTACTCTTAGCTTACTCTACATACTTTCTTCACTTGCTTTTACTAAAATACTCCCTATATTCATCAATTTATATCAATAAATCATCAAGGCATGTGATTATTATCACCTCCCAAGGTTTTGTGTCGGAGATCCTAGCAAGGATCAAGGGCTTTCATTGTAAACAATCGTGGCATACTCTTTACTTTCTTCCATTCCACAATTCGAACACCATAGCCTCTCATTCAATTTGGTTGATCAATACTTGTATAATTTTTGACCAAACCAATTTGGCGCCCATTGTAGGGTCGTGGTGTTCAAAATCCTCGAAAGATCATGCCTACACAACTGATCCTTTCTTCATCCTCCACTCCTTCCATTTCAACAAAAAATCTACCACCTCCTCCGAGTGGACCCCCTGGTTAGAGGAAAGCACCCGACACTTCCAAGAAAAACACCCCTCCAGTCACTAACCAAGGAGGTTTAGAATCTTCAGGGCTCCAGGATCCGAGTGCTCCAGTCACTACTGCATAACTCTTTGCTATGATGAGGAAAATGACGCAATAGATAACCCAACAGCAAGAGGAGAATAAAGCACTACTTAGAGAAGTGGAGAGGATGAAGGCGAAATTTCAGAGATCCTAGGTAACGACGCCCACAGTTGTACAACCAAGGATAATGCAGGATCCTTAGGAAATCACCAGGGGAACACAGCTCCTGCTACTGTTGCGTTACCCTGGGGGACAACCATGAACAATCGAGCATCTACGATCAATGATCTCAATGATCCTTTCAATACTCCTAGAAACCTTGGTTCTAGTAAATTCTTAAACATCAATACTATTAATACTAACTCTACAAATGTTGATGCAGGAATAAGCCAAAACATGGCTAGAAACTTCAGCAGTTGAGACAAATGATCTCAAGCGTATTCGGGGTAGTTCAACCCATACTAGAAGTGTCTCTAACAAGTCACAGGATCTCGAGATTTTCTCCTGCGATAGTTGATACCAAAGTTCCTAAGCGCTTCCAAAATTATAGTATGCAGCCTTACGATGGAACTACGGATCCTAAAGAGCACGTAACACAATGTCGAGAAAGGATAGAGATCATTCCCATCCTAGTGCACTTGAAGGAAGCTTGCCTATGCAAAGGATTTGGTTCAACCTTTACGGGATCAGCTCTTAAATGGCTGTTAAAAGTTCCTCCATATTTTATTACTTCATTTTCACACTTAGTCAATATTTTCAATAACCAGTTTTCATGTAGCAGAACCTTCGAGAAGATCACTAGTGATCTCTATCGGGTGGTTCAGGATCCTAATGAACGACTTAGGGATTTTGTTAACAGGTTTGGTAGGGAAGCTCTAAGCATCCCCAGCATTGACATTGTGACTGCTGTAGATGCCTTCAACATGGGTCTAAAGAAGGATTCATCCTTCTATGAAGATCTTTTGATGACCTCATGCAAGAGATTGGACAAAGTTAGGTGCCGAGCATTGAGGTTCATAGGGCTTGAAGAGGATAAAGAAAGCCAGAAGAGGAGCAACCCTTCAAGTCAATACGAGAATCCTAATAAGAAGGTCGAATCCTTAGCCCCAAGATCCTACAAATCGAATCCCTATTCCAAATCGGACCATCACAGGGTTAATGCCCTCGAAGATGAAGGAGAGGAATATGAACTTCCTAAGATCACTGACTATTATTTTCCTATGGATGTTTCAGGTTTAATCCATGCTATGCAGGATCTTGTAGATAAGGCAAGGTGGCCAAAGAAGGATAACAAGTCCACCAGTTGGAAAGACAAGTCCAAATGGTGTGCTTACCACGAAGATTTCGGTCACATGACGTAGGATTGTATAGCCCTAAGAAAGGAGATAAGCTACCTCCTTAGCAAGGGGCATCTCAAAGAGATCCTCGGGAGAAAGAAAGGAAAGTCCAATGTGAACAACCAGGATGGCCACAAGATCTCGTAGAAACCAGGATCACCACCCCCAAACACCAAGATAATTAACGTTATCTCAGGCGGATCTAACATTTGTGGCACTTCTTACTCTCAAGAAAAAATACACGCCAAGTTCTCTAAAACAGAAAATGAAGATAGACCACGGAAGAATACCGTGTTTAGCAACGAAAAGGAAATCGCGTTTGACGATACGGACAGGGAAGGGATCCAAGATCCTCACCACAACGGACTCATGATAACATTGTCCATGGCCAACCACTTCGTTAGAAGGATCCTTTTTGAAGGAGGATCCTCGGTCAACATCGTACGCTTAGACGCACTAAAGAGGATGAACATCCCAAAATCGGAGATAATTAAAAGATCATCGGTCCTCATAGGATTTAACAGGGAAACGAAACACACAATTGGGGAGATAAAGCTACCAATATACATAGAGGCGGTAAAATCTATACAAAATTTATGTGTTATTGACAGTTTATCTTCTTATAATGTGATATTAGGTAGATCGTGGATCCACGAGATGAAAGCGGTTCCATCAACATATCATCAGTGTGTAAAGATGCCTACTCCATGGGGAACAGTGAAGATCATGGGAGATCAACAAGAATCGAAGGAATGTTATAAAACCTCTATGACACCTATGACCAAACCACAACAAACATAGCAATTAAGGCAAGGGGCACGACATGTTCTAGAAACGAAGGAGCAAGATGTGAAGGAAGTGCCCCTGAGCATTGAGGATCTTAAAGCCAAATTCCTTAGAGGATCCTCAATACCTGAGCAAATCAATCATGACCTGTTAAACTTCCTTTGAACCAAAAGCAAGACATTCCATGGAAACACAAAGATATGACAAGTATAGACAAGAGTATTATCACTCACAAACTTAATATTGACCCTTCTTTCAGAACAATACACCAAAAGAGAAGGAAATTTGCGCCTAAAATGAATCAAATCATCCAAGAAGAAGTGGAAAAGCTCCTTAACACAGGGACGATCAAGGAGGTGAAGTTCCCAAGATGGCTAGCTAATGTAGTTGTTGTACAAAAGAAGAACATAAAATGGCGTGTATGTGTAGACTACACGGATCTTAACAAGGCTTGTCCTAAGGATCTTTTCCCTCTACCACACATTGACTCTATGACAGATGCAACGGCTGACCAAGAACTCTTAACCTTCATGGATGCTTCAACAGGATTTCAACAAATCCAGATGGAACCATCCGATCAAGAAGATACATCGTTTATAACACCGACATGGATATATTGTTACATTGTAATGCCTTTTGGTCTTAAAAATGCAGATGCAACATATCAAAGATTGGTGAATCGAATGTTCAAAGATAAGTTAGGGGACACCATGGAGGTATATATTGACGACATGGTGGTGAAGTCAATGAAAGCTGAAGATCGTCTCAGGGATCTCAAAGACGCCTTCGACATTCTAGATGAACACAAAATGAAGTTGAACCCACTTAAATGCCACTTTGGGATGAAGTTCGGCAAGTCCCTTGGGTATATGGTAACCAAGAGAGGAATAGAACCAAGCTCGGAACAGATCAAAGCAATCATCAAGCTGAAATCTCCATCTTCAACAAAAGACGTCCAAAGGCTAACTGGAAGAGTAGCGGCACTCAACAGGTTCATTTCAAGATCCTCAGAAAGGTGTAAGCCTTTCTACGATATCTTGAAGAAGAACAAGAGCTTCTAATGGACTGAAAAACACGAAAAAGATTTTCAAGAACTCAAAAAATACTTAAGTTCCGCGTCATTACTAGTGAAGCCTATAAATGGAGAACCACTTCTCCTTTATCTCTTGGTATCCTCAAACGCGGTAAGTGATGTCCTGGCCAAGGATCTTAACAGAGACTAACATCCTACTATGTAAGTAAGAGTCTTCTGGATCCTGAGAACTTGTATTCTCATCTCGAAAAATTAATTCTTATGTTAGTAACTGCTTATACTAAATTAAGACATTATTTCGAGACACATACTATACATGTGAAAACTAATTACCCTATTAAGAATGTGATGAGAAAGCCACAAATGTCAAGAAGGATGGCAAAATGATCAACGAAATTAATCACGTTTGAAATCAAATATGATACAAGATCTGCCATAAAGTCACAAGTTTTAGTAGACTTTGTGGATGACTTTAGTGATGATTTACAAAACGAAGTAGACATTGAAGCTAAACAACTCCTAGAAGATGAACACTTGGGAAAATGGACACTATTCACAGATGGAGCCTCAAACCAAAAAGGAACAGGGCTAGGGATCATACTAAAATCGCCACAGGGGGACATCCTACCCTAGGCAGTTAGTTGCAAATTCAACACAACCAACAATGAAGCAGAATATGAAGCACTCATCATGGGACTACAGTTGGCTAAGGATCTTCAAATCAAGGATCTTAAGGTATTTGTTGATTCTTTATTATTAGCTAATCACTTCAATGGATCATATGCAGTGAAAGGTGAAAGATTAGCATTATAACTGGAGATCCTCAAAAAATTAGCCTCTGATTTTGAAAACTTTAGCTTAATCCAAGTTCCCAGAGAAAAAAACACAGAAGCAGATGCATTATCCAACTTAGGATCCTCCTTAAGGATCCTTCTAGAAACGAAGATCCCTATAACCCACATAATATCTCCAGCTATAGAAGGCCTTTCTGACAAAACCGATGATCTCAAAAAACCAATAAGCGTAGCATCCATCGAAGATCCTGACCCTCAGATCCCTCCTCGAAGGGATCCCGACGAACAGGATCCTCAAAGAAGTCTACGATCATGAATCCAACCCATTAAGGAATATATTCAAAATGGCACAATCCCAACAGAGGAAAAAAGCAAAAGAGCATTCAGAACAAGAGTCTCAAGATTCCTAATAATCCAAGGTAAACTCTATCAAAAATCTATGGGTTTTGAGCATTCTAACACATCCTAAGTGTACATGCAACCCTAATAACCTTGGATCTATGTTTGTCTAATAACCATGCAAAGTTGTTTTTCTAAGGTTATGAACCTATCTAGCATACATGGGGAACAATTTTTCTTTGTATAAAAGATAGAACTACATACCTTGTTGATGAAAGTGTTCCTTGAGACCTTGTGAGCCTAGCACCTCAAGTATGATGCCTCAAATGCTTCACACAACACCAAATGCAAAGTATAAACTTGAGAGAATACTCTAACACACTCAAAATCGGCCAAGCCCTCTTGTTTCACTAGTGTAGCCGATTTTGGGGAGAGACATGGTCCTTATATAGTGTGTTGCATTAGGTAAAACCCTAATGTAACATGACTCTTCATTTCTCAATCCATGGGTTAACTCCATGGAGCATCCTATGGGTGGAACCCAACTTGATAATCCATGGAGCCTTTTAGCCCACTATATAAGATATGGAAGATTTACATAATCTACCCATATATTTAATTAGTTATCTTTTTGATCACTTAATTAATTCTAAATTAGTTCTTGATCAAAACTAATTAAATAATATTATTAATATATTAGAACTTATAATATATTAATAAACCATATGTGTTATTTCTCTCATTTAGTTTATCCAATTGCATGGTGCCATGCAACCTAAATGGACCATGTCGGGTCGGGTCAAGTACATACCAGAAATAGTTATGGACTTAGACACCGTATCCAGCAGTCTCCCACTTGGATAAGTCTAATAAATATAACTGCAATACTTCAGGAACCGATCGGCAATCGTAGCTCTTTCAAGGTCTCTCGGAACTAAGAAGATGTTGATACGCCATTTAAGATAAGTGACCATATAATCCTCTGTTCTAGATATCAGCCAGACAATTACATGGAACAATGTCTTACTTATTGTCCAGCAGTTTGTTTCCCGATTTCTGATTTGTTTGACAAAAAACTAAATTGAACACATCAATTAGGTTCTGACCGGGCCCGGTACATTGGTCAAAACAAAATCATCGAGGGGCCCAAATATCAGCTTCTAATCCAAGAAGGAACAGATAAACTTCGACTCATATGTTTATTCTACTACTAGTTGAATCATACACAAAAGCACGTTTTATAACATCGAGTTACCAATGCATTTTCGTACAATCAATGCATAACCAATTCATAGGCAACAAATCATATCTCTAGGTTTGAAGACTTATATGATATTACCATCTCACGATCACTCAAGATAAAATTCCATGAAGTGATTCTAGTGAGCATGGGTTGTCTCCAATACTCAGAACTTATGAGTACTCATGAAGTGTTATCTTATTTCTTGACACCTACAACCAACTTCATGACAGTCTTACTTCATATCTACTTCCAACATATGACCGAATGTGGAAAATTTGAATAAAATGTAAAATTGAACATAATATTCTGGAAGTTAAAACATGCAAAAGAAATTATAGTAAACGATTGACAAGAGATAGCAACACTTTACTCATAAATAAACACAACTTTTATTCATCATCAAATGTCAATTACACTTTACAAATTTCAAAATTATCTAACTACTAAAACTAATATCATCCTTCAGCCCTATGCTACGAGCATGCTGGAGATGCTTAACCCTACTCAGTCCCTTCGTGAGGGGATCTGTTGGGTTCTCATCCGATGATACCCTCTTTGCCACAAGGATTCCTTCTTCTATGCGATGTCTGATAAAGTGATATTTTCTGTTGATGTGTCTGGATCTCCCGTGATCCCTTGGTTCCTTGGCTAAGGCAACAACACTTTCACTATCACAGAAAATTTCCATAGGCTCCTTTATATCTGGTACTACTCCAAGGTCTCCTATGAAGTTCTTCAGCCAAATAGCCTCCTTTGTTGTCTCGCTTGCTGCTATATACTCTGATTCGCAAGTAGAATCAGCCACTGTCTCCTGCTTGGAACACTTCCAAGTGATTGCTCCTCCATTTAGGGTAAAGACCCAGCCCGACTGAGAGCGGAAATTATCCCTATCAGTCTGGAAGCCAGCATCACAATACCCTACAACTCTCAAGTCATCACTCCCACCGAGGGTAAGGACCTATTCCTTAGTCCTCCGTAGGTACTTGAGAATATTCTTTACCACAGTCCAGTGAGCCTTGCCAGGGTACCCCTGATACCTGCTAACCATGCTCAAGGCAAAGGCTACATCAGGTCGAGTACAAGTCATAGCATACATGATCGAGCCTACTGCCGAAGCATAAGGTACTCGACTCATTTCTGCTATCTCAGACTCAGTACTAGGGCTTTGTGTCTTACTCAGTCTGGCGTTACTCTGGATAGGTAACTCTCCTTTCTTGGAGTTCTGCATGTTGAATCTCTTCAACACCTTGTCCAAGTAGGTACTTTGACTAAGTCCAATTAGTCTCTTACTCCGGTCTCTCAAGATCCTTATCCCTAGAATATAGGCAGCTTCTTCTAGGTCCTTCATAGAGAAACACTTCCCAAGCCAGGACTTAACTTCCTGCCGAGTTGGGATGTCATTTCCTATAAGTAGTATGTCATCCACATACAATCCCAAAAAACTAACTATACTCCCACTAGCCTTAACATAAACACAAGATTCATCTTCACTCCTAGAAAAGCCAAATTCCTTGACCTTTTCATCAAAGCAAAGATTCCATCTGCAAGGTGCTTGCTTTAATACATAAATGGATTTCTCAAGCTTACACACTCTATTAGGGTACTCGTTGCTGACAAAACCTTCTGGCTGACTCATGTAAACATCTTCAGTCAACTTTCCATTAAGGAAAGCGGTTTTGACATCCATTTGCCAAATTTCATAGTCATGAAATGCAGTTATGGCTAACATAACCCTAATAGACTTAATCTTGGCTACTGGAAAGGTCTCATCATAATCCACTCCATGAATTTGAGAGAAACCTTTTGCAACCAGTCGAGCCTTATAAGTGTGTACATTACCATCCATGTCGGTCTTCTACTTGAAGATCCATTTGCACCCTACAGTCTTACGACCTGGTACATTCTCAACCAAGTTCCAAACTTGATTGTCGTACATGGATTGTATCTCGCTATCCATAGCCTCTTTCCATTTCGCAGACTCGGGGCCTGCCATGGCTTCCGCGTAACTGCTAGGTTCATCCAGAACTACTAGTGTCTCATCACTAATAAGTGTCTCACCTTCCGTAGTAGTATGAAAACCATAGTAGTGCTCAGGTGCATTCCTAACTCTCGTGGAACGCCTCAGAGGTACAGACTCGTCAATTGGCTCAACAGGAGTTTCCTCCTCAAGTTGAGGGCTTGGGTTTGAAGTTCCTTCACCACTTGACTCTTGAAGTTCTTCAAGGTCAATTTGCCTCCCACTGTCCCCTTGGCTTATGAATTCTCTCTCACGAAAGAATCCTCTTCTTGCTACAAAGACCACATTATCACTAGGTCTGTAGAAGAGGCAACCAAAGGATCTTTGTGGGTAGCCGATGAAAATACACCTCTCACTTCGGGGTTCAAGCTTATCATGAGTCTCACGTCTCACGAAAGCTTCACAACCCCAAATCTTGATGTGGTCTAGTTTGGGTACTTTATCAGTCCACATCTCGTGAGGAGTTTTGGCAACTTTTTTTGTAGGGACTAGGTTAACGATATGGGTGGCAGTCTCTAAGGCATACCCCCAAAATGAGATTGGTAGCGAAGTTCGACTCATCATTGAACGAACCATATCCAACAAGGTTTGATTACGCCTCTCAGCTACACCATTCAACTGTGGTGTCCTGGGAGGTGTCAATTGTGAGACAATCCCACATTCCCTAAGAAAGTCGAGGAACTCTGAACTAAGATACTCACCACCTCGATCGGATCGAAGCATCTTAATGTTCCTGCCCAATTGATTCTCGACTTCCTGTTTAAATTCCTTAAACCTTTCGAAAGTCTCTGACTTATGCTTGATTAAGTAGACATATCCATATCTACTGTAATCATTAGTAAAAGTCAAATAATAATGATTAGCATCCCTTGTGGCATGTTTGAATGGTCCACACACATTCGTGTGTACAAGGTCCAACAAACCTTCACCCCTCTCACAAGAACCTATGAAGGGTGACTTTGTCATTTTTCCAAGTAAGCATGATTCGCAACTATCATCTGACTTTAGGTCAAATGACTCCAAGACTCCATCCTTTTGGAGTTGGCCTATGCGTTTCTTGCTTATATGTCCAAGACGACAATGCCATAATGATGCTTTATCCAAGTTATTATTATTATTATTATTAATAGAATCAATACACATCACATTATTTCCTAAGTTATCTACAACAGACACAACTTCATACACACCATCACAAGGTAATGCTTTAAAATAAAGAACATTATTAAAGAAAGCATCAATAGAACCAACTTCATTATTAAATGAAAAGGTAAAACCTTATTTATACAATGCATGAAAGGAAATAATATTTCTTGCCATTTCTAGCGAGGAACAACATTTATTCAAATCTAAATTAAACCCACTACTTAGCGATAAATTATAAACTCCAATCTTGGTGACAGGTGTAACTTTCCTATTCCCCATGATTAAGTTTATTCTTCCTTGCTCCACATTCTCACTTCTTCTTCGTCCCGGCAAGTCACAACAAATATGAATACCACATCCGGTATCAAGGACCCATGAGTTAGAATGGGGTGAGTTATTAGATAAGATAGTGTAACTACCTGCATGGTTGGGTTTGACTTTCCCATCCTTCACATCTTGCTGGTACTTTGGGCAGTTCCACTTCCAATGTGCTTTTTCATGACAATAGAAGCATTCAGCCTCTTTTGGGTCAGACGAAGGAGTGACGAAACCTTTCTTGGTTCCAGAAGAGGAGCCTTCAAGGGTCTTAGCCTTGGTACCCTTCGAGGGGCTCTTCCTCTTCTTACCCTTCCCTTTCCCGATTGCCAAGACAAGGGCAGAGTTGGTAGGAATAGAATTAACAATCGCCTTACCCTTAGGACCACTTTCCGCGGTCTTTAAGAGTCCTTGAAGTTTGCTGAGTGTGACCTCTTCCTTGTTCATGTGGTATGTCATGCGGAATTGATCATAACATGAAGGTAAGGAATGAAAAATGATATCTATTGCAAGATCCTCGGGGAAGTTCACATTAAGCTTTAGCAAACGTTCCACAAATCTTTGCATTTTCTGCATGTGGCCTGTGATGGGTTCACCATCCTTCATGCGAGTTGTTATCATGGAGGAGATGATTTCATACCTCTCTTGACGAGCACTTTGATGGTATCTTTCCATCAAGTCTTGGTGCATCTCAAAGGGGTAGAAATCTTCATAGGATTTTTGGAGATCCGCGGTCATAGTGGCCATCATGATGCATGCCACTTTGGTGGCATCCCTTTCATGTGCCCTAAAGTCAGCGATCTCTTGAGGAGTAGCAACTGTCTCATCAATCTCCTTAAGCTCCTTATCGAGGACATATTCCTTGTCCTCGTAGCGAGTAATCATTCTGATGTTTCTAATCCATTCATTAAAGTTGGCCCCATAAAAAGTGACTTTCCCACACAAGTTCATAAGAGAAAAGGAGCCACTAGGATTAGAGCTAGAAGCAGCGTTGTTTGCATACATCTTGAAAAAGAAGAAAGAAAGGATTAGTTTAGATATAAAGATAGTCCTTAATAAAACACCCAAATATAGTATTAAGGCTAGGACCCAATCACAATATATTATACTTAGAAGAGGTATGTTGTAATCTGAGTAATGACATATTTAAAAGGTAGGTGAATGACGATTCACCATTTTCCACCAAAGATGGAATATTAAAAATATTTAATTTGGTTCTTAGAAACTCCTAGATTCTTTTGAGATTCAATGAACTTTTCAAAGGCATGTTTCAATCTCGAGTGTGCCCTCCAAGTTTTTTGACTGGGATGCCGAGGATCACAAAACGAGGTGTGAAGTAACCATGCAAATCACTTGGTACCCTTAATGTTTACCCCTTAATCGATGTGCCGGTTAACCACACACGCTCCACCGATACTATGATAAACATTAAGTCACCCTTTACCTACCTTGTTAAGATCAAGTTAGTGTGCCGGTTAACTACACACGCTCCACTAACAACTTAGACAAAGTGTAAAGTGTAATTTCATGGATTAGCACCTTATTCACATTTTCCTAAAGTAACTAAGATTGGGAATTTAATAAAAGCATTTAGTTACTTTAATATATTCATCATACTTTTAATGAGAATTTATAAGTCCTTGTCCTACCCGTTCGGCTAACGACCCTCCACCAGTCAAGCAAGCGGTGGGTGAGAGTGGACACCCATTAAGTTGTCATTTTATAGGCAACAACCTTATACCCACCTTATAAACTAGCTTCGTGAATGAGGCGTACTAGCGGTAAGACGACTTTGATCTTATACATATATATATTATTATTAACTTATAATATTATAAAGTATAAGGGTTGAATTTTAACTTTTAAAATTCTAAGGGTTGGAACTAAAGTTTTAATCAAGACTTTACTTGTTCCAAAACTTGAGGGAAAGTTTTGTAAACTTTCAAAACTTTTCATTTCTTGTAACTTATGAGTTAATTAGAGTATTAAAAATGAACACTCTTCATTTTTATAACCCATGTGTTCTTTTAATGGTTTCTAAACAAAGTGACTTTTGGTTTTCCATAACTTGAGGACAAGTTATGGACTCCATTAAAACACATGATGATCATGAATTAATCTACCACATAGGTTACAAATAATTCCTATGATCATCTAAACATCATAAGATCAAGAACATGAATATGAACACTTACATGAATCAAAAAATTACACTTAAAAACTTGTAATTTTGATAACTTATTGTTGTAAATGGATTAGCATGAACATTACACCCACTAAAATAAGTTTTCAAGTACCAAAACAGTTTAGGGTAATGTTCCTAGTCCATTTCCAGCAACTAAAGTTGAAAAACTGCATTCTGAACCTCCTACTCGCCGAGTGCGTGAACCTACTCGGCGAGTAGGTTGAAGATTTACATGAACTCGGCGAGTCCCCCCATGGACTCAGCGAGTTCATCAGGTAGATTGCACAAAATCGACTTTTTCCAACTATTTAACACAAATAGCAAACAAACAAGCCTAGGCTCTGATACCACTGATGGGTTTTGAGCATTCTAACACATCCTAAGTGTACATGCAACTCTAATAACCTTGGATCTATGTTTGTCTAATAACCATGCAAAGTTTTTTTTCCAAGGTTATGAACCTATCTAGCATACATGGGGAACAATTTTTCTTTGTATAAAAGATAGAACTACATACCTTGTTGATGAAAGTGTTCCTTGAGACCTTGTGAGCCTAGAACCTCAAGTGTGATGCCTCAAATGCTTCACACAACACCAAATGCAAAGTATAAACTTGAGAGAATACTCTAACACACTCAAAATCGGCCAAGCCCTCTTGTTTCACTAGTGTAGCCGATTTTGGGGAGAGACATGGTCCTTATATAGTGTGTTGCATTAGGTAAAACCCTAATGTAACATGACTCTTCATTTCTCAATCCATGGGTTAACTCCATGGAGCATCCATGGAGCATCCTATGGGTGGAACCCAACTTGATAATCCATGGAGCCTTTTAGCCCACTGTATAAGATATGGAAGATTTACATAATCTACCCATATATTTAATTAGTTATCTTTTTTATCACTTAATTAATTCTAAATTAATTCTTGATCAAAACTAATTAAATAATATTATTAATATATTAGAACTTATAATATATTAATAAACCATATGTGTTATTTCTCTCATTTAGTTTATCCAATTGCATGGTGCCATGCAACCCAAATAGACCATGCCGGGTCAGGTCAAGTACATACCAGAAATAGTTATGGACTTAGACACCTTATCCAACAATCTCAGATGCTTGAAAGATCCTGAAGCTGGAGAAGTCTTGAAGGATATACATCAAGGAGACTGCAACAATCACATTGGGGGTAGATCCTTATGCTCCAAGGTATTGAGAATAGGATAGTACTGGCCAACCATGAAGAGAGATTCTTTTCTACATGCTCAAAACTGTGATGCTTGCCAAAGACACGGCAACATCCTGCATCAACCAGCAGAACCTCTACATCCTATTATCTCTCAATGGCCATTTATGAAATGGGGAATGGATATAGTGGGAGAATTACCAATAGCTCCAGGAGGAAAAGTCTTCATGTTAGTGATGACTAATTACTTCTCCAAGTGGATCGAAGCTGAAGCCTTCGTTTAGGTAAGAGACAAAGAAGTAGTCTCGTTTATTAAACGTAATATCTTGACCAGGTTTGGGATCCCGACTTAGATCACATGTGACAATGGATCCTAATTCATAAGCAAAAGGACAAGAGACTTTTGCATGAGTTGGGGAATCAAAATGATAATGTCCACTCTTGTTCATCCCCAAGCTAATGGTCAAACAGAATCTAGCAATAAGATCATAGTAAACAACTTGAAGAAAAAACTTGATAAGAAGAAAGGAAGATGGGCAGAAGAGCTTCCTTTCGTCCAGTGGGTAGATAGGACCACTTCCACAATAGCCACGTGTCAGACCCCCTACTACTTGGTGTTCGAGATAAAAGCAATGATCCTTACCGAAGTAGTGATCCCGACGGCAAGATACTTGATCCAAAACTAAGAAAAAATGACAAGATCTTAGCCCATAACATTGACATTATTGATGAACTCAAAGACCTTGCCAAGATACGCATTGCTGCTCATTAACAAAGGATCACCAAGGCTTACAATAATAACATAAAATCCAGAAGATTCCAAATAGGGTACTTGGTATTAAGGAAAACATTCTAAAACACCAAGGATCCTAGTGCAGGTAAATTAGCTCCTAAGTGGGAAGGACCGTATCTCATAGATGTTGAAGCATGAAAAGGAGCATATTGGCTAGCAACACTCGGAGGAGACATTTTTCCAAGATCCTGGAAAGCTATACATCTCAAAGCATACTATATATAAATAAGGTTGATTGATCTTCAACAAAACCAAGGTACACATGTTCTTTTCCTTAAACTTTTCATCATTGCTTATTTTCTCCTCAAATACATTACTAACTTAAGCATCGGAGGGCCGTTAGCTAGACTAACGCCCACCCCTAGCTAACGTTTGTTATGCAGAACGATGTATAACTAAGGATCTCCATAAGAAATGATCCTAAAACATGAGGATCCTTAAGGTTGAAGATCCTGGAACACAAGGATCCTCAAGGTTGAAGATCTTGGAACATAAGGATCTGCAAGATCCTGACACATAAGGATCCTTGTGGATGAAGATCCTGAAACATAAGGATCTTGACGCACAAAGATCTCAACATCTTAATGCTTGAACAACTCCATTATGTTGAAAGTATAATCTTTAAATTATTATATACACAAGCTAGAGACTAATCATCTCTCCTACGTTTAAGGGTTCTTAATCCCCTCTAAGGTTTCAAGAGCTAATTACATCTTTCACACCAACTATGTTTTATATATCTCACTCGAACGCACGATATCTAACTATAGGATACGCATAAGGGGATCATTTCAAGATGCAGTGGCTTGGCAACCCTCTTATCTTTGAACATAAGTAAAGATCCTTAAGGTTTATGACATTTTCATGTTATCAAAAGTTTAGATCTTTCCCCAGAAATCACATACGGTTTATAACATCTTCATGTTATCATATGTTGGGATTTTTCCCCAGAAAATACACACGAATCATAACAGTTTCATAAGTAAGGATATTTCCCATGTGGTACGTCACAAGTTGGGATCCTCCCCAGTATATAACATTAACATGTTATTAATTGAATTTATGGTAGTACCCAAGAATGTTGTCAAAGCATATAACCTAAACTTGTTATCTTAAGAAGGGAATTCCCCTGTATGATCTGATGCTTAAAGATCCTCGTCAATAAGGATCCTCATAGGTATGGATCCCCATTAATGTAGAACCTTATTATCAGAAGTCAACAATGATCCTAAATTCTTTTTTAAGTTGAGATTTATCCTTAGTAAATTCTAAGATTGAAGAGCTTATAAAGCTTAAGGAAAAAATTGAAGACAATCAGGTTCCATCTATCCTTATTCTCAAAAAAGTCTAAGTAAAGTTTTAGGATCCTGAACTTTCTAGGATCTAAAGCAAAAATCATCTGGTTACCAGAATTCAAGTATGCTAAAAATAATTCACTAAGGTGTTGTTTGTTTTTCTGAAGCCAAAATGTCTGCAGTCTACGGACCACATCTGCAAGCCTCTGCAACAGAAGAGGTGGACCAAATGTCTGCAGTCTGCAATAAGAATACTGTTTGTTTTTTAACGTCTGCAAACTGCTAAAATAAAGTGAATTTTAAATAAAATTATTTTACAAACTTCAAATGATTTTTCAACACCAAAATTTTAATAATAATAATCATACAACACTGAAAATAAAATTCATTCAACTAAATTAGTCATACAATAAAAGAATGGTTTTACAATAACCAATATATCATAGACAAATAAGATTTTATAAGGTATTGTAAAAAGTATTTTCAATAAAAATCACAAAATTCACAGCAATATTTCATATTTCTAGCACAATTTTTCATATTTTATTCAAGAAAAAAACTTGATTTCAACAACAATTTTCACAGCAATATTAAACAACAATTCACAACATTTTCAGCAACATCTAACATCAAATTTAAGAAAAAACAACCATTTTCCGCAAAAAGAATCAACAAATTTGACTAGATTATAGACTCTTCAACAAGAATAAACAACATTCACAATTTTCAGCATATTAAACAACTTAAAAGGGTCTTTCAACATCAAAATTTAATTTTTCAGCAATGTTATGGAATTTCTAGAAACTATTTTCACATTTTCAGCACTATTTTCTTATTTTCAGCAACAAAAAATTTGATTTTTAGCAACAAAAAACTTGATTTTCAGCAATCTTATGAAATTACTAGCAAAATACACAAGGAATATGATTTTCAGCACTATTTTCATATTTTCAACAACAAAAAACTTAATTTTTAACAACAAAAAACTTGATTTTCAGCAATCTCATGAAATTTCCAGCAAAATACATAAGGAATATGATTTCCAACAACATTTAATAAGAATTTTACACAGGAAAATCTATTTTCAACCATATTTTCGGATTTCCAATATCCAACAACAAATTCATACAACAAGAAGCAATTTCAGCAAAATTAAACCACATATTTCAATACATTATAGAGTTTTTAAGCAAGATTAATCATCAATTTGATGTTAGAACCGGAAAAAAAAAAAGAAAGCAAACCTGTTCGTTGCGTTGTTGTTCGTCTGCGATGGGAGAGGAGGTGTTTTCTGTTGCCTACGATCGGAGAGGAGGCGGCGGCGGACGACGGTGCTGATTGGAGAAGATGAACAATGAAGACAATGTTGGAGCGAGGCAGGAGCGTCGATGGTGGGTGAAACGTGAGAATGGATGGGCCGAATAGAGAAAGAAAAGAAAAAACGCGTGTTTTTTTTTTAGGTTAAAAGGACTTCGCAGATCTTAGAAGATGTTAGTCCATGTCTATGTGGTGAAGACCTCGCGCAAACGTTTTTGGATCTGCCCACTTCGAAAAAACAAACACACTGCAAGGACCTATGAATGCATGTGGTCTGCGCGGCACAAACAAAAGTGATTTCACGGATCTGCAGCAAAAAAACAAACAGCCTGTCACAACAAGCATTTTTGCGAGGAAATTCTACTCTCATGCAATCATTCACCTAGTGTGATAACTTTTACTCTAAAGGAATATCATGCTCCACTCTCATTCAAATATCTCTCATATGTTTAAATAAGGGTTGGAAACCCTAGATATCCCGACTCAAGTTCATTATGGACTATGATTCTCTTATTGGACCTAATGGGCCAATAAACCCTTAACTTAATTCTTTTAAGCTAAGAGTCTTAAGTTGGGCCTTATTTGAATTCATATTCATTAAGATATAGTATTTTGGGCTTTAATGGGCCTAGAATGACCCACACCTTTCTCATGGACCTATTTGGGCCGAGAACTACCCTAAAAGCCCAATGGGCCGAAAATTTTCTTTATGGGCTTCATAATTTCGAACCAAAGAAAGGATTGGGCCAAACTAATTCACCCTCCTTCCTCCTAGCCCAATTCTCGGCCCATTATCTATTAAAAAAAAAGGGAGAAATTAGCTAATTAGCTTAATGCATGACACATCATTTTTGTTTGGAGGATAACCAAGTCATTTACACACCATGTAACAATGCATTCACATATATCCATGCAACACCTTATCTCTTCCTTCCCTCTCCCCATAACTCACGGCCATTAGGCTTTTCCCACCCTCATCTCTCATTTCAAACACAACAATCTCTTATCTTTACCTCTTATACTCAAGGAAATCCTCTCTTCCTTCCTCATCAAAAATCGTGGATGTGTGTGTGTGTTTCAAGAGTGTTCTTCAAGGTTTCAACCTCTTGGTAAGTGGTTATCATGTATAAACGCCTACTTTCCATCTTAATGTTAAGAATTCGTTCTTACATAGCCTTATTTCATGATCTAACTCCCTAGAACCATCTAAGTTCGAAAATCTCCACAAGGAGTTGCTAGGGCCGAAATCTTCTCTCAAATCTTCATCAAAATCAAATCCAAATCTCAAGGTGAGCTTCATACCCCCTATTTTCTGTCTTTATGAGTTTTGTGGGGGGGGGGGGGGGGATACAAGTGAAAGTGTAGATCTATATGTGTTTTGTATGCCTTGTATGATTTCTATGCTTATATGTGTGTTTTTGTGTGTTATAATGTTGGATCTAGCCATAAAACCCCTAAAAACCAAGATATACTTCATGTTAAATGATACTAGCATCAAGTATATTTCTACATACAAAGTGTTCCAAGAAAAATAGCTAAATGGCTTAGTAACATTTTCTTTGGGCTAAAAACTCAATTTTTGGACATAAAATGCTAAAAATATAAAGTTAAAGGGCCCAAATTGAAATATTTCGAAATCTGATGGGGGAGATGAGCCAAAACAGTTTCCATAATGTATTTTCTGAAAATATGCTTGTTGGAGGATTAAAAACATAAATTTCAAGCTTAATGGGCTAAAAATGACATTTTCGGCCCAATAAGGCCCATTATGCGAAATTTTCTGTTTTGGAGGGCCAAAACTGTGTTTTTCTGTAAAACAGTGGACTACTAGTGTTCCAAGTCCTTTTCAAAGGTTTAAAATGCTTTTTAAATTTAAAAAGGACCAAAGTTGCAAAAATTTTCCAATTTGGGCCAAAATTGTCAAAATTGCGAAAAAGAGGGGTTATAACTGAGAAAACTGCATTTTCAGGGACTTAAACTGTTTTCAATGAAAAATATGCTGAAAAATATTAATTTCAATAATTTTTGGTGTTAAAATGTCAAGAAAAATGATTTAAGGACCAAACCGGAAAGTTATTTAATTAAAGGGTTGAAAAAGTAAATTTTACAAACAATGAGGGGCTGGAAACAGAAAACTTCCAAGGCTAATTCAATACACGCAATTTGATCAAGTAATGGCACTGCGACTATCGACGAAATACAATACACAACAATACCAAAAGTCGTTGCTAAACAAATTGGTTCGGTCTCGAACCAATAAAAACCTGAAACTACTAACGCGACGATATCTCGATTCATACAAGTAACGTTTGGGAATTCAATATACATGCGAGTGTGCACAGACGTCTACGCACCATCTTTGGGCCCCAAAAGTGTAAAATTTTGTTTGTTGGGCCTAGCTAGCCCAATGACCTGATCTTAAGGCCCGAAGACTTCTACCTTACGAGGTGTTGGGTTTTACCGATCTAACACAACGTAAAAGGACTTTCAATGGCTTGTATACTATCGGTCCCCAAGGGTCCTTTGGTATTGCTAGTAAAGTCGATATTTCATGCGAAGCGGGTCAGGGACCCCTCGTACCTTTTTTTTTTCATCCCCAACCGGTTAATGGAGTCATCGGGGTCTTCGTGTCCTCTTTCTCTTCGGATGTGGGATTACACATAGTCAGGGTGGTCGGATAACGTGATTAGTACGGACGACGCCTACGGGATCGTTAGTATAGTTATAAACTGGTCGTTTGTGTAACGCATGTTTATAGCAATTAATCATGCTCAAAAATAATCCGACGTCGCCTGGAATTGATAACTTCACGCGTTACAATGGTTTCATTTTAACTTCATGGAATTCAAAGAATTAGGAAAACATCGGGTTTTCCTAGGGTTTTTCAATACATACGGTTTTCAAAACATACACAAGTATGATGAACATTTTCTTTACAACTATAGAAACAAACAAGCATACTTATGGATCTTCACAAACGTTTTCAAATACTCTTTTCAGAAAATATCGGATTTTCTGGTGGTTTTTCAAAATAATACAAAACGTTGGTTTTCAAATACCGCTTATGAACTCACCAACATTTCATAAGTTGACGTTTTTCAAAATACTTGTATTCTCAGGTAACAAATAAATCGAAGGGATAAGTGTACTCAGTGACGTTTTGCTGCTTGTTTAATTAGCACCGAACAATCTACTTTTTGGGCATGTAATGTTAGGGAACAATGTACTAAATGTAAACGCTATCAGTTTTAATATTCAAATGTTGGTGACGAATGATGTTATGTTTCATGTATATTCATTGTGATGGTATTCAATTGAGTCACAACAGCTCCCGGACGTTTCCGCCGTCTGGTTCGGGGGTGTGACAGGTTGGTATCAGAGCTTTGTTTATAGTGAACTAGCATGTCTAGCCATACATGGATATGCAACTATAAACCAAAAGAGGGACTAACATAACTCTGAACAAAACAAGTAAATAAAACACCCTTGCTTGCATTAGGAACGAGAACCTAACACCGAACCAAACAAGATAATGCTAGTATCTCGGTTAATTCAGGACTGTTCTTAGTTGTATCAAGGAGCGGATGTAGCCTGATCAACTACATTCCCTCCAAGGTACAACCATCACATGTCGTGAAGAAATCGTGATAGCTAGGAACCTAAAATCATACCCCTTAATCCCCAAGAAGGGAACCCCAACTAAATCTATGCAATAGTTGTAGGATTATAGGAGTAATTGGTATGCTATTTGATTCTAGTATTCATAGCCCTTCGTGCAATACGCTATAGAAAAGTATCATTAGTCAGGAAACCCTATCTCCCTAGTCAGGATATAGTAGGGTGGCTCGACCCAGAGAAAGAACCACCGGAGGAACACGGAGTAGAACTCGCATATGAATCCGCTGAGTCAATAGTGGACCTCGAGGAGGAAGAGCCCAAGGACAGAAATGATGATGACTCGAATGCAGAATCTGATGTCGTCAACCATCCATGAAAAGCCAGAGTACCGACTTATCGTGTGGTCCCCAGTGGCCCCATGCCCCCTTAGGCACACGATATTTGGGAGATAGAGTCGCCAGCAGGGGATACGACCACACCAGGGTAGGAACTGAGGTCTCTCTGACCATTCGCCATAGAGGACCAGCTGATCGGGCCCTCCCAGTCGTGGTGCGACGCACCCGAGGTATTGATAACCAAGCTCAGGACACCCCTAATCGAACGAAACAAATGTGGTTTGTTATTAAGAGGGATGAAAGGAAAACACGGGAAGTGAATGGAGACTCTCGAGCGAGACAGTTAGTTTGGGAGGTACGCCTACGAGATACCGAGCAGCAAGTAGCTCGTCTCTGAGGTGCATCCACTTCACCACCACCACCACCAGACACTTTCCGCCACAATTAGGATCAGCCTTTTCATTTTCCCCCTACTATCTAACATGACTCTCTTTCGTGTACTAAGATGGTGCTTACCATTGGAACAATTATGTAGTATCCTTATTTTGTATTACTACATAGACTCAATCATATGCTCGAGCGAACCCTCAAAACCACTAGATACTTAAGGATCTCGAAACCAGAACAACCTATATAGACGTAACGAATCGTGCCAAATCTGAGATTACATACTACCGCAAACACATCGTAGGGAAATAGATGGAAGCAGTGAGAATTATACAACAAGATACAAAATTTATAGAGTACAACCAGTAATGACGATCATTGCTTACGATCTGGATTATCAATGTGCAGCAGGCAAATGCCATCCCGCAAGAATAACAAGCGCGCCCGCGAGACACCGCTCCTGCAGATGGACTCTGCTACATTTCAAGTTGTTGTAATGGCGGCAGTAACCGCTGCTATGACACTAATCAATGCAAACAACCCCAATGGAGGCGAGAATAGCATTGACAACTCCAGCCAAAGAAACAAACATGGAAACCAACAAGTGACAACCTATCAACGGACTCTAAACCCCAAGCTTAAGAGCAGGAAGCTGAGGTCTGGAAATAAGAGAAGGGGACATCCTACTCAAGGGTTCTCAAGGGAGCAACATACTGTTGCTGTTCATGCGACCATGACCCCTATTACACCAACAACCAGGAGACCATACGTTGGAATCCTTCCAAAATGCAACCAGTGCAAATTCCATCATAATGGAGCCTGCAAGGAGATGCATTGTAACAAATGCAACCGAAAGAATCACATCGCCAAATTCTGTAGAACTTATCCATGCCAGAATCGTCAGCCAAATGAAAACGACAACAATCGCAACAACCCTAACAACAACACCAATGATGAGACCAGTCGCACCTGCTATAGGTGTGGAGGAACTGGTCACATCAGGCGCAATTGCCCTAGGGATAACAATCGAGGAGCAGAAGGATCAGAAATGGTCCTGACCTTGGGTCAAGGCGAAGCAATCCAAAACCCAACGGTTGTTACTGGTACGTTCCCACTTGACAACTTTTTCGCTTACCTCTTATTCAATGGTAAATCTGAGCGAAGTTTCGGTTAGTATCAGATTCAAACACTTACTAAAACAACATCCCCAAAGCTAAGCTAAGCCTTTTTAATGGACATGGCCAATGGGGAAAACCGATTTAACTTAGGGTACTTATGTGGAGTACACCTTAACACTAAACAACCATTCATTACAAATAGGTTTCATGCCAGTAAATATTAGGAGTTTTAATGTGCTAATCGTCATGGTTGGGTTAAGCCCCCACTGTGCTGATACTATGTGTCGCGAGAAGGCCGTTTGCCTTCACCTTCGTAATCACAAAAACTCTAATAATCCATGGTGATAAACCTGGCGCAAATCCTCTTTCTATCTCGTGCATCAAGACACAGAAGTGCCTGCACCAGAAGAACTACGTTTTTCCTCACTCTTGTTGTGGACAAGACCAAGGATGAAGTAAGCATACAAGGTATTCTTTTAGTATGCGATTTTCCGAATGTATTTTCTGAAGAACTTTCGGGAATACCTCCAGAAAGACAGGTCGAATTTCAAATCGACCTCATACTGGGAACTACATCAATTGCCAATTCACCCTATAGGATCACTCTTGCTGAAAGATTCATGAGTTACCCAGTCAATTGAGAAGAATTGTTGCACAAAGGACTCATCAGACCAAGCTCCTCATCCCGAAGAGCTCCGATCTTGTTCTTCAAGGATACAAATTCTTCGGAAGCTCCAAGGAGCTAGTTACTTCTCTACAAATAGATCTAAGAACCGGTTATCATCAACTTTGAGCCCAAGAAGAGGACATTCCAAAAACTGCCTTCCGAACTCGTCACGACCATTTCAAATTCATTGTGATACCCTTTAGTCTAACGAATGCTCCCACGGTATTCATGAACCTTACGAACCAAGTTTCCCAACCATTCCTAGTTAGCCCTTTCACTATTTTCAGCGATAACATACTCATCTGCTCACAAAGCGAGAACGAAACACAATCATCATTTACGACCAGCCTAGAAAGCATCAAAGCTGGGAATGTCGCGATGAAAGCACTACATGGATGGATAAAACTCTCGCAATCGAAAGACGAAGCTTTTTGAGTAGAGTTGGGCGTTATCTGGGTGATCGACGATAGGTTAACCCAATCTGCCCATTTCCTGCCAATACAGGAATCAAACAAGATGGAAGGATTAGCTTGGATCTATATCCAAGAGATCGTAAGACTCCATGAAATATCGGTACCTACTATCTCGGATAGAGATAACAGACTTTCTTCAAGACTATGGCAGTCACTTCAGAGGGCTATGGGAACGTAACTAGACATAAGCGTTGCTTACCACCTTCAAACCAATAACCAAAGTGAACGAACCATTCAACCACTCAAATTCATGCTACGAGTCTAGGTGTGTGAGTTCAACAAGTCAGGGGATACCCAGTTTCCCTTGACAAAATTCTCATACAATAACAACTATCGCACAAGCATCAAGAATGCTCCTTTCGAAAACTCTTTATAGTCATAAATGCATATCACTCGGTGGTACTCTCATGAGACCAGAAACCACTAACGAAACAACAGAGAAGATAATCCAAACCAAGGCTGGACCTCAAGCATCGCGAGACCGATAAAAGAGCTCTTCTAACAAGCGGCGTAAGCCATTAGGATGGCATGTCGGGGAATCGCGTGTTATTAAAGGAATCTCCTGGGAATTGAATGATTCGCTTTAGGAACCGAGAAAACTAAACCTACGATACATTGGGCTGTTCGAGATTCTTGCTCGGATTGGTCCAAAGACATATAGGCTGTAACTGCCTGTAGAGCTCAGCAACGTGAACCCTGCATTCTGTGTCTTGAATCTGAAAAGTGCCTATTAGGAAAAACTCTTATCATTCCTTTATAAGGGATCGAAATAAACAAGAATCTCATGTCCGTCAAAGAACTAGTCGAGGTGTTTGAGATAGGAAAGTAGAGCATACAAAGCAAAGCCACATTTTCATTGTGAAGGTTCGGTGGAACGTTACGTGTGGACCAAAATTCACAAGGGAATCGCGAAGACCAGAGGAAGTACCTACTCTCTCATTCGTGAACCTACCCTTCGAAAGAATTTCGGGACGAAATTCCCTCTAACGGGGGGATGATGTCACAACTAGCATTTTTGCGAGGAAATTCTACTCTCATGCAATCATTCACCTAGTGTAATAACTTTTACTCTAAAGGAATATCATGCTCCACTCTCATTCAAATATCTCTCATATGTTTAAATAAGGGTTGGAAACCCTAGATATCCCGACTCAAGTTCATTATGGACTATGATTCTCTTATTGGGCCTAATGGGCCAATAAACCCTTAACTTAATTCTTTTAAGCTAAGAGTCTTAAGTTGGGCCTTATTTGAATTCACATTCATTAAGATATAGTATTTTGGGCTTTAATGGGCCTAGAATGACCCACAGGTTTCTCATGGACCTATTTGGGCCGAGAACTACCCTAAAAGCCCAATAGGCCGAAAATTTTCTTTATGGGCTTCATAATTTCGAACCAAAGAAAGGATTGGGCCAAACTAATTCACCCTCCTTCCTCCTAGCCCAATTCTCGGCCCATTATCTATTAAAAAAAGGGAGAAATTAGCTAATTAGCTTAATGCATGACACATCATTTTTGTTTGGAGGATAACCAAGTCATTTACACACCATGTAACAATGCATTCACATATATCCGTGCAACACCTTATCTCTTCCTTCCCTCTCCCCATAACTCACGGCCATAAGGCTTTTCCCACCCTCATCTCTCATTTCAAACACAACAATCTCTTATCTTTACCTCTTATACTCAAGGAAATCCTCTTTTCCTCCCTCATCAAAAATCGTGGATGTGTGTGTGTGTTTCAAGAGTGTTCTTCAAGGTTTCAACCTCTTGGTAAGTGGTTATCATGTATAAACGCCTACTTTCCATCTTAATGTTAAGAATTCGTTCTTACATAGCCTTATTTCATGATCTAACTCCCTAGAACCATCTAAGTTCGAAAATCTCCACAAGGAGTTGCTAGGGCCGAAATCTTCTCTCAAATCTTCATCAAAATCAAAACCAAATCTCAAGGTGAGCTTCATACCCCCTATTTTCTGTTTTTATGAGTTTTGTGGGGGGGGGGGAGGGGGGGAATACAAGTGAAAGTGTAGATCTATATGTGTTTTGTATGCCTTGTATGATTTCTATGCTTATATGTGTGTTTTTGTGTGTTATAATGTTGGATCTAGCCATAAAACCCCTAAAAACCGAGATATACTTCATGTTAAATGATACTAGCATCAAGTATATTTCTACATACAAAGTGTTCCAAGAAAAATAGCTAAATGGCTTAGTAACATTTTCTTTGGGCTAAAAACTCAATTTTTGGACATAAAATGCTAAAAATATAAAGTTAAAGGGCCCAAATTGAAATATTTCGAAATCTGATGGGGGAGATGAGCCAAAACAGTTTCCATAATGTATTTTCTGAAAATATGCTTGTTGGAGGATTAAAAACATAAATTTCAAGCTTAATGGGCTAAAAATGACATTTTCGGCCCAATAAGGCCCATTATGCGAAAATTTCTGTTTTGGAGGGCCAAAACTATATTTTTCTGTAAAACAGTCGACTACTAGTGTTCCAAGTCCTTTTCAAAGGTTTAAAATGCTTTTTAAATTTAAAAAGGACCAAAGTTGCAAAAATTTTCCAATTTGGGCCAAAATTGTCAAAATTGCGAAAAAGAGGGGTTATAACCGAGAAAACTGCATTTTCAGGGACTTAAACTGTTTTCAATGAAAAATATGCTGAAAAATATTAATTTCAATAATTTTTGGTGTTAAAATGTCAAGAAAAATGATTTAAGGACCAAACCGGAAAGTTATTTAATTAAAGGGTTGAAAAAGTAAATTTTACAAACAATGAGGGGCTGGAAACAGAAAACTTCCAAGGCTAATTCAATACACGCAATTTGATCAAGTAATGGCACTGCGACTATCAACGAAATACAATACACAACAATACCAAAAGTCGTTGCTAAACGAATTGGTTCGGTCTCGAACTAATAAAAACTTGAAACTACTAACGCGACGATATCTCGATTCATACAAGTAACGTTTGGGAATTCAATATACATGCGAGTGTGCACAGACGTCTACGCACCATCTTTGGGCCCCAAAAGTGTAAAATCTTGTTTGTTGGGCCTAGCTAGCCCAATGACCTGATCTTAAGGCCCGAAGACTTCTATCTTACGAGGTGTTGGGTTTTACCGATCTAACACAACGTAAAAGGACTTTCAATGGCTTGTATACTATCGGTCCCCAAGGGTCCTTTGGTATTGCTAGTAAAGTCGATATTTCATGCGAAGCGGGTCAGGGACCCCTCGTACCTTTTTTTTTTTCATCCCCAACCGGTTAATGGAGTCATCGGGGTCTTCGTGTCCTCTTTCTCTTCGGATGTGGGATTACACATAGTCAGGGCGGTCGGATAACGTGATTAGTACGGACGACGCCTACGGGATCGTTAGTATAGTTATAAACTGGTCGTTTGTGTAACGCATGTTTATAGCAATTAATCATGCTCAAAAATAATCTGACGTCGCCTGGAATTGATAACTTCACGCGTTACAATGGTTTCATTTTAACTTCATGGAATTCAAAGAATTAGGAAAACATCGGGTTTTCCTAGGGTTTTTCAATACATACGGTTTTCAAAACGTACACAAGTATGATGAACATTTTCTTTACAACTATAGAAACAAACAAGCATACTTATGGATCTTCACAAACGTTTTCAAATACTCTTTTCAGAAAATATCAGATTTTCTGGTGGTTTTTCAAAATAATACAAAACGTTGGTTTTCAAATACCGCTTATGAACTCACCAACATTTCATAAGTTGACGTTTTTCAAAATACTTGTATTCTCAGGTAACAGATAAATCGAAGGGATAAGTGTACTCAGTGACGTTTTGCTACTTGTTTAATTAGCACCGAACAATCTACTTTTTGGGCATGTAATGTTAGGGAACAATGTACTAAATGTAAACGCTATCAGTTGTAATATTCAAATGTTGGTGACGAATGATGTTATGTTTCATGTATATTCATTGTGATGGTATTCAATTGAGTCACAACAGCTCCCGGACGTTTCCGCCGTCTGGTTCGGGGGTGTGACACAGCCTCTAAGAGGATTTTTGTCTCAGGAACCAAATTTTTCAGGATCCTGATTATTCAAGGATCCTAATATCATAACGGTCATGCCAAAAATCAAGAGAGAGATATAAAAGGAAAATACTACCATGTCATTCAAAAAAGTTGAACACCAACCTAGTAGGGAAAAAGCTAAATGTCTTGCATAAAACAAAAACTAATTAAACTAACTTTTCACAGACCTAGACCTTAGCCTGGTCATCATCGACCACGTCCTTCTTCTCCTTTCCTTCGGTCAGCAACAACACATGATCCTAACTGGCGGTAGCAGACTTTCTATCAATTTGGCCAGCACCTCGCGCCAACCGTCCACATTCCAGGAACCCTGGTAGCTATGGACTTAGTGCCTCATGAGAGAACATTGACAATTGTGCCTAACATCGGTAGCTATGGACTTAAGTGGTGTTTATTTTTTGTTTGCAGATCTGTGTGGCCTCTTTTATGTGCGCCGCGCAGACCACGCGCAGACGTTAGCCTTCGTAGACTGTTTGTTTTTTTTGAAGACTGTAGACCTAAAAATGTCTGCGCGCCCTCTTCTTGGCACAGATATGGACCAGAGTTTTCTAACATCTTCAGACATTTTCTATCCTAAAAAAACACATATATCTTTATTTTTTAAAGTTTTTTTTTTTTAATTTATATTTTTTCCAACTTTATTAATGATAAAAAATTTGAAAAAAAAATTACAAAACTTAAAAAAAAGACATTCGACGATACAAACATGATATTTTTGACAAATTTATAAATGAATATTTATTATAATAATAGTCGTTGAAGTTGTTTATATAAATATGAAAAAAAATCATAATATATATTCTTATATTTTATTGCCAAATTTTGTAAAACATTATTTCATATAGTATCGTCAATTTCTCGAGAAAATATTTATGGTATGTTTTTAATGAATTTAATTGAAAAAATCGAAGTTTATTTCCATCATTTTATGTATCAAATTCTTTGATCCCTAATTATAATGTTTAGTTATAACTTTGCAACCAAAGTTGTTGGTTTTTTATCAAATATATATGTTAATTCATACCATTTTTATTTTTATTTTTTATTCAATAATACATAAAAGTTGATACTGATTTGTTAATTATTTATAACAAAGTTATAAAAATATTAAAAAAAATCACTTTGAAATTTAAAAAATCAGTTTATTTAGTAGCCCTCAGATGTTAAAAAACAAACATTCTTCTTTTTTCAGATTGCGGACGTTTGGTCCATCTCTTCTACTGCAGAGGTCTATAGATATGGTCCGCAGACTGCAGACATATTGCCTCAGAAAAAACAAACAACACCTTAGTACCTGTTATATAAACCCTGGAAACAATGGACTTCGTGTCTATTCCTTAGGATAATCCTTAGGAATGAATGAATGAAGGATAACTGATTCTTAGGGTAGATCCTTAAGAATAAAAAATATAATGAGGATGGGTAATTGGATTGATTGTTTGATAATTAAACATAATAATTATATTATTGTGGGTTGAAAACCCTATGTACTCAACAAGTTTCCCAACCTGACCCACTCAGTTTATTTGTATCACAAGTGTCGATACGAAGCTACATTACACTGAGAGATTAAAGGAGATGTAGATCACTAGTGTAAATGAATGTAAGGACTGTTTATGCTTATGTTTCTGCATTGACGATGATATCCCAAAGTTTTAATATAAAAAAGGTACATTTCATCAAAAATTCTTTGATAATATATTTTTCTCCGCGACATTATTCTTTAAAAATGAATACTCTGATTTTCAAATAAGCATAAATAAAATTTTTAAAATGACCGTGAATTTGGGATGTCTCGGTCTTGGTGATTCTAGGCTCATTTTGGTGTTTTTGGTAGCTTGAAGAAGAAGAAGGAGGTGTCTAGTGTCTTGATCCAGCTAGGAAACATCATCACCTTGTGCATTCTATGAACTCTTGTAAGTACTCAAGATCCAAGCCTTTTGTTCTAAGTTTCTAGATGTAGGTTTCGTGTCCTATTTCTTCAAGACTATGGAAGTTTGGATGGCAAAATTCCATAAAGTTGGCAAATTTATGGATACTTGAGGTCACTTTGGGATTATATGTTGAAGATCTATGGTTCCTTGGAGTATTTGGTCTCATACTCAAAAGTTTGAGTTCATTTCTTCATGATTTTGACCTAGTTTGGGAGGAGATATGCATTGGACATGCATGTCCATAAAGAAATGATTTTTATAGTGGTTTAGTAGTATGAAACCCTTCTGGAAATTATGGTCTTGAGATCTTAAGGACTAAGTGCTTAATGTTTGACTTTATGCCCTAAGCTGCCATTAAGAACCTAGGGTTAGAGCACTTGGCATGTTGGAGTCTATTAATGGACAAAGTTGGAAATTTAATCCATCAAGACCTTGGGAAGAATTAGATTTGAGCTCTGCGGCTCTTGGAGTTGAGGAAAAAAACTTAATCTTTTAAGCGGTCAAGACCGAGTTTCCACAATGTGGCATCTTGTCCGCCATGACGTGGCAACTAGGGGAGGCATAACTATTTTGTCTTGATGTGCTAACGACATGACCAAGGAGGGTCCACATCGTGATGATGGCTGATTTAGTTGTCAGAGTTGGCTGAGTTGGGATCGAGTTGAGTGCGTTCGTCATGACATGACCATGGGCTGGTCATGACGTGAAGTTCAGCTAATGGTGATGTTGGCCATTAACTTTAAATTGGACCTTTGACTTTTGGCATAGTTTGAATTTTATTCAAATTTTTATTTTTAGAAGGTAGACTTAGAGTTTACCTTGTGTGGTTTATTAAGAGGTGTTTAGCATCCATTCATTGGTTGGGAGAACTGTTAGCTGTGGACTACGTCGGCAAGGTGAGTCTTCTCACTATACTATGTAAGGTGCTAGTTGTCGTTGTAATACTTACATAGAATACCACGGGGGTAGCCTGTGATATTTGTATGAAAGACCATGGTGGTTAGCCCATGGAAATTGCGTGAAAGATGATATCACAGAGACAATCATCTATCATACGTCTCCTACTGGTGGGCCGGCATTGTGACCTTAGACCCACCGCTACCGGAAGGTAACTCACCTCACACTACTGAAGTCCCGAGGACACAATTCCACACTTGCTGAAGTCCCGCAGACTCGACCCCAGCTGCTGGCTGACAGATTCCCGAGCTGTCAACACCAAAATAACACCCAATTAATAATTGGGTCCCAATACATAACCATACGTACCTTCTTTGGGTAATTACTACATTACCCCTCGCTTGGCTTATTCAAGCCCAAGGCCCAATCCATAGGCCCAAGGCCAATTAGGAATCAAAGCCCAACACATGGCCCAATTTTCTAAATTGGGCCTAGGCCTATACATGGTCTCATTCTGAGGCCCAACATCATATAATCATTAAGGCCCAAACTATGGCCCATCTATGGCCCAATTTTCCAAATTGGGCCCAAGCCCCTCACATGGGCCTTACCCTAAGCCCATTAAATTACTCGACCATTTGCTTGATCTTGGATAGTCCATTTAATAACCCAATCATCAAGGCCCAATAGAAAGGCCCAACAATAACCCAAGTAAAATTAGGGTTTCACATAAAATGATGATTAGGGTTAAGTTTCCTACTTAACCCATTAAGGGATTAATCCATTAAGGACTTAATCCATTAAGTCCATTATCGCCTAGATTAATCTTTGCCAATGATTATTATTTAATATTCCAAGTTATTAAATAATTCTCGTGTGTGACCCGATTAATTCTTAAAGTTGGGGTTTCATTGGCATTAGGGTTTTCCAATCCAAAAACTAGCCCTTTTATCAATTTGTTGGGCTTGCCGGTCAATTAGGGCTTTATTGGGCCTATTAGGCCCACTAGAATATCATTAAGTCCATTAGGGTTTACATTGGGTCAATTTGAGTCCATTAGACCCATTAGGGTTTTCACTAAGCCCGTTAGGCTTCATTGGGACCATTAGGGTTTCTAGCACCCGAAACGAATCAATCACAAGATAAGCACACCGCCACCCGACACGGCGGCCGGTGGCGGCAGCCACTACCCTAAGGTGGTGGTTTTCAAGTTCCTTTCATTATTCCATTTTTTTGTTACAATTACAATGAAAACACCAAAGTAACACACCCACTAACTAGGCTAAACATACACACACATAACCACCTTGGTTGCCGGCGGTGGTGAGTGGTGGCTGTGGTGGATTTTCTCGTAAATTCCAACTAAGCAAAACACCCAAACACACCTGCTGCTAACGGAACTACAACCACACCCACCCATGCTTTGTGTTTCAAGCATCCAGCCACCCCTTCCGGTGGCGCACGGTGGCGATATCAATACCTTGCCATAACAGCCACCACCTCATGGTGGTGGCGGAGGGGTTTTCTTCCAATCTTCGACCATGAAACGATCCTCCAGACCTCACTAGCGAAATACACGCATACAAATATTAGATCCCACTCACAGCTGCCCATATACGGCGGTATGCGGCGCTTGGACAACATGGAGGCATCGGAACAACGGCTGGAGCGGCAGTGGCGGCGTAGCAGCAACACAGAATGGAGCGGAGAGGAGAGGAGATACATCGCCGGGAGCAGTGGAGGAAGAACCAAACGACGGAAACAGTGGCCTCCAGCTTCGTTATCTGCGGCGACGGTTGAGAAACGACATCAGCCCCGATGTCGAGCTTCGGTCCCTTCGTCGGAGTCGTGATGGCAGCCGCTCTTGGCTCACTAGAGTGTTACGGAGGCGACGTCGGAGGTGAGTGAAGGAGGGGTGACGGCTGGAGGGAGGTGGGGTGACGACTGCACATAAGAGGGGGTTTAGGGTTTGCCAACCGGTGCAACAAGGTTTTATACCCGAGGCTACTAAACATTATGCCATAACGACATAAACAGTCCCTCCTTCCCAATCTCTTTTCAAACTCGGTCCTTATTTTACCATTTCAACCCCAATCATGGAAATCCCTTACAAGTTAAGTCCCATACTTTACTAATCAGCCCCTCTTTCCATAAATCATTCCATAATAAGTCCCAAAACTTACCGACTAGTCCCTGCCCTTAGAAAACTTTACAAATTGAATTTGGAATTTACCATTCCGCCCTTGTTTCCCAAAATCTATTCAAATTAAATCCCGATAATGGTATTTTAGCCCCTTAAACTTTCAATTATGACTTTTAACCCCCATAACTAACTTCTTGCCACACTATTCTGCTTTTAGGGCTATTATGTATTTATTACTTTACTTTTTTATTAAATAAATAAACGGGGTATTACACCGACTTTACTACACAACATCCCCTGATGGCTTTTTCAGTACTGATTATATTTTTTTTACTCTGATGTTTGGAAAAATACAATTTACCTAATTGATTTTGGAACAAATGAATGTATGAATTTGATGGTTTAAAAATGAAAAAGATTATTTGTATTTTTGGGATGTTAAAATGAGGTTATAATATTATTTTGACACTTCAGTTTTTTAATGGCTATATTTATAAATTATAATTTTTTTATCTATATTTTTTATAAATTTTACAATGAAAGTCATTCAATGAATTTGATTCAAGAAATGTCATCTTCATACCATATTTATCTAAAACTTCTATAACCTTTCAACTTTCAATTATGAAATACATACATTAATATGTTATTAGGTATAAGTATCATATGATGGATAATTGAATATATATTTTAACTAAATGATTTTTCATGCTCCTAAAATCAAATGCTTTTACTAATAACTTTTTATTTTCCTCTAATTTATACATTTTTTAGTACTATTTGTAGTATATTAATAAAATTTTCTCTCAAAACATTCATTTATTTTAAGAGGTTTACGATTCAATATGAAAAGTTGAAGAAATGAGTTTTGCCGCATCAATGTTATTGTTATAAAATGTGTCTAATTTAGTATTCAATATAATATTTCAATTTCTATTACAATCCATAAACATATATTCAAATAATTTACTATGTTAATTCTTAGGCATGAAATTTTTTGATTTCAAGTAGCACATAAAATTCTAGATGCATAATCACACAACATTCATTTGGAATTATAGCATTTCTGATTATCAAGTGTAAGCCTAGGAATGGTGTAACAACCCAAAAATCAGAGGTAAAAATTTCATTTTTATTATAGCCAAACATTTATATCATTTATTTCAATCATTCCAAAACATCGTTCATTAAAAACATTTATCAGAGTTCCTCCCAAAATCTATCATTGCGGAAATCATGGGTGTGTGCGCTGCGATCAATCCGAGCCCTTCTTTTCCAAATCGATGATTCCTGAAACAATAAAAAAAACTGTAAGCACGAAGATTAGTGAGTTCCCCAGAGCATACCCACACACAATTATGTATAACATATCATACTAGCTAATCATCTATACAGAACGCATAAACCATGCAAGCCAACACATAGCGAAGCCCTGGAAACCCTCCAGGGTCTTACTCCGGGTGCCATGGGAACCCCCACATGGTCTTAGCCCAATGCCTAGGGAACCCCCCGAGCTCTTCGACCTAGGATGCCAAGGAAACCCTCCAAGGTCTTATACCTAAGTGCCTTGGGAACCCCCCGAGGTCTTTGACCTAGGATACCAAGGAAACCCTCCAAGGTCTTACACCTAAGTACCCCGGGAACCCCCCAAGGTCTTTCACGCAAGCACAATCACAAAGCATATAAAGTCACAGAATGGATAACACATATATCGTAACACATAATGGGCCGACCTTGGTGCCTTAGACCCATTGGTATGGTAAGGAGACTCACCTCGCACTGTAGAAGCTTCCCACATGAAATCATTAGCTGCTGCCTCGCCAGCTTCCCGAGTTGTCACTACCAATCAATATACCCAATTAGCAATTAGGTCCATAGCATAATCCTTAATCCATGCATTGGGTGAAATGACCATTCTACCCCTGGCCATGTATGATTCAACCTAAGGCCCAAACCCAAACCAAAAGCCCAACACTATAATGTCCATAAATCCATCAATGACCCAATTTTCCAAATTGGGCTCAGGCCTTTCTAATGGACCTTATACTAAAGCCTAATATTCTCTTTAGTCAATAATCCCGACCCAATTGGCCCACGAAGACCCACAACAACCCAGTCCAAGAATTGGCCCAACCCGAGGCCCATAATGCGAAGTTCATTTCTATATTGGGCCACAATGCCCAATAGGTCCAACTATTCCATTATTGGCCCAAAGATGCATTCAGGCCCAACTATCAGCAAATCCATGCCCAAAACCATTAGGGCCTAAAGGTCCGAAGTCCAAAAAGGCCCAAGTCCTCCTGAGAGCATACGCCAAGCATACCTCTTATGTACGCTTAGCGTACTGAGCAAATGGACTGTACGCACCGCGTACTATATAGTACGCCCAACATATAAACAGCTCATGCACAACATCCATTAAGTGCTTAACACTTGATCCAATAAGTCTAAATCACAGATCTGAGCTATACTTAACATCTAAACCCATAAAGTCACTGACTTGGTGACTTTGCATGCCCCAAACAAACCCAAACTCCAAAAATGGCATCCTACTTCCATAAAAGTGACCCTAACTCAAGCATGAACCCATTAAGACCATCAAGATGGCAACTTTCTGACTTAGGGACTCAAATAGCATCAAGGGTGGCAACCCCAAGCCTAAAAACGGATTTGGAACCATAAAGCTTCAACCTTGGGACCAAAAAGAAACCAAAGCCCAAAAATGGTATATCTAAGAGATGAATGATCAAGTTCCAAGCTTCATACCTTCATCAAGATGAAAATGAATCCTAAAAGCTAGATCCATAAGCTCCTTCTAATTCCCTTCCTTGCAACAAGTTCCATCTTCTTGAAAGTGGGCCAAATATCCCAAAAATGGACTCCAAAAGCTCCAAAATGCCACCATGGTTGCTATATGATGATTTCTAGTGTTTAGAGGGGTGGATGCTGAAGATATTAGGGTTTGGTTATGATATAAGGAGTTTAAATAGGGTCCAAGACCCTATAATTGGGTTCTGATCTGACGAAATTACGCCCAGTGTAATTCTGGTACGCCCAGCGTACTCCAGAGAACCTTTGCATCCACTCCTGGTCATTACGCCCAGCGTAATCCTAGGTATGCCCAGCGTAATCCCTTTTTCCCTAGTACGCCCCGCACACTCTTTGTGTACGCCCCGCGTACCCGACTAAGCCTGAAAACCACGAAACTTCTGAAGGCCATAACTTCTTCGTTACAAGTATTCTGATGATCCTTATATCCACGGAAAGGTGAAGAGAATCTCTACACTTCTAAAAATCAAACCTTTCTTAAGACCTTCCGAACAAAAATCCATTTTCCACCAAAAGCCCGAACTGCCACTTTACCGAAATACCCTTAGGTTCCAAAACACGAACCGAACACCCAAATCACTTCTAATACATCACCTGCACCCAAATGGGCCTAGATCCTACCTTTTTAAAAGGCCCTAATCCTTATGATGACTGATATTCGGCCTACAACCTCAGGCTAGGAATCGTTTCAGAACAGGGTGTTACAAATGGATGATCCAATCTTGTAACATCCAATTTTTCAAACAAAAAATTTTCATTTTAAATATTCACATAAAACATTTCTCATAAAAACTATCCCAAGAAAATCACAAGTGTCAAATACAAATCCTCGTCAAAGTATCCGAGTGTCCCAAAATATCCGGAAATAGAACTGCAGGCGAATATGTACAATCAAGCATTCTCCTTCCCGCGATCATCATAAGTACCTAAAACACATTTAATCAACAACTGTAAGCATAAAGCTTAGTGATTTACCCAAAGTATCACATACACCTCAGCACAAATAAACAGTTATGAGTTATCAGCAACCCTAGAGACTACCCAAAGTTTTAGTAGGAAAACAACACCCCCTGTAGATTATCAACAATCCTGGAGACTACACGAAATCTCAGTATACACAATATCACACATACCACAATTACATCGAATAGACCCAGCTTGTCAACACATATATTCTACCACACAGGTAAGTATAGTGAGGAGACTCACCTTGCACATATGACTAATAAAACTCACACCCAAACTGTTGGAACTAGAATCCACCTATTAATTACACTAATCAACCCTAATTAATAATTAAGGTAATTTTCCATACTCCATTAGTCCCAGCCTAGTCTAATCCACATTTATGGCGAAAGACCATTTTCCCCTTCCAAGCCCAAAAACCCTCACAAATCCACCTAAGGCACAATTGGTCAAAAGGTCAAAGAAAGTCAAAGTTTAGTATTTTGACCGTTACACGCAACATAGTCATCTTTACATTGGGCGTAGAGCGCAAGGCCGGAAGGGAAGGGGTTCACAATTGGTTACGCTGGGCATAACTAGAGTTACGCTCGGCGTATGCAGCTTATCTCAAAACTTTATTTTTTAGGTGTTAATCACTAAGACACATTACCCAATCCACATATCTGACTCTAAAAGGTATCGTAATTCATAAAGTCTCTGAATTTATACCTTTGCATGGCTAAAGAGATCTAAATCCCAAAACCCTAACTTCTAACATAACGAAAAACTCCATAACTCATGCATGGAGGAAAGGAAAAGATCAAGCTTGCATTTTTATGACACTATACACCATAAAACGTCTGAAAGGACAACTCATATGCTCTGGAGTATTCCATACTCACAAAGATCAATTTTTTGGGATAATATGAACATAAATCTAAGCTTAAACAAGATCCAGCAAAACAAGCTTCAAGGTATGAACTTTATACATTCAAAAGATGAACAAAGAGATGTAGATTCTGGATCCAAGAGCTTGAATGCACCAGCACTTCTTGAATTATCTTCCTTCTCTACCAACAACACTTAAAATCACTCCAAAAGGTTCAAATCTCACTCTTAAGGACTAGGGTTTCAATTTTAGGTTTTAGAGGAATGAAGGTTGGTCATAAGAAGTTACAAGGGGGACTAAGATGTTTAAATAGAGGAAACAACCCTAAATTTTCGGGGTTTAAGGGCTGCATGAGTTAGCCCGGCGTACTCACGTGTGTGCCCAGCATACTCCACCTTTGACACGCCTCATAAGCTAACTTATGCCCGACGTACAAACCTTGTACGCCCGACATAAAGGCCTTATTTGCAACAAATTAAAATATTAAGGGTTGAAATGAAAATACTTGACGTTGGGTGTTACAAATCCTAATTCACATGAACCATGACTTTGATACTGACTTTGTAACACTCTATTTTTTAACATATTTATAAGCTATGGTTTAAAATTTTCATGACATAATGTCATTTTTTTACATAATATGGTCCAACAAAAACCATTATTTGCAAATACACAATTTGGGTGTTACAACATTAATAGTAGTTTAAGATCTACAAAAGATCATTACAATTCATGTGAATTGACTCCTTTTAATAACAAAAAGTGTTTCAAGTAACAATATTCAAAGTCCTCTAAATTTTAGAACTTGAACTTGAGATACATGATAATAAAATATGTAAGACTAAAAAGTAAAGTGTATGACATGGGGTTGGATACAAATGAGTATTTACAAAGCTTTCCTAATTTTACTACTTTTACTTTCAAACTTATTGATCATATAATGAACACTACTAGAAAAACAGCCTTTTACGACGTGCAATGTGTGTCGTAAAACGATCAGATGACGCGCAAATGCATGTCAAGGAAGGCCAGGTCATAACGATAGACGACACGCTTTTGTGCGTTGTAACCTTACGACACACGTTTACGACACGCAATGCATATCATTAAATCCCCTGTCATAAAGGAAGATGACACATTTTTGCGTGTCATAATCTTAAATGTTTCAAAATATATATATTTTTATAGATTTACAAATTTTCAAATTAAATTAACATTTAATGTCTCATAATACAAAATAAAATATCATATATAAAAATACAATCCATTGCACAAAATTAAATGTCATACAAATAATCGTTTCAATAGTAATAAATGTAATATCAAGTGTGAAGGAGATGAAAATCATCAACAAATAATAGTAGAACCACAAGAACTTGGTCACTACCTTCACAAAATCCGAGCTACTTTGCTTGACACTACACACATCAACAAGACTTGTAAATTTGAATCATCTAACCATACCTCATATTCATCCAAGATGCCTATGAGAAATTTATTAGTCAGCAACTTAGCATTAGCCAGATCATATAAGATAGATCTACCACAAAACATGCAATGCAACTATACCTCATATTATCCAAGATGCCTACGAGAAATTCCATGAGAAAAGTAGAAGAAGGTGAAGAGTGATTGTCTTCTGAGGCATTGGGTGATGCTATAATGCTATCAAGATCATCAAGTACCACAAGCGAAAGATCATGATCCAAGGCTTCAGATATGTAACTAGAAAGGGCCTGATGGATAGCTTGGGAATTACTCAAAGCAAGTTTAGAACAACCTACACACACTCTATGAAAAGTAACCTCTCGATCAAAACAATTTGTCATAATAAATCAATAATAGCTAGAGAATTCATGTGATACCCTACATGTGTGCCAAGACATCTTCATGTTCTTCAACAGTTTTTGCAACAGTTGTGGCTAATAATGTCTTCCCAAAACCCTGGCATACAAGATATTTGCATAGTTTAAGTAAATTCTAATATGGAAGGAGTAAGTATGAAGAACTCACTTAAAAGTAAAATGTTGATTCTTTTATTTTTTATGGAAGGAGTAAGTATGGAGAACTCATTGGAGGTCCATAAATCAACACATGTCCAGGGAAAGGAAGATTGTAAGTTCTTAAAAAAAATCCTAGAGGAAGGTGACAGTAACACCATTAACCCTGCAGAAAGGAAGCAAATCCATGTCAAACAATCACAACTTCATTAAAGTTTAAAGCCAGATATGGAGAATTAAATATATAAACAAATATTCCCATAAGCAAAAGACTACTCTATTTCTGTTTTCTCATTGCACCTTATAATATGCATCACTCATAATTATCACAAAAACAAGTTGGAATGCATATGTTTTAGAAGTGAGAAAATTAAAGCTAAAGTACCTACTATTAGTCACATCAGCAGTTGTTGTGCCCATCCAGCTCAAGGAAGAAATCTCCATGGTAGAACGCTTGTTAGATATTCTTTCTTTGACTGTATGAAGAGGTAAACCATCACCCTTTTCCAATTTCTGAAGAAAGAAATCTAAGCTTTTCTTATTCGTTGTCTTCTTGTTTCCTTCAGAATACTCGACTTCATAAGCTGCCCGCCTTGCATAGAATCCTCAGAAACTGAGAGAACATACATGATATCAACTGATGGCATCAAGTTGAGCCAAAATCCATGCATGCAGAAGAACCAATAACCCTTTATTACTTGTGGGGCTAACAGAAGTTCCTTCATTCTGATGACTCGATGTATCATCTGAAAGAGCTGTAATAACCTTATCATGGACAGTTTAAGTGACCTCTAGAACTCATTCCACATTAAAGAATTAGATTTCAAAAGTTAATATATACGTCTTCTTTTCCCAAAATATTTTTTGATACATAAAAGTGTATTCATACATATATAAACTTGTAGTACAAATAAATGGTTTTGTAGTTAAACAGGAGCATATAAGTGGTTAACAACTTCTAGAAGGCAAATAAGTTATTATAGAAAGCCATTTGTTCTATAATCTTCAATAAACTAATAAAATCAATGATCTATATCAAATACAGATGAGCAAGACTGAAGTTAATGTGATGCAAAGCATGGAAGATTTGTGAACTTTCTAATTGTTCTTTTGGATCAGTGAGATGCATAAGGAAGGCACAACATACTGCATTCAAATCTTCATTGAGATAAAAAGTGATATGAAAACAAAGAGAAGTGAACTCTTCCAATTACAAAATGCACAAATCAGCTACATGAATAAATATATGGAAAAATAGGCAAAACAAACTTCATACGTATCATATTGGATTGGTTGTAGCAGTACCCACTTGTACTACAAGCATTTCTAGACTATGCTCTAGCGTATCAAGTTTCTCATTCAGAGATGACAATTTGCTCTTTGAGAAGTGTAACTGCAAAAACATGTATTCATAACATAAGAGCCAAATTTATCTAAGAAAATTTTGGAGGTACCTTGTTGTAGAGCTCGAGCCTCTGTTGGGCAGATGTTATAACACCTAAGACAGACTGACGATTCACCCTGTTGTTAATGTTGGAAGCAGGTCCAAATTCATGACTAAGCATCTTGGTGACTCGTGAAATTTGATCATGTGGGTGGATTATTAGAGAAATCATGCTGCTTCTATTGCCTCTTGCATATTCATGTGCCTTTATAAGCTTCTTCATCTTCCATATCTCGATATTCTCATCAGTTGACATCGTCCTTAAATTGCCTGCCAATAACAGTGTGAAAAAGATTCTGTTAGAAGCTTGTCACGATCACCTTCTTTTTTGTATGAAGTTATCCTCTATCGATATATGAATATCAAGAAAACATAAAAAAAACAAAAAAAAAAAAGGAAAGCCAAAGAAGGCGTATGCAACGTCAAAGAAATAACATACAACGCCCTTGTACTCTGATACGATATAGCTGCCCTTGTACCTAAAATAACATCAAAATATAAAGTTAGAAAGAAGGTAAAATGCATATCACAATCAATCTAAAGTCTAAACGCACATGTAGTTAGAGGGAAAGCCCTAAATTTTGAGATAAGATACAGACGAATTAGTGGTGAAAGGCGTCACGATAGGCCTCGTAGATGAAAGAAGCATACTGGTCATCCTTCTGCGCCACTCTCATTACCTCTGGCTGAGCTGCCAGTGAGAATCGCCGGCGTATGGAGTTGGAGGTACTGGTTGGGGTGGTAGTTGGACCGGTTTCTTCTGATCTCGGGATGTTCAACACCGAAGGACTCCCCGACTTCGATTCATATTTTTGTTTATTCTCTCTCTCTCTGTCTCTCACCCAGAAGGAGTTCTCAATTTCACCTTTTATTTCCACCGGAGACGCCACCACAAGCCGATGCTTCCTTCAAACGCAAACAGGGAAGATGCTTCTGGATATATTGATGGTGGTTGCGGTTTCTAGGGTTTGTAGAGAGAAGGGATGGAGAAAATGATGGTCTTTGTTGGCTGGTAGCTCTGATTGACGAAGAGATCTCATTCATCATGGTGTGGTGGAGAGGGGAGAAGCGGATCAGAGAAGAAGGAGAAAGGTGGGAGAAGGAGGGAGAGGGGAGAATCGATTGCGAAGATGAAAGATAGAAATTATAAAGCGAAACTTATAGAGGATGTGCATTTAACATATAGCGCCCTCCGTGTTTTTTTTTCTTATGACACTAATTTAAGGGCACACAATTATGCGTGGCCTAAATCCTTAAATTTTTTGAAGAGATGACACTTTTTTAATGTCACTCTCTTTTGCGTAACATAAATCAATGAGTGTCGTTGTTTGCGCGTCGTAAAATGGTCTTTTTCTTCTTGTAGTGGAAAATAATACAAAATATATCATTAGTTCCAGTAGGAATATTAACACTTCTTAATATGGGACCCTCCCAACAACCTTAGCTAATTTCATGTATTGGTTACTTACCGAAATCATGTTTTTATACTTGGAGCTCCCACACATATAGTGATGCTCCAATTTTCTGTAAAGGTGGGTAAAACATATTTACTCCACCTTGACATTATGCTACAAAAATTGTACCTCACGAAGTGGAGGTATCATTATGGTAAAGTCTTTTGTATCCCATCACAAAATATCATGGTCAGGAAATTCTAGCTCGTATGTAAATTCATATAATTTACAAAACTCAAATCAATCAGCAAAACCTTAAGCATTTAATACTTCCAATCATTTATAAAAGGGATAATGACTTGAAAGGGCAACGAACTTTCGATTTTGTTCACATTTAGTCACTAAACTTTTTTCCGTTATCTATTTGCCACCGAACTATTGAAATTGTTCACATTTTACCCTTATGACCGGTTGTGACCGGTCATAAGGATAAAATGTGAACAGTTTCAATAGTTCGGTGGCAAATAGATAACAAAAAAAGTTTAGTGACTAAAAGTGAACAAAATCGAAAGTTCGTTTCCTTCTCATAAAAGTTTAATGACTAAATGTGAATAAACTTTCTTCTTGTATTATGGTTTAGCAAATTATGTATTTTTGTTAAATTTTAACAACATTTGTTAATGAAAAAATCTATAAAATAAAAAAATAAAAAAACACGAAAATGGTATAAAAAACGAAAAACGAAACCAATATTATATGTATAAGTTTTATGTTATAAAACTATGCAATATTATATGTTTAAAAATTATCCTAATATTATATGTATGAATTTTGTGTAATAAAATTATGCAACATATAAATTGACATACATTAAACCATATACGTTGTTTATAAAATGATACATACATACATTGATACATTATATATGTTATACTTCATGTATTGACATACATTATATTAGTATATTTACTATTAAAAAGGATATCGAAAATGAAAGTCAACTTGTTTCGAATTTAGACATTTTTAATTTACTCAGATAATTGATTTATATTTGAGATTGTACTTTCTTAAAAAGTTTGAATAATTATTGAAATTTATGATTATTTAATTAGACATATAAAGTTAAGTAAAAAATGTTAACATGTTTTATGAATTGTTGCGTCCAAACCACACCATCCATATTACCTTTACAAAAATATTTTTTTTTTAGAAAAAAATAGCTATATATTCAATAATTAAAACAACATTATTTTTTTTCTTTCAAAAAAGTCACTCATAATTTTAAAAGGTTTTAAAAAAAATAATTCATATTTAAATAACTATTTAAAAAAATAAGTTTTTAATTTTTTTTTTCAAAATACAACGTAGCTAGAGTTTGTTTTTTTTGTTTGTTTAATAGATTTCTTCATCAACAAATGTTGATAGAATTCAACAAAAATAAATAATTTTCTAAAACATAATACAAGAGGAAGTTTGTTCACATTTAGTCATTGAACTTTTTTAGAGGGAAACGGACTTTCGATTTTATTCACATTTAGTCACTAAATTTTTTTCATTATCTATTTGTCACTGAACTGTAACGCCTGTGTTTCTGGGTCTGTCATTAATGTTGATATAATAGTCTAGGTTAACCTTTGTAACCCGTTTTGAAATAATAGAAGTGTATTATTTGAGTATTATGTGTTTTGTGCTTAATTGCTTAATTATGTGGTTTGATTAATTAAGAATAAAAATAAGCGTCAAAATTAAAGTGTAAAATAAACTTGATATCTTTGGATAATGTTGTAGTAGTAGAAACGAGGTTTCCGAATATATATAGAACGCCCAAATCTGACTTCATATGAGGAAGTTATGATTTTCTGAAGTTTCGACTTAGCGGTATGCAGCCTGAAATACTCAATTTGAGATCGAGCGGTTTTTAGCCGAAGCAATCTAAACGAGGATCGAAGGTCTCGTTGTTAGTAGCGAAACGATGAAAAGTTAGGCGAGAACGGACGTCAAACGAAGAAGTTATGAATTTATAACGAAGTTTTCTGTCCCGACCTCCTAAAAATAAATAATAAAAATCAAAATCAAAATTAGCCGATGGAGTCTAAACGAAAGTTGTAGAGCGTAGTCTCACCTACGCGTGGATATAAAGAACGTCAAAAATGAAGTTCGTATGAAGAAGATATGAATTTTCGAAGTTTATTAAATAATTAATAATTAAATTTAATTATTAAACCCGGTATTATCCGAAGGGGAGTCACCGGGCATATCCGAAGTACGCCCAGTGTACTGTTGTACGCCCCGCATACAGCGAAGCATGACGACCTTCGCACTCGAGTTCTTCGGATGACGAACGCCATGACGATTTCGGACGAGTACGCCCCGCGTACTCCGCGGCTCCAGCCTCCTATAAATTGGATGCGAGGGTTCCACGCTTATTTGCTCATTTCTCCTCGTTTTTGTGCCGAAGCTCTACGCGTAAACCCCCGAAGCCATCCCGACACCCCGGATCTCATATCCAAGTTAAGAAGGAAGTTTTACGATCCCGAGATCCCGAAAAGTGCGATTCCCGAGCCGAAGCTCTGCCCGCGAGAAGTTCGATTTTTGTAGAGATCTTCCAGATCTGCTGAGGATTACTACTTCTACAAGCCGTAGTGCTGTCTGATCGTCTTCTGATCAAGTGAGTGTATACTACCTTTCACAAACACGATAATAATACAAGTATGGTTTGAGTGTATTAAGTATATTGGTGTTTATATGTGTGAGTGTGTAGTTACTTTCTTCTAACGCATGATTATGAAGTATTTTATACGAAATACGTGTTATGTGTATAAATTTTGTTGTTATGTGTGTGAATGTATATTCACTTTCTTCTATCTCATAGATTTGATTTATTCTCTATGAAATATGTGTTATGTGGGTGTGCCTCATCTGTTATGTGGAATATATATTGAATGAAAATGTTATACAGGTTTTAAACTATGTATAAAAATATATATTTTTATCTACTAATATGTTGGATAGAACATGGGTAGATAGTTGGTGTGAAATAAACAGATGAGAGGCCTCGATGTTGTTGTTGTTGTTGATCTAGTTATTCAGCGGAGTATGGATAACGACCACGGACTCTTTCTAGACAGTCTAGTGGAACGCTAGCAGGTTCATAACCTGTAGGTGTTGTGAACGATGTGTTCACCGGTGTACCCTATCCCCCTCATGGTTGCCTTTAGGATATCTATTGTTGAGGAAACCCCTTAGCAGTAATGTCCGTCCCGATCAAAATCCTAGATTAGGTCCCTTGAGATAGATGTTATTTTAGGGACGTAAAGTGAGGATAACGGGAATGGGTAATCGGGATAGTGATTGGTTGGTGAAATTAAATATAATTTATTTATTGTGGGTTGAAAACCCTATATGCTCACCAGGCTCCCAAGCCTGACCCACTCAGTTTTATTTGTATTACAGGAAGTGGCGCAAGGGCGTAAGATGGATGAATCATCGAGTTGTTTTGTTTACAAGTTTGTATATGTATATATTTGTTGAATGACTTGTAATGTTATCGTTTATGCTTTATGGTCTGTATCGGAACATGACATCCCGAGTTTTGATTATATAATGAAAATGCATCTCTTGATGAAATGCTTTGATAAACATTATTTTATCATGTTTTGTTTTGGGAACAAATTCCGCAACTCTTTTAAATCAAAAGGATTTACTCTGAAATTATTTAAAAAACATAAATAAAATCGGTCTTTTATGGCCGTGATTTTGGGGATGTCACACGAACTATTGAAACTGTTCACATTTTACTCTTATGACCGGTAACCGGTCATAAGGGTAAAATGTGAACAGTTTCAATAGTTTAGTGACAAATAGATAACGAAAAAAAGTTTAGTGACTAAATATGAACAAAATCGAAAGTTCGCTACCATTTCAAGTCATTATCCCTTTATAAAATTAGACTTTTATATAAAACATTGATCATAACATTTATCTCCCATATACCCAAGTATTTGGGTTTTCTAGGTTTTATTATTTTGTGAAGTTGTTTTTTGGGATATATGTTCATGATGATTTACTTAAATGAAAATGAAGTTTTATATATGAATTATTTTGGTGTTAAAAATAACGGTTGGTGGTTGGCGGTCGTGGAGGTGATGGACTGTATCGATTGTGGTTGAAAGTTTAAAGATGAAGATATTGCTAACATGGAGTTTTGATAGTGATCGATGGTTGAGTCGGTGGTAGAGCCAGAGAAGTGACCGCAAAGAATGGTGTCAATATGGATGGATGTGTGTGTGTGGGGGGGGGGGGGGGGAGAGAGAAAATGGGATGGTGGGATAAAATAAGGGTGAGATGGAGTCGAGTATGATGTTGAGCTATTTTGTTTTTTAAATTTAGAGTAAAATATAGTTTTGGAACTTACGGTTTACACAAAATCTCATTTTTGGTCATTATATTGGGATTTTGTCATGGATGGTCCTTATTTCACTGTTTGGTATCACCCTTGGTCCCTACAACTTAACCTAGTTTATAATGATCTGTTAGATAAGTGTGAAATGATGCAAATGACCCTCTTTATATTTTTATTGATTACCCTCACACCAAATCAACAAAAAAACTACTATAAGGATTATTTTTGTAAAATCTTCAAACTCTAAAATAACCACCACTATCTCCAATCATTATCAACCACCACCACCACCGCTAATCAACATAATTATTAATCACCACTACCACCACCACCACCACAACTACCACTTCATTGTTGCTGACACCATCATAACCACTACCATTACCACCTAATTTATGCCACCACCAAACTCCACTAACCGTAATATCATCACTACCAGCCCAACTACCATCACACCACCAATCACGACCACCACCCTCCCTAGAAAACTAGCCACCAACCATCACCATTTGAAGTCATTACAATATAAACACAACTAAAAATCGATGCATTTCCTCTCCTAAACCTAAAAAGAAAACATAAGCAACTTAAAATCAGTTTACTCTAATTTATATCTAAAAATTCAACATCACAATGAAGCTTGATGGTTAAATAGTTAAATCAACTTACTCCAAATTCAACTAATCGACAGTGTTTAGCTCCAATACACAAAACAACTCCTTACGGATGAACTAATAATATACATACCAAACGTAAATAATAAAATCAAACAACAAACATACATCATATAGTATAACAATACATACATGTATTGATTTGTTAGCAGTTCCAAACACCTCCAGCCACACACCACCATCACCAATATTACCATCGACAACATCAAAATTCGATATAATCTAAACCTATTTGTTTAAAATTCATCAAAATCATTTATTTCCTTGATCTAACTCTTAAAGTCTCAACCTATCATCAACATAATTTGAGCATCCATCTCTAGCTTGTCCATAATATTTAAGCTTTGATTTCACTTCCTTAGGATGATCACCTTGAAAGATCTTGTATGCTCAAGAATCATATTAAAGTGATATTGTTAATTAACATATGATATTAATGGGTTATACTAACAATAACTTGATATAATTGATTATTTATTAAAAATTATTTATTTCTTGGAAATAATAATTTTAATTAAGTAACATTATATAATTCATACGGTATGAATTAATAAGTCGTGCACAACATTTTGGACTAGATAAATACTTTTGTCTTTTACCAAAAGGTTAAAGTTTATATTTTATAAACTTGGTTTATAAAATGTAAAACTCATGATTTTTTTATACACATAAGGCCAAAAATTGTAGGAGGGACAAGAAAGCTAGTGGACATCATGCTTGTATTTATTTATTCACAAAGTCAAGCTCTTTCTTTTATAGACATTTCTTGGTAGGGACATGGTGTCTTTAAGCACAAGAATCAATATGTAAAGACCTTGCTTTTGGTTGAATAAGTTGCTAGCTTTTGCTTCTTGTTTTCACTAGTGAAAACGGTAACATGCTTGGATGCATGTTTTCTCTCTCATTTTCTTCTCAAGCCTTGAAGATTAATTGCATTTGATGCTCTATTTATGTTCTTATTTTGATAAGAACATAAAGCTTAAGAGTCATAAGAGTTTTATACAAAAGAACTAGCATTCTACATCAAGTTAAGTCATTGTTGGTGTCTCTTAACTTCATCATTCTTCATCAACTTCCAAGCCACCCAAGAGGATCCAAAGAACTACAAAGGTTGTTATTTCTTCATATCTTCTTAGGTTGGTATTTAATCTTTCTACAACTTGCAAGATGATCATTTGTGGGTTTAACCTGTTTATGTTATTCAAAATTTATAAGTCTTCCATTGCCTAAAAAATCATGTTTTTAAAACTAGTTTTTGAATAAAAACCCAACATGCCTATACCAAAAAAAATTGAAGAACTTGTTAGGGAAGCTCCCTTTCCAAAAAAATAATTGAAGAAACATAGTTACACACACTAAGCCCTAATTGCCTAATTCGGGTTCCAAAATCTTAATCAAGCTTAAATATGTTAGAATTAATAAATCGTTGTATGAATTCAAACACTCATTCTAATGATAACATTAAATGACATTTTGAAAACACTCACCAAGACTAGAAATCTTCCAATTTGCATTCTTAGGTGGGAAAATGGTATCCTCAACCACCACTGACAATGGAGACTCTGACAACCAAATTTTGAGGGTTAGCAAACCTATCCATGACATTGAGTGTCGGGAATGGTAATTCTAGACAAAGAATCGGAGGAGGGAGGGCTTTCTGGACGATGACGGATTAATGGAGAAGACCGTGTCACACATGGATATATTGGCATGGTGCATGCAATATACATGAGGGTGAGCATAACGGTGGCCAAAAGAAAGACATAAGTGGAAGTGGGGTTGTTGTGAGCCGGGAATGAGAGGGCGAGGAAGTAGAACACGATTGACCTTTTCTTCAGCTTAGGGTTTTAGTAAATATGCCTTGAGGGCATTTTAGTGTTTTTACATTGCTACTCATTGTGTTAGAAAGGGTAACAGAGTTAGAGGCCAAGGGTGTTATCAAACAATGAGATAGGGACAATCCATGACCAACTCGAAATACTACGACCAAAAGTGTTGCTTTGTGCAAACCATTGGGACCAAAACTTTATTTTACTTTTAAATTATTAATAATAAATAAATTACACGTAAATTAAAAATGATAACATAATCATTTCAGATATAATAAGGATGAATCATGAGTTTGAAACTAATTAAAAACGATCCAAATGAGAAATAAAATATAGGGACAAATGATTCGTGTAAATTATTTTACTTTTAAGTTATTAATAATAAATAAATTATAAGTAAATTAAAAAAATTTAACAAAGACAACACAGTTATTTTAGATCTTGGACAAATCATGAGATCCAAAAAAACAACAAAAAAAAAACAAAACAAAACAAAACAAAACAACACAATTTTTCAAATCTGGGACAAATAATGAGTTTGAAAGTAATTAAAAACGATCCAAATCAACAAAGAAATTGATTGAATCAAGCCTAACGAACGATTCGTGTAATTTCCTTTTTTTTCTAGATCAGCCCAAATGATGATTTGTGTAATTTATTTGTTTTTTTTTTGTTGAAAATTAGATGGAGTTGAATTGTCCATTAATGTATTAATCCAAACTTAGATATAGTGACGTAGTTGAACCAACATTGATTCAATCGATTTCAGTTACGTGCACTAATACAAGAGATCACATGTGTTTTGAATATAAAGATTCAACGTTATTCACGGTATTTTTGTTTATTAAAATATCCTCCGTAGTTTTAAAAGTATAGTAAAAGGAATACACTATTGTATATTTGTATGCGCAAAACTACCAATACATCTTTAATCAATCCCATATATGAATGATACGTGTTTTATTATTTAATAAATCTAAGCCTTTATATATATATATATATATATATATATATATATATATATATATATATATATATATATATATATATATATATATATATTACAACAAATTGTTTATTCTTATTAGGTATTTCTTTTGTTCATTTTTGGGGAGTAATCTTTTGCCAAAAAAAAACTCAACAAATACCAAAACTTAAATACTAAATACATCCAAACTTGTTACACATATTTCTCTCTCTCTCTCTCTCTCTCTCTCTCTCTCTCTCCATGATTCCCCACCTTTCCTCCAGCTCAGAACAATCACAATTTCCTGCCAAAATCTGCTTTACTCTATCATTCATATCAATCAAATCACAGAGGCAAAAAACCTGCTAAAATCGCGTTTTTGATGTTGAAGTGTACCTGATGCCGGCTATAGAGGATGCCGGCGACGGATTGCCGTCTACGGCGGAGAAAACCCTGTTCGGAAAATACGAGGTCGGTCGTCTCCTTGGCTATGGAGCCTTTGCTAAGGTGTATCACGCGCGTGATGTGCAAACGGAGAAGAGTGTGGCAATTAAAGCTATCAACAAGCAGAGGATTCTGAAAGGAGGCCTTGCTGCCAACGTCAAACGCGAGATCTCTATCATGCGCCGGCTGCGCCACCCTAATATCGTGCGCCTTCTCGAAGTGCTTGCCAACAAGAAGAAAATCTACTTTGTATTGGAATTCGCAAAAGGAGGCGAGTTATTTGCCAAAGTTGCCAAATCACGTTTTAGCGAGCATCTCAGCCGTCGATATTTCCAGCAACTCATCTCAGCCGTTGGTTACTGCCACTCACGCGGCGTCTTCCACCGAGATTTGAAGCCGGAAAATCTCCTCTTGGATGAGAATTGGAACTTGAAAGTAACCGATTTTGGATTATCAGCTCTGACGGAGCAGATCCGACCCGACGGACTCCTCCACACGCTTTGCGGGACCCCTGCTTACGTGGCACCGGAGATTTTGTTGAAGAAAGGTTACGATGGTGCAAAGGTGGATATCTGGTCCTGCGGCATCATCTTGTTCGTCCTCAACGCAGGTTATCTTCCGTTCAACGATCCGAATCTAATGGTGATGTATAGGAAAATTTACAACGGTGAATTTCGTGTTCCCAGGTGGACGTCGCCGGATCTGAAACGGCTTATATCACGTCTCCTCGACACGAATCCTCAAACGAGAATCACCGTGGATGAAATAATCAACGATCCTTGGTTTAAAATCGGTTACAAAGAGGTCGAATTTCATTGCGATCATCTCGAACTGAAAGACGACGAGGATGACGGCGATTCCGCCACATCCACCTCCACCAGCGACAATCTGAAGGTAATGAACGCATTCGATATAATCTCCTACTCGTCCGGCTATAACCTGTCTCGGCTGTTAGATGATCGAGAGGTCGGAGAACGTTTTCTTTCCAAGGATTCGCCGGAGAAAATCATTGAGAAGGTGGTTGAGGTAGCGGAGGGGGAGAATTTGACGGTGGTTACGAGAAAAGGGTGGTGTGTGAAAGTGGTAGGAGGGTATAATTGTAATTTTGTAATGGCGGTGGAGATAAAACGATTGACGGAAGAGCTGGTGGTAGTTGAAGTTAGGAGAATAGAGAGTGAGGTAGGACCCGGTCATCAAATATGGAAAAATAAAATTAAACCGGGTTTAAATAATTTGATATATATAACCGGACCCTCCGGTTCTCGGTAACTCACTCGTATTCAGTTATTGGCCATTTGGCCCCATTGGCATTGTTCCCTTCTCGTTCCTTTCCAAATAGTCTTAATCTTTAATTTTTCAAAATTTAAACAACTTAAACTGTTAATATATATATATATATATATATATATATATATATATATATATATATATATATATATATATATATTATTTTACATTTACGTCTTCAATCTGATGACGAACACATGTTATTTTTATTCAAAGACGGTATTTATCATTTATTTAATACATCATGACGTTTAGAAAAGGATAGATTTTAATCATTTTTATGTATCTTCCCAAATCCCAATGTGGGAATAAGAAATCTCAAACGTCATTTTCAGGCTTTTTATTTTTATTTAAGTCCACATGTTTGAAAAAAAGTTTTTTTTTAATCTATTTTTTATTCATATTAAATAATAACAAATATCATATTTAATAAAAATAATAGTATTATGTAATCTTGTTATCATTTAACATTTTAGGAAGATAAATAGAAAAGAAAAAAATTATAGAAAGAAAAATAAAAAGAAAAAGTAAAAAATAAAAATCAGTAGTATCGAATTTAATAAAATTAATAATATTTTGTGACATTTGTTACATTAAATATTTAACGTAGGAAGATAAATAAAAAGAAAAAAAAATATATGAGAAATTTTATTTTCTCAAAAAAAAAATAATAATAGTAACGTAATGAATAAAAGATAAAAATTATCTTTTTGTAAGTCATGGTCCTGATGACGTGAACTTGTATCAACAAAAGATCATAACAGTTTTTTGTCAAACATTAAAATATGACATTTTGAATAAAAGAAAAAAAATCTTATTAGCGTCTTGACTTTTGTGACTTGTCACACAGTTCTTTCTAGTATTTGTTACTTGCAAGTTTCTGATACGTGTAATTAGTGGTGCCAAGTAAAGTTTCTGCTATAGCTTTACCAAATAACCAACAGGGTTGTTGGACAAATACAATCAACTTTGTTAATACTATCAGCTCTATGCCTATGATATATTTTACTAAAATAGTAAAGTCAATAGTTAGCGAGAAAGGAGCTGCGGGAAAGAAACCGTAGCCGGAAACACAATATTGTGAACACGGTTTAGCGTATGCGGGCTCGGACCGACGGGAGGCTATCCCGTCTCCTCTCTCTTCACCCCATTGGCCGATTTCCATCTTTTTTTTTGTGGCAAAAACCCTTCAATCAGTTATTATTATTATTATTATATTTTAAAAAACTATTTATTATAACAACTAGAATTTGAATATTGTAACGCTTGAATTTGGTAATTTCCTTTAGCCCTTTTTGTTTAAGATACTGCATTGGTCCTTAGAGTTAGTACGCGGGGCGTACCATTGGGTACACTTAGTGTACTAGCTGAGATGCTAGTACGCAGGACGTACCACATGGTACGCTTAGCGTACTGAGGAGGAAGTTGATCGCGAGACCGAAGCCTCGTACGCTGGGCATACCAGGGGTTTAATGAAACCCTAATTTTAGGGTGTTGCACCCTATATAAACTCCTTAAGTTCCTAGGGTTGGTCTCTTTATCAGCCTCCATTATCCTAAAATCCTAATAGCATCTTTGAGTGTGTCTTGAGCCTTGGTCTTGATTTTTGGAGGTTTGTGCTCCTTGAAGTGTTAGAAGATGAAGTTGGAAGACTCATTCATTGGAAGGAAGCCTAGATATCCAGATCTAGCTCCATCTTGTGGTGGCTTTTGAGGTATAAAGTTCATACCTTAGCTACTCTTTACTTAGATCTCTTCATGTTATGGTTTTATGCCCCTTTTGTCCCTTTTTGGTTGGTCTTGATGGGTTAAGGCCGTTTTAGAAGCTAAATCTTGTAGATATGGATGTTTGAAGAGTTCCTCAAGCTTAAAGGTGCAAACTTTATGGTGTTTATGGTCTCATGCATGAATTAAGCTCTTTTGAGCTCAAGAGTCTCATTAAGTCATGCATGCACGTAAATTTGACAACTTTACGTGATAAACCATCTTGAGGAAGTCATATCTTAGTTTGGATTGAGGTCTTATTCAGTTAAGAGCTGGAAATGAAAAGTTGGCCAAACAGGGGAGTATACTGGGCGTACAAGCCCTAAAGTGAGTACGTTTAGCATACAAGCTGAGTACGCCCCATGTACTCAACAGTGGGTTGCAGAAGTTGGGCTTTTCGGTGTTGGGCTTCATTTTGGACATTAGGAGTCTAGGGCTTTATTTCGGACTATCATAATATTGTTTTGGGGCTAAGAATATTTATGACCTTGGTTTAAGGCCCATGAAGGGGTTTGGGCCCATTTGGAAAATTGGGCCATAATGGGCCTTGGATGATTATTTTAGAATATCGGGCCCTTGGACAATTTGATTTGAGCTTGGGCCTTGGGCCAAGCATAGAGAAGGGTAAAAAAGGCCTTTTACCCTAGTTTAGACTATGTGTGTGAGTTGGGATCCAATTATTGATTGGATGATTATTTTGTAATTGATAGCGCAGGGATTTTAGCAGGCCAGCAGCCAAAGATTCTTTCTGTGAGATTCGGCAGTGCAAGGTGAGTTTTCTCACCATGTTTAGTGGGTCGAAGGCACCAATGTTGGCCCATGATTTTGTTATGATGTTAGATGTCTACATGACTCTTGTATGTGCTATGTACTCATTTGCTTACCGGGCGGGACCCATATTTTGTATACTATTTATCTTCGTGATTATTGCATGTGTTATGTGTTATATGTTTATATGTTTATATGTATACTGGGCAAGGCCCGATGACTGACATATCTGTATACCGAGTAGCACTCGATGCCGACGGGGCCCATTATATGTTTATTTATGTGTGTATGATATGTTGTATTTGGGGAGCTCACTAAGCTTTGTGCCTACGATTTTCAGTTTATGTTTCAGGTACTTCCAGTTCCAAAAGGAAGAGTTTGGGATGATTATAGAGAACACACCACATTGTTCCGCATTTTGTGCCCCGCCCCTGCTACATCGAGTTTTGCTCGGCATCGGCCCTTGCCCGGCATCGAACCCTATTCGACATAGTGCCCCGCCCGGCATTGAGTAGATCTTGACATACATAATAACATATCATATAACATAACACATATACTAACATGAAAACCATCCTCAGGTCCCACCCGACATCAGACCGAGATCCGGAAACATACTAACATTCCTTGGGAACCGCCCCGGCATCGGATCGGAGTCTGGAAACATACTATCATATATACTAACTAGACATTCCCCGGGCTTGCCTCGACATCAGACCGAAATCTGGAACTCCTAACACATAACAAACACATGCAAGAATCACAAAGACATAAAGCATACAGGTATACAAGCATTCCTCGGGACCGCCCAACATCGGATCGAGATCCGAAAAAACATATAACTCTACACCGGGCCCCGCCCGACATCGGACTGTAATCTGTAACTACTACTAACTAAACGGGCCGACCTTGGAGCCTTAGACCCATTCCTACAGGAGAAAACTCACCACGCAAAGCTGTCTGCAATAACTCGCGGTGAGGAATATCTGATAGCTACTCCAATGACTCCCCGTCTATCAATATCACAATAATACTTAATCAAAATCAGATAATTCTTCTCAGGGTAAGATGACCATTTTACCCCTGGTCAAAGTTAACATCCTGGTCAAAGTCAAAGTCAAGGTCAACTCCCAGTCAGCCCCAACTCGTCGAGTCATCTCCCAACTCGGCGAGTTCATGAACAACTCAGACACGTGGTCAAGTATGTCAACCCATCGAGTCCCTTAACAGACTCGTCGAGTTCTTCCTGTCATAATGATCGGGAGATCTCGCTTCAACTCGTTGAGTCCTTCCCTAGACTCGCCGAGTTCCCCTTTCAGATTGAGCCATCCCAATGGATTAAGCCCCTACCATTCAGATCTATGCTCCAAACTTCATCTATATACTGAGAATACACTCTTAATGGTAAAGTTTCCAACTTTACCCGTCCTTAGTCCTTCTTAATTGTTTTAGCCCAAACCCTAACTCCTTTAAGACATAAATCTTGGTCCACAAGCCATAACACCCTAAACCAAGGGACAATATACTAGATCTAGGCTTTTATCATCTGTTGGACACATAAAGTCCTAAGCTTTCCTTTCATGCATGGTCTTTTAGGGCTAAAAAGCCCATGTACTTGCATACAAGCTTGCATGGGGATTCCATGGTCATAAAGTTTGCACCTTTATGCCATGGAACCCTTCCTAAACCCCATATTTGAGATATAAGTCACTTGGGACGTCCCAATCCGAAGGACCAAGGTTCTTGAACCAAAACCTGTATAAAATGAAAACAAATAGATCTAAGAGAAGAATGATCAAGTTAGAGACTTGATTACCAAAAAATGTAGCAAATGGAGTGTAGTTCCTGGATCTACTTCTCCCCCCTTGAGCCTTCTATATTCTTCTTCTTCTTCCACAAGCTTCAAAAGGCATAAATAACACTCAAAATGGCAAGAAATAGCTCAAGATCACTCAAGGTTGATTAGGGTTTAGAGGTGATGGAGGCTGGGATGGAGGCCAGATATGATGCTTAAATAGGGTGCAAACCCTAAAGATTAGGGTTTCATCCAACATGTCCTACTCGTCGAGTCAAGGCTGCGACTCGTCAAGTAGCTCACTTAAAACCCGCGCCTATACTGCCTTCTACTCGATGAGTTAGGGCCACCAACTCGTCGAGTAGACCTTCCAAAATGAATAAATAAATAAATTAAGTGTATACCAGGAACCAGGCATTACAACTTAAAACCCACTTCATATGAAGAAGTTATGCTTCTTTGAAGTCCCGCAATCAAACCGACACAACTATGCACGTTATAAAAAGTGAGTCGGAGATAGGTTGCTTATTAGCTTGAGTATTCTAAATAAGAGTATTATTAATCGTAAAACCTAACTCGTGTATATAAAAGATGTCAAAATCTGACTTCGTATGAAGAAGTTACGATATTTCAAAGTTTCAGCACAACAGTGTGGACATTGAAATCAAAATTTGAATCCGTTGAGTGTTAGCTAAAACAATGTAAATGAGAGTTGAAGATCTTGTATATAGGAACCTGTCGATATAAAGACAGTCGAGAACGTAGATCATATGATACAATTATGATCTTTATACGAACTTTAACAATCTAAGCCTATAAAAAGTATTACTTTAAAAATAAAGTGAGCATTAGCCAATGAAGTCTAAACGAAAGTTGTAGTAATCATCGATATCTACTTGTGGAAACAAAGAACGTTGAAAATGGAGCTCATATGAGAAATATACGATTTTTTTTAAAAAATAAAGTTTTGTGTGCATAGAGAGCTTGCACGACACACACTGACAAGCGGTCGTGGACCTCCACTTTTTAACACATGTCAGCTGCATTTGGTAATGACGTCGCCTTAGGGTACGATACACCTTGCACAAATTTTGACTATAAATAGATGCTTCAAGTCCCTTACGTCTCCTCACACCTCGGAACATTTTCTTTGAAAATTTCCACTTATTAGTTCCAAAATTCTCTAGTATTTAGGGTATTTTAGCGAAGCTATAGGGCATCAAAGAGCCCGCCAAACAGAAGCCTTCAGACTGGAGTTCTGCCTACGAAATTTCCGGTTTCGCTAAGAAATATATGAGTTAAGTTGCACTTAGTTTACTTTAATTGTAACTTATGTTTAAGTTCAATATCGTAATTATGAACCTATAAACAAGCTTTATTAGTGATTCCATGTCACAATACTAATTGATCTACATACAAGGGTGATGTTTAGGATATATTTAGTAAGGTGCTTAAAGTGAGATTTCCAAACAATATACTTTATATACCAAACAGACCCTAACTTCGATATGATCTTACATGGTTGCTCCTTATCAGCTATAGATCACTAGACATTGGGATTGTTGAGAAATCTAAACTATCATTAGTCACAAAAATATAATACTAAGACTTAGTGAAGAATATACCCAGGTCACATCAAAGGAAAATGTAAAGTGATAGGCGAAGCTCTTCCCAAATGGCAAGTCATCCACTTTTAACAAGTGAGTGGATAGTCCATTTCATGAACATGATTATAATACATGTATTAATTGAAGTATTAAATATTTGTTGAAAGTCATATGTGAAATGTATGCTTATTGCCTGGAATATGTAGTAGATGTATATTGATGATGTACTACGTACGAACCAAATATGGTTCTATATATGTTAAGATGCATATATGATACTATTACATGATAATAATAATATAAGTGCTATTAGTGAGAAAGAGAAAAGTATATTAATACATAAATACTTTGTAATAAATATATACACTAAATATGGATAGTATTGCCTAATAGAGTTGCTATTAGAAGTTGATTACGAGCCTTGGAGTTTTGCTCATTAATAAGATAAGACTTATTATAGATACTTAGTTCAATTAAGTTTGATATTGGGTAGTCTCTTTTGAAGAATGTGTGTAAGTTAGGAATTGAGAGTAAAGTTTTGTTTCGTGACGCTAGCAAGTGTCGATGTATGAATTATGTACTAGAGTAGAATATAGTACACCTTTTGGATGACCAGAAATGGTAGGTCTAGATTAGAAAACTATAATAGTTAGTCTGGTCATCTCCCAGAGTAAGATGACAACACTTGATCATTATAGACGGTAGGGGTGAGCAAAAACCGCAACACACTTAAAAATAACCGAAAAAACCACATAAACCACAACCACAAAGAAAATTGATGGTGAAGTTTTCTGTTTTGCAAAAATCACAAATTTGTGGTGGGGTGCGATTATTAATTTTCAAAAACTGCACCACATATATTATAATATTATATACATTTTTTAAAATTATTAATATGTTAAATATTAAAATATAAAATAATAAAACTAAAAGTTGAGTCTTTTAACTGAGCGGAACTTCTCAAAAAATTCTTTTCCATAGTGTTTTCCCAAGCCTCCCTCATGCAGTCACGCTCAAACAATCAATATTGTCTCCTCCTTAACTCGTACTTTAAGATATTTACTGTTAGTTCCAAATGATTTGATGTTTTTTAAGATATTAGTTGTTTGTGATTTAAGTTAATTGTCTTATACCTTATGTTTTATTATAAGTAACATGTTTGAACTCTTAAAACTATTTAAAAAAGTCTTAATTGTTCAAATGAGTCATGTAAAATCATAAATGGTTAAGTGTGGTTAAAAAACTACACAAAATAACTGCACCAAATTCATGCGGTTAATAACCAAATGATAAATAAAAAAACGCATCATAAAAATAGCCGCATAACCGTACCGCAAAATAACTGCACCAATCAGTTTTGAAAATGGATTAACCGCATTTGCGGTTAGCGGTGAGGTTTTTGTCAATAACTGCATCGAACCACACAACGCTCACCCATACTACACAGTCTTGTGAATTACATTGCTAGTATGGGATCATAACGCACTCACCTAGATTAAATGAGATAACATGTTCATTAAATACTTTGATGGATCGAGTGTCTTTATGAGTTACACCGGCCAAGGAAGCCCCTAGCTGTGTAATCAAACCCTTGCTCTAAACAATTCACTAGGTGATATAATTCTCCTTAATAATCATGGACAAGGATCTGTGAGGATCAATTTGGTATGGGTATGTATGAGTGTAAGGTTTTATAGATACTCAAGTTAGAGATATATCTATTTTGTTTTTTGATAGTCGGTTATATATGTTTGATATATATATATATATATATATATATATATATATATATATATATATATATATAATAACAATGTGGGATTGAAAATCCTATGTATCTCACCAAGTTTTTCATCCTGACCCACTCACTTTATATGCACCACATGTAGTGGTGTTTAGACTATTGAAGCCTTAAATATAATGCAGAGTGAATGAAGAAAAGACCTGCAATAATGTTCAAGACTATTAGGCCTTTACGTTGTAACTTATGTACTATATCGATTTATAACATATTTAGGATTTTATTTGAGACAATCATTTATAAATAAAAAGATTTTAGTATACTGGGATATTTCGCAATTAAAGCATTATGATTTATAAAGCATAAAGAAAGTTCTTTTTTGGTTCTTAAAATTAAAGGATGTCACACCAATTGTACAAGATTTCCCCGATGTGTTTCCCAAGAATTTTCCAGGAGTGCCTCCTGAGAGGCAGGTGGAGTTTCGGATTGATTTGGTTCATGGTGCAACCCTGATAGCCAAGTCATCGTACCATCTAACACCTCCGGAGATGCAGGAGCAGTCCACATAATTGTGGAAGCTATTGGATAAGGGGTTTATCAGGCTGAGCAGTTCACCTTAGGGAGAACCAATTATGTTGGTGAATAAGAATGATGGATCCCACAATATGTGCATCGATTATCCAGAGCTAAACAAATTAACAATGAAGAACTGTTATCCACTTCTGAGAGTTGACGATTTGTTTGATCAGCTACAAGGTGCATCTTGGTTCTCCAAGAATGATTTGAGGTCAGGTTATAATTATACGAGGTTCAGGGATAAGGGTGTGCATAAGAAGGCCTTTAGAACTCATTACGATCATTATGAGTTTGTGGTGATGCCATTTGATCTCACCAACGTACCGAAAACGTTCATGTATCTCATGAACCGGGTGTGCAAGCTGATGTTGGACTGATATGTGATGGTATTTATTGATGATATCTTGGTATTTTCTAAGACCAAGGAGCAGCATGAGGAGCACTTACAAGAGGTTTTGAAGACTCTAAGGAGGAGAGGCTTTATTCCAAGTTTGCCAAGAGCGATTTCTGGTTGTGTAACGTGTAGTTTCTTGGACACCTCGTCAACCAGGATGGTATATTGGTCGATCTGGCCAAGATAGAAGAGGTGATGTAGGGTGACATTATGAGGTCTCCATGTAAGATTCAAAGTTTCCTTATGTTAGCATGATATTATCAGAGATTCATCCAGGATTTCTCCAAGATTGCAGTGCCTTTAACCTGGTTGACGAAGAAGAATGTTACCTTTCGGTGAGCATGTTAGGGTGCAAAGTCATGCTTGGATGTGGCTTACCCTTATTGATGTGTAAATGAGTTGTATTTCCTATAAATAGGAAGTGAGTGACACTCATATTTATTATGATCATTTTGGAGTGTTATACTAGAGAGAGAAATTTGTACAAACCATTTGTATATCCTTTCTAGATCTAATATGAGCTTACACAGATTTATTTACTCATTGTGTTCTTGAGTTTACATGATGATTCACTAGATATTTTCTAATTATGCACATGTCATCATAATCAACACCACTACAATTGGTATCAGAGTGGGTGTTCTTGATTTGATCAAGAATTGATCCATGGTGGCAATCTTGATTTGGTGATTCATCGTTGTGTTTTGATCTTCGTGTTTTAGAGAGTTTTTGGATTCTAGAAATCGAATTCATCTTTGATTCTATTCAAAATTCGATTTTCTTCAATAGAATTCAAGTGATTTTTACTTTCTCTCTCTAGAAAACTCATTCAAAATCACACACTCTCTCTACAAAGACTCAAGATCCTATTGATTGATCAATGATGAAAGAAACAATTCATGATGTTTTGTTTGTAGAAGGTTTTCCATGGCCATACAATTTTGAAGGAATTTTCAATTTTTTTGCAACCGGGTATTTCAAACGAAATTTACTCATTTCGAATGAAAAATATGAATGTGAAAAGTTCAATGGCTATCCTATTGATCATGTTTATCATAAGGCGTTGCTTGATCGTTTGGTAACAACTTTTCATGAAAGTAGGAAGAAGAAGGAAGATGATGAAATAATTGAAGGAGTTCGTCTTGATGAATGCAAATATGGTGATAATGTTCTTGCTTCTTACCCGAATCTTCACGATGTTCAAGAAAAAGGAGTTCAAATTGATTTTCAAGATGAAAAAGTTTTTTGCTCGATTAGAGTTCAAACCGATGATATTTTGTGTTCTTGTGATTCGTTTGAAGGAATGATTCCGTATTGGAAGCCGGTGATCCAAGAAAATCACAAGTATCAAACTCCAAAAGATTTGATTCAAATTCACAATGTTGAAGTTGTGGAAAGTGGGTTTGTTCGTGAACTCAAGTTTTCAAGATGCAAAAAGATGAGAAAGAAAAAGAAGAAGAAAATCAATCGCAAAAACAAGCGGGTTTACTCATAAAAATCGTCAAATGTTGTGAAATCAAAATCCGTGAAGCAAATTTGGGTTCCAAAGCAACAATCTCCAATTGTTGCATTGAATTTGAAGTCAAAACCCAAATGTGTTGGCGGTTCTTTTGAAGATGTTTTTGGATCATTGAAAAACACGAAGAACACAAAGAACGAGTTGTACATCTGGCATAATGGGTGGTACAATGTTCAAATTGGAGATTTTCTCATTCCAACAGAAGAACCAAGATCTTCAAAATTTGATTCGTTCGTTGCAAATGGAACTAAGATATCACAAATTTTCAAATGGATTCCAAAAAGTCCATGATTTCGATTCATGTTTTTTCGTTTTTCAATTTTTGATCGATTTGCCTCATTGGATCAAATCCGTTTCAACCCCATTGGTTGATCCAATTATTTTTGTTTAGATAAAAATTCTAAAAAAACAAAATCATATTTCCAGTTTTTTTTCGAAATTCACTGTTCATCCACATTAGAATTGAGTCCAAAAAAAATTCGTTTATAGTTCATATCATTTTTGAACACACATCAAAATTTTGAATGTCATTGTTCATTGATCGACTTTCGTGAGCCCAATCAATTCTTTTATGATCTCATAGTATTGTTTTAAGCCCAAATGTGACTGGATCAAAATCGAAATCGGATATGAAGTATTTCCTTTGTTCAGTCTCATACACTTCAAGTACTTGTACATTCTTATGATTGTGTTCCTTACAAACCGATGATGATAGATAGTTGCCATTCACATCGGATGTTCTTGGGATCAATTTTGATTTTGACTGTTGGGTTATTGAAATCGAAATCAAAGTTGAATGTTGTATTTTGCTTTTGATTCGAGTCGATTGAAACCTAAATCTTTGATTTACGTTTGATGTTTGAAAGTCAAATGAGTTTCTGAAAGTCAAAATTGAAATCATTTTTTAATCAAAATTGATTTTAATGTTCAATGGAAGGCTTGAGTTGATTTTGGTATCGATGATATGGATTTCATAAATGAGAAGTGATGTCGATTTTTGATCTTGTGTCGAGTAGCGAAGGTTCAATTGGTGATGATTGGGATTTGGATGTCAAATGTTTACTGAGGTCGACTGTGTGAATATGTGTTTGAGTGTTGAACGGATTCGATTTTGGATGACGAGTTGGAATGATCAAGGAATCTTATTTTGGGGATGAAATCGGTAACTGATAACGAAGGAATCGGTATTTTACGGTTGCTGGTTAGTTGATGTTTCGTGAAGGAGAAAGCGAAGGTTTGGAATTGTGGCTTTGATGATGCTGTGTTAAAAGTTACAAATCGAAATGTTGATGTCTAGTTTGGAATCGATTTCGAAAGTTTGGAGTCTGGTTTGATTTTTATTCGATTGTTGCTGAGTTCTTGAATCAAAAAGCGAAGGCTGTGAAATCAGTCGGAGGTGTTGATGGTCACATGTTGATTTTGGAATGTCGATTTTGGAGTCAAAGTTTGGAACTTGGACTTGATAAGCGAAGGAAATTGAGTGATTTCGAAATTGGAACTGTGATTTCGAAAGTTATTGATTGTCAATTGGTTTTTTACAAGTCGATGAACTGGAACTTGAACTAACTAAGGTTTTCATATCGATTTTGGAATCGATGGCTTGTATTGACGAAACAAAGCTTTTATTGACTCGGTTCGTGAATGAAAAACGAAGATATTGGTGGATTTGTTTTTGCCTTTTTGGATTCGTAATTCGATAGTCGATGGCTTGATAGTTATATGTCGCGAAGGTTTTTGATAACGAAAATTTTGATATCAATGGGTTGTTGATGCTTCGTTAGCAAGGAGTTGATGACGAATTGTAGATGATCAAGTAACGAAAAGTTGAGGTTAAGTAGCGAAGCTATCTGCGTTTAATTTCGTTAGAATGAGAAGATGATAGAATATTTCGACATTGGTCCATATTGATTCTACAAAGTTGCATCTTTCATCCATTTTCGATAAAATGGGTGTTTTCGACAGTTTGGAAGAAAAGTGGCAGAAGTTTCGAAATAAGTCCCTGAAGTTTCGAAAAGTTGGCAGCAAATACCCAACTTCAAAATTGGGCTAATTTTCTGAGAAATTGAAGAATGTTCATTTATGGCCCCTACAGTTTGTGCGAATTAACATTTTATACCCAATTTCGCAAATAGGGGAGAATTTCGCATATTTGACTGTTTTTGGTGCAACAGGTCCCTGCAGAATTCTGTTATTGATAGTTTTTACCCGGATTTTGGAAAATCTTGCAACTTTCACCCAAAAAGTCAAAAATTTTCACGAATTTGAAAATTTTTTGAGGCTTTTTCGTGATTGTTTTTCCGTGCAAGATTTTTGGTGATTAATTTTGGTATACATATAGGGGGCGTATTGTGAAGTTTATTCATCGGGCGCTTCTCACCCTTAATGAGTTTTATAATCATTTTTTGATTATAAAAAGGGGAGAATGATGGGTATTCGAAGTGGGTTTGTCGGATATTCATTTGTCGATTTGAAGACCGATCGCGCTAGCTCGTTGGAGACTGAAGCCAGGACATCCAATCCTAACTTTAAGGGGGAGAATGTTAGGGTGCAAAGTCACGCTTGGATGTAGCTTACCCTTATTGATGTGTAAATGAGTTGTCTTTCTTATAAATAGGAAGTGAGTGACACTCCTATTTAGTATGATCATTTTGGAGTGTTAGACTAGAGAGAGAAATTTGTACAAATCCATTTGTATATCCTTTCTAGATCTAATATGAGCTTACACAGATTTATTTACTCATTGTGTTCTTGAGTTTACATGATGATTCACTAGATCTTTTCTAATTCCGCACATGCCATCATAATCAACACCATTACAAAGCAGCAGACATAATTTGAGACCTTGAGGCAGATATTGTGCGAGGCTCCCATATCGCCTCTTCCCAAGGTTTTTGATGATTTTTTGGTTTATTAAGATGCTTATATCATGGGATTAAGGGCAATGCTTATGCAGAGGGGACACGTGATAGCTTACTCTTCAAGACAACTGAAGCCTTATGAGGAGAATTATCCTACTTATGATCTGGAGTTGGGGGGTTGTGGTTTTCGCCTTAAAGATTTTGCGGCATTACTTATATGGGGTTCGATGTAATATCTACACGGATCACAAGAGTATGAGGTACATGATGGATTAGCTTAACCTAAATATAAGGCAACACAAATTAAATTTAATCAGACCCATTAATAAAGTCTTTCGTTTAAGCTACGTATGAATGATCACACTTCAGCTATAAGACTTCATTAATTTTGAAATGAGATTTTAATTTGAAATTGTATTCGGATATTAGAACATTAAGACAACAAACTATTATATTGTTTTGATATATTAAGATATAATCATCACATGAATACTTATTATATTTTATGGATAGAGATTGTTGATAACCAAACTCTATTCACTATAATTAAATGAGTAACAGTTAATACAATTGAAGACAAGACTTATGTAGTAAGTATCTTTGTGAGCAAATGACAATCTAAATAGATAAAGCATGTAAATATGATTCTGTGGATATAAAGAACGTCCAAAAAGGAGATCGTACGAGAAAGTTATGACCATTTTAAGGAAGCAAATCTGTAATATAACTTAGTTTTCTGAGAATGAACTTTAAAACGATTCATATGGTTAGCTATGCATTGAGTCATGTATTTTTGAATGCATTTTTGGAATCCGACTATGTTCTAATATTTAATCCACTTTTGAAAGTATCGAACCTCTAAATGGTGTATTCGGAAAAATTAAGAAACATCGTTTTTTGTAGAGTTTTGGCACGCGGATCTAGAGGACACCACATGTCACCATATAAATGGTGACACTTGTCAAAAGGAGGTCGGAGCCAAGTGTTACAAAACTAATGGGCCACGCCTCCCCTCTCCTCCTTATAAAAGGAGGAGGTCAGCCACCCATTCCTCCACCGTGGTTCGCCTCTGCTGCCTCCCTTCCGTTGACCTGAACTTCGAAAGCCTACCCTACTGGTCCAGTAGCTTGAGTATAGACGCCAACAACCAATAAAACCTCATCGGAATCCAGTTTTCCGACGAACTTCGGCGATTTTCCGAAGAAATTTGGTGGTTTTCTAACGACTTTCCGACGAGCTTCGACAGGCGCAAAAGTTGGTTTTTCTTACATGTCTTTGCCCGATCTAAAACCCTCAAGTGTCGTTTTGCTGAAAAAGAGTGTAGAGTGATAAGTTGCAAATGGCAAACCGGCTTCTGATCTCAAAAACCGTTACACCACACGCTTTGAAAGTGATTTCACGACCTCATTTTAAACTTTTTACTGTTTTCGGGGGAGAATACATGCATATCATATGTTTTTATTTTTATATAAATGTGAACATTATGAAACAAATGTTTATATGATTATAAAACTTTGGTATATATATATATATATATATATATATATATATATATATATATATATATATATATATATTTGATGTGTATATAAACATTAAATATAGTCGTTATTATAATTATAAAAAATAAATGTTATTCATAGTTTTATAATTATAAACGTTAAATAGTTGTTTTATCGAACTAAAATGATATATATATATATATATATATATATATATATATATATATATATATATATATATATATATATATATATGTATATTGATGTGTGTGAAATACACTAGTTTTAATCCTACTAACTTAGACACAAAATAAACACACAAAAGGCAGTGTATCTATCGATTAGTAATATAGTTCAAGCAAGTAGGGTATCGAACACAGGGAACGGTAAACAATTAAAAGAAATGCTAATATTATCTAAATAAAACAAGTAATAGAAATGGGGTTTTCTCTAGTTTTGCAATACTAGAAACTTAAGCAATCAAATAGCACTTAAACGAAGGCAATTAACAACTAAAGAGAATAGAAGATAACTAGATTCAATAATAAAAGAGATTTCTGTTCAGATTCGACTCACTTATTCCTATGGTTGATTTTATGGCAACTGCAATGGATTAATTTGTCATTGGCTACCGATTAATGTGATTAGGTTCATGTTCACTATTTCTAATCCTTTGAAAACAAATCAATTCAAACAGTGGCCAATTGGTCAAACTAATGAGGTTCCTAGTTTATTGATTCGGGTTAAGTAAGACTTGTAGTTAGCTAATTAAATTACTAATTCAATTAACTTCTTGTATGGTTGTTCGTCACACAAGCTCACACATTGACTTGCCTATTTTATAATTAACCCCTAGTTTCATGTTCACTATTCCTAGGCATATAACATTGTTTTCACATAAATTATATGAGACAAGCAATTAAGAGATGTTCATGCAACTTAATAGACTTGATAATTAACATAAATTGTTATTGTCAACACATAAGGATCTTTAACAGGCATAACAAAACAAAATTCACCAAATCAAATTAATCCAAGCCATAATATCACACCATATTCATAAATTCATCAAGTCTAAATAGAAGTAATGAGTTTTTAGCTTATATCTACAACAAATAACAGAATAAAAACTAAATCTAAAGATTGAAACATGGTTCATGCAAAAGATTAAGATAAAAGTAATGTGTTATTGCCTTTGATCTTAATCCAAATTGATATCTAAGTTGAAATCTCGAAAACCACAGCTCTAAGAACCCTTATGGCCTCCAAAAATCGTTGAAAGCTTCCCCAATTCATTAGGGTTCGAATGAGAAGCGTTTCTATATATAAATTCTGAAAATAGGGCCAACTTGACGAGTTTGTGACCCAACTCATCGAGTTGGTCATTAAAATCCTGTGTACGGCAAGTCAGCGTCGAGAATCACAGACTTTCTGATCAACTTGTCGAGTTGATGGCCAACTCATCGAGTTCGTTTGGAATCAACATTTTCTCAAAACACGAAAGTCGTTCGAAATTGTGTCTAGTTTTCAGAGCATTTTGAATCTCGTCAATCGGGGTTACGGTTCATGAGATATGGCCAAAACACAGACGAGGGGTCAAGCTGTCCAACAACATCCTTCTTTCTTCAAAATCCAAGATCCAAGCTTCCAATTGCTAAATCCGCTTCCTTTTCCATCCGAGCATGTCATTGTTGCTGAAAAATAAAATTCTAAATTAATTAAACACATTTTGTTGATTAAATGAGATAAAATCAACATAAAGTATTAAGATAATATATGAATTATATGACTAAATATGCCTATATCATATATATATATATATATATATATATATATATATATATATATATATATATATATATACTATTTTAGAATACATATATAATAGTGGGTCCTACTCATTTTAAGACCACTTTAAGAATAAAGTCTTAAAAAAAAGAGTATGAATATTCAGCATTAATTTAAAATTAAGGGCATGGATCATCTAGGTTAATTGGTTATCCTTATGAGTAGGTTTAGAGAATGAAAACCCACCATTTTAATATTTAAACAACATATGGCAAATGCAATCTCATTTGAACTTTTATTGTCTCCACAAAATGGTTCCCCCTCCATTCTCTTTAGAACCCAAAATTTCAACCACATTAATCTCCCCCTACTCTACCAGCCAATATTTTTGGCCTCCATCGTGTTCTTTTCCCGACACCACCTCACCTATTGCACTATGCTACCATGGTCATCCCCTCTCTCTCAACCACTCTCAACATATCTATAATATTTGGAAACCCTTTATCTTTGCCATTTACATTCAATATTGACTCCTCCACTCAATTCATCGGAAATCAACAAACACCATAAATCTGTTTATCCCTTCTGTTCTTTCTTCATTCTCCACCACCACCATCACAAGTAATCCAATAGACACTACTGGTCCGCAGCCATAAAAACGAGTGTCTTAGTAGGATATTTTAGATATTCGTGCTTGATTATAGGTTTAAGTGTTGAACTCATGTGCCAGATTATTTTGTAGATCCATTTTATCTTGTAGATGTGTTTGTGTGTTTTATATCTATGTGTATGTTGATATATGTACAAGGGTATGTATGAAGCCTTTTAGATCTGTGTGTATGTGTAATTGTGAGTGTGTATAAAGCTATATTTATGTATAAATTTTAGTTTTTAATTTGTCTTTCAGATTCATATATAATTTTGAAATGTTAGATTATATTTATTTTACAAAAGTCAGAATTTGTTTTTGTTTTGATATCTCAACACAAGTGTTGGTTTTCTTATTGAAGCCTTTAAAATGTTTTTTTTTATTTATGTACTAATGTATATTTGTAAGCCTAAATTAAAATATAAATAGATTTTTTTTTGTGAAAATCTCTAAGATAAAACAAAGACAAAAAGATAAACCATTATTCTTATATTTCTCATTAATATATATTTAATATCAAATATAATACGAATAGAATGTTAAAGAAAAATAAATAATATGGAAGTTGTAAAAAACACAAAAGAGGAAATTAATGTCATATAATTATGTCAAAAGCAATTTATAAACTTTGGTGTTGTTTTTTTTTGTTTGTAGATTTTTTTGACATCTTCTGTCTACTCGACGCAGACGACGCGTAAACATTAAACTTCACAAACTGTTTGTTTTTTTGAAGACCGCATACCTAAAAAGGTATGCGCGTACTTTTCTTGGCGCAGATGTGGACCAGAGTCTTTAAACCTCTTCAGACATCTTTTAGTCTAAAAAAATACATATATATATCTTTGATTTTTTTTTTTTTTTTTTTTAAGTTAGATTTATTAAAACTTTATCTATTATAAACAATTCTTAATAAAAAAAACTACAATACTAAAAGAGAAAAGGTTCGGTGACATAATAATGACCTTTGTGAAAAATTTATAAATAAAGATTTAATTACAATAAGGTCATTGAACTTGTTTATATAAACATGATTTTTTTTTTAATATTGTCTTATATTTTTTGTTTCAAATTTTATAAAACATTTTTTAATACAATATCATGCATTTCTTAAGAAAAATATTTATGACCAGTTTTTAATTGATTTAATTGAAAAAGTAAATTGAAAATTTTTAAAATTTTCATTTAAAATCAAAGTTTATTTCTATCCAATTTATATGTTAAATATTTCATCCATAATTACAATGTTTAGATATAACTTTACGACTAAAGTTTGTTGGTTTTTATTAAATATATATGTTAATCCATACTATTTTATTTTCACTTTTATAGAATACTATATAAAAGTTGATCTATATTTGTTAACTATCTATAATAAAGTCATAAAATTATTGAAAAACTCCTTAAATTTTTTTAAATAAGTTTAATTTGATTTTAGTTTATTCTAACTATATGCATATATTAAAAAAAACAATCTTATTCTTTCAGACTGCAGACGGGTGGTCTACATCTTCTACTGTAGAGGTTTGCAGATGTGGTCATCAAACTGCACACATTTTGCCTAAGAAAAAAACAAACAACACCTTTATTATGGAAATTGTAATATAAGAGTACTTTTTGTTTAGCCGTCAGATTCAGAAATTGTCATGAAAATTAATGGGGAAAAATGAAAGTGTCTAATACCATAATTAATTTTTTTGTTTAAACCAAGGGAAGTTTGAGAAAATCAAGAAAAACAATAAAGAACTTAATATTTTTTTTGATGTTGGATGCTTTTTTCTATAAATTTTGATTTGGTACATAATTTGATCTAATCTATTCTGATAAATGAAAATCTTTTTTGTCATATATTAAATTCTCATTCAATTTGTCAAATGTCATTTTGTGGTTATTTTGAATTATTTTTTTCCACATGTCATTTTATGAGTTTTCTTATTTTATTAAATCTCATATAATACTTTAGTGTAATAATTATAATAATCTACTCTAATAAATGAAGATTGTTTTGCCGTATGTCACTCTCATTCAATTTGCCAATGTTATTTTGTGGTAATTCTAAATTAATTTTTTTCCGTCATTACATTTTATGGGTTTCTTATTTTATTAAATTCCACATAATATTTTAATGTAATAATTATAATAAATGTAGTAATAAATTGATATTAATTTCATTAATAGACTTACTTTCTAATTTTAAAATTCTCAAATTAAAGCTCATTAGTTTCTTTTTTTATTTATTAAAATTATTTATATAAATTTGAAAGATAAAAAAACATTTCAATTTTAATATTTCATTATTTTTCTTATTTTCTTATAAATTTAAAGTTCTCGACCTCCATATTTAACATTTTTTTTAAAAAAATTAATCTATGTAATACATGAGTCTCACAACTAGTAAATCGTAAATAAGTTTCAATTTCCGATCGTATTATTTAACGAGTGTTTTAAAGTAAATGGTCAAGTTAACAAGTGTCGATTTTTTTTTGTAAAAGTTAATATTTGTATTCATGTCATACTTGTATTTATTTATTTATTTATAAATTATATATATATATATATATATATATATATATATATATATATATATATATATATATATAGTATGATTGGAAATTCAGTTTATACTAGATTATAACCGTGTTAAATGCAGAGAACATACATTAAATACATATTACATTAATATGTAACATTATCTTAGGTGAAATTTTAATAAAAAATGTTAGTTAGATTCATTTTTAGAGTTTTTGAACCCAACTTATTAAATAAAAGTATTTAATATTCATATTAGAGTAATTTGGTTTTTTAATACAATAATTTGTAACACACAAATGATCCGCGTGATCTTTGTTTTGTCGCAACATGATATGACTCATTGATTAAAATATGTTGTGTAGTAGCTTTATGAATTGACTTTGTTCAATATACCAACCCTCATGGATGCTCATATGGCTCTTTTCATATTGGCCCTGTAAAAACAAAAACAACAATAAGTTGTTATATGTACCAACAATGTTAAATTCTGCAAAGAAATTCGATAAACATTACAATTAAAGTGCATTGCCATAACCATAAACATCAAATTCAGACATTGTAATTTGGTCAATTTCTAAAGTATTTTTTCCTTATAAGAATTAAAATATGATTTTTCAAGCTACACCAAATAACATATACATAGCTTCCGATCAAATAAATTATTACAAAAAAACATGTTATGAACAAAAATATAATCTTAGTTTCATAATTTGCCAAAGGTTAACAGTAATAAATAATAATGAACTTTTATAAATCTTGCATTTTGGTCACTGCATCCAACTAACAATTGAAATTCAGTTTGGAAATAATAAGGAACTTTCACAAATCTTGCATTTTGGTCACTGCATCCAACTAACAATTGAAATTCAGTTTGGAGGATTGATTCAAGAAGTGCATCCATGACTTCTTGTAGCCGAATCTGGAAAATGCTAAGACCTACTAAGATATGAGGGAATCTGTAAGACTACGATTGGTTTCTAGGGGGCAATACAAATTCAAAATCATTAGCACATATCTTTCCTACCTACTTTAATTATCAAATTTAGATCAAACTTATCAAAATCAAATTACAAAAAAAACCCAGATATGTAACCTAGCGATCAAATAACATATTTTTCATAGAAATAAATATCACAAATCTACAATTTACACTTTATATAATATTCTTAAATTATGTCTTACATTTTCATCTTTGATGGTCAATAACACCACTTTCTGCCTTACTGTCGTGACACGAATTTATATCGAAAATAAGAGAAAGAACTATAGAGAAAGAATGTTGAAAGAGTGACCTTTCATTGAAAATGCATCAAAATTCTTCATAGAGCTGCGAGGATTCTTTTATAGACCACTAGAAGGTCTATATAGTAACAACCGATGTGACATCTATGAGAACACACCATTTAAAGTAATAGTTTTGATTAATGTAAGTGAAAAATCATTTAGAATGCTTACCATTTGTGATTGTTTCCATTTGGATGTAAACATTAACATTCTTGTAGAGAAATGCAACTTCAACTGAACCCTACATAGCCAAATCAACAAAATGACAACACAAAAAGAAGCCTAAATTGACATATAACCAAATTTTCAACATATTTCAAAATTTGAAGGTTTTGCTGAACAATTTTTTCAATTTATCAAAATTTTATTTTATTACAACCCTATATGAGTAATGAAGAATGTATAGCAAGTGAAAGAAGTAATTGTTCATTTAAAGTCAGTAAAAAAATACAATATTGTGAAATTGTTATAATTTACATATATTGTCCTGGAGTTACCCGACCACTTGGACATCTACTATTATTTGATTAGTTAGTGCATAAATTACATTATAGAATATGCAATTTAAAAATTGTTCAAATTCATTTATAATTGATTTAACAATAGAAAATGGACAAATTTATAATCATAAAAGTATGGTTAATTCAACAAATTAATTATCAAAATTAATGGAAAACTGAGTTTCTTGAATAAAGAAATCATATACACAAAAATGATATAAATAAAAAACAAAGAATGAAGCAAAACATTTGAAGATCATATAAAAAAGGTATGAACAATAAGATATTTTTGGCACTTTTCAATATTGTCATGGTTAATCTTTTCTCATGTTCAAGATGATAAATACTAGTGAGTAGAGAAAAGAAATTTATAATCATAAAAATATGCTTAACTCAACAAAATTGTTATCAAAGTTAACGGAAAATATTTTCTGTCGAAATAATCAATTATTAAGTATGTAGGATATTACCACTAAGGGATTTAGAGTTTTGCATCATCATCAAACTTTAATACAAACATCAACTAATGCTAATCACTTTCAAATAAAATTCTATGCAATTTAAAATTAATTATAGTAAATCTAATCAATAACATTATAAAAAAGGTAAGCTTAAGAATAAATACATACAATTATTGAGATAGATAGTTGGAAATCGAGCAATTGTAATTTAACATGTATAACATCAATTATTACTTTCAAAACTGGAAGTACAGATTAATAAGATCTAAATGTAAGGTGACTATTTTTCCCTTGATGAATTTTGGTACCATCGATGTACATTGAGAAAGAAATAGAATAATTAAGAAGATATATCATGTTGATTTGCAAATGTATAAGATGGTCAGTGCATAAATTGTGACTTAAAATTTAGGGAGCACTTGAATTTTGAATTTTATTTTAGGGATAGAGGAAATTAGTGAAGGTTTGAGTGGAAACATTGATGGACACCGTGTTTTTGACCAAACTGGTTAAGATGATGTAAACAATTTGATCTAAGGGTGGAAAATGTATAAGTGAAAAACAATCAAATGTCTTTATTGCTTTAGATGATGAAATAAAGTTTCTCTTTAGACATAAAATTCAATCTTCTATTTTGTAAATGTAAACGTTTTAGTGGTAAATGTTTAATAATAAATTTACCAATAAATTCACAAGGAATTATAAATAATTGTTTTAGAATGGTTAAAAGATTTATAAAAGTTTACAATTTCATAAAAAGTGGTAGTTTTCTAATATTTATATTGAAGTTGTAATGAATAATATTTTAACAATGTTGTGAAATTCACATTCAAACGGAATAACAGAGTAAAAAAAGATTAAAATTCTAAATTCGTCTAAGTTTAAACCCAAAAGGCAAATAAATGAATAATTCAACAATTCATAAAACCTAAAATATATTTAAATGATCAAATTCTAACTAAAAAATGAATAGTGTAAAACAAAGTCATCAAAAACCAAACCCAAAAACCAAATAGTATGTAAACATAATATGAAATAAATAGTACTTAAATCACTCAACTACTCAAACAAAACCATCAAATCATATATGATTTTTTTTTGCTTTGGAATTAACAGTTTTGGCTTGCCTTCTCCAGAAGTACAGTTTGTCATTAATGTTGATGGTCGTTTGGTTGAGGGCATTGTTGCCGGATTATCAACATCGTAAACATCTTCCAGGTTACACTATAATTCTTCATGTCCACTCACTTTTTAAAGGATGTCCACTTAGTTAGTGGACTTGTTGCAGTACTTTTATCAAGATTCGAAGCGGGTGTGACTTTATCACCAGTAAACGAAGCAGTATACTAAATGTAGAAAATAAATTCGTATGTCAATATAAGAGTTAATAATATTTTAAAGTATTTAAATTATTAGATTTAGTTATATTATATTTAAAACCTTCAAATTCAATGTGTCTTTAGAACCGAATTATGGCGATAAAACGTTAAATGAATCGCACTCTGGTGCCTACATTTATAGTACATAGAAATATGTTAGTTGATCATCTGAAATATAAAAAACAAAATTTAATAAATATAAGTGTTTGTAGTATTCTTTGTAAAAGAATTTTACATGTTCGTTGTTAGTTTTTTTTCCCAACTCAGTAATGATTGTATTATCAGCAATGAAGTTTGAGAATGCATAACCATCAACTTCGTTCTTCAAACTATAATATGAAATTTGAATTTTGAATGCCAACTTTTTATCCAAAAGTACTTTCAAAGAAGATAGATAAATCTTCATATTACCCTCCTAAAAATGAATGGTTATAAAAATAGATAGACAAAAAGTAAAAATTAATTTTATATAAATGAAGTTAATATCGTAATTCCATTAAACATTTGAAGCAACTCTTGTACGGTTTTTTTTCTAGAAGTTTCTTTGCGTCACGATCAAATAAGATAAGTGACACCATACATGTAAAGTCTTGTACTCTAATGATGATTTGAAACTAAAACCATTGATATAAACAAATTCAGTAATATAAAAAATTAGAAAATTTAGCCAAAGATTATAATAATTTGAATAAAAGAATAATTGAAAACCTTGGAACAACATATATGTCTTTGTTCGTGCAAGTTGAAGTGTAACAATAAAAAACTTATTTAGCTTGCTTTTGGTCCGTTCCACTATTTTTGCTATCATTTATTAAAACGACTTTTATGGCTTTCTCTTGACACTTATTACAAGCCAAATAGTACCGTTACACATCAGTACACACATGCTTAATCGTATCGAAAACTATCAATGTTTTTTTTTTCTAAGAAATATTGATGTAAGTTTAAATTATATACAAAAAATGTAAAATGAAATAAAAGGGTAAAAATAATCCAAAAACTATTTGACATAATGTATATTTTATAAATGAAAGTTAAGTATATAAACCTCATCTACTTATTGGAGATCAACAATAGCATGAAAATCAAATTTATGAATGAAATATTCATTTCAAGAGTGGATGATGCAGGACGAAGTGTTGCTACAATTACCAAATGTGATTTTGGACTGGCTTTGGCAATAAATCTTAACAATAAAGAAGATGTTATTTTTGTTGTTTTAAAATAGGAGTAAAACAATAATAATATACAAACAAAATAATAAAGAATTTATCTAACTTCTCCTTGAATGATGAAGATCCTAGTCGTAGTGAAGTAAAACATTCTGAAACGATGCATAATGAAATTAGTATAAATGTATTTTCATTTATAGTAAATGGAATAATAATATTTTGAAAATTTTTTAATGTATAAGTTGTTACTCAGAGTAATGAACAAACCTCCATAATAAGATATTTTTCCGTACTGAATAACAACTACCATACGAGTTTGTTTGTTATTTTCCAAATAGTCAGCAAACCGTTGTGCATACCCATCCCAAAGTGTTACATTTATTTGTTTGCTTCTATAAAAACCAAAAAAACCATACAATATAAAATGACATAATAAAGTAAAATTTGACACAAAATTTTGAAAAGTAAACATATTCTAGATCTTCTATGCTCAAATTAACTCTCTTTGATAATTTATTTTTCTTGTTCATAAGGATTTCCATCGGGAAACATCTCACAACATTTCTAATAACATCTATTATATAAGATAAAAAATGGAAGATTAGTATAAAAGTTTCGGTATGGTAAATAATATAATATCATTATATAAACCGTAAGAATGTAACATATAAACTAATCAACATGTGTGTTCTCAACAAAAGCACCATTAAAAATGGCGTCGAAGATTGCAAAAGTGAATCCATAAAGTGATACAGTCTAGTCATTGCATGGTAACTTTGGTTGTGATATAAATATTGATTTTGTTTTCATTATCAACAAAACTATTTTTGTTTTTATTAAGACCAAGTTGTGGATTTTGGATGTAGCAACAACCATCCTAATGAAGCAAACTTTCAAATCTTTCAACCCATCTGTTAGTAACCTCTGTCTTGATCTTCCTTCCTTAAATGCATAAAAGCTAGTTTATATATTATTATATGTGGTTAGAGTGAAATTGTTAGAAAATTCATAAAAAAAAATGTTATTATCTGTTCATCAATGAGAATCATATCAATTTTGTGAGTGCTGAAAGATCCATAAGCAAGATGTTTCATGAGACGAATTATTCTTACTCTCATGGTAAATTGACTTTTTGAAACATCAAGTTGGTGTATGAAGATAATGTTGATTTGAGCCATGTTTCTGTTTGTGAAAAAACTAATGATTGTTAAACTCATGTAAATCAACCAAGAAATATGGACCAAGTAAAATAGACAAAACATGAACAATTCAAAATCATAGGTTCAGAGTGAAAATATCATTTTAGGGAAGGAATTTGTATCTTTTGACAGAACTCAAGGACACCGAATGTAATTTAGTCTTAAACATATAATGTAGAAAGTCTTTTGTATATAATCAAAATCAAAATTATAAAAATACAATAAAATTCTTATCATCCAAATATGAATGATGTTATATACTTTTAAAAATCCTCATAATGCAAACCTGACAATAAAGTAAGTATAAATAGTTTTTGTTGATGCTCATCAAAAAAAAAATATCAAGAATTATATACTAGTACTCATTTAGTGTGATACCCTTCAAATCTCAGTATTTTATTAAAATATATGTTTACAAAAGCAGTTTAAAACAGCAACGTACTTTCAAAGTATATTGTTATAATTTGTAAAAAAAAATAATGGAAAGCAATTTATAGCAATATAAATTATTTTTTAAAGCAATTTTCTATCTAATAAAAAGTTGGTATTTACATATAAGTTATCAAAAAAATTCATAGATTCGTAGTTTTGACTTATATACCTAAAAACCTGACTATGTAGTTTTAACTTTTTTTATATGTTTAGAAAAACAGTTTAAAACAGCAATGTACTTTCAAAGTACATTGTTCTAATTTATGAGTTTTTTTTAAATGGACAACAATATATAGAAATATTAATAAATTTTTATATCTTCAGATATATAGCATACTTTAACATCCAAAATGACCATATCGCCCCTATATACTATCATATTCACTATTTTAAATGAGTAAAATATTAAAGAAAAAAATTGTTGCAGTAGGAGGGGCAACAGTGGCAGCGGTGGGGGTATTTTAGGTAATATAGATGTTGCTCTACCCTCATTCATTATGAAAATATTATTCAATATAGAGGAATATTATTTTATGTAGTGTATAGAAATATACCAGATCCATTTATTGATATATACCATTGTATTTGACTCATGATTACATTTGATAACCCTCACATATTTAGAACATCGATTACACAGGTTTTAGGAATGTTGCAAACAGAGGATATAATATTGATTATACATAGACTCACAAACAAACACATGTCAACACATTATAAAATCGATATAAAGGATAAAATTTTGTTTATGACTAAATGAATGAAACTAATATGCATAAAGTAGATTGATTAATTTTTTTCATGACCTCTCAATAAGAATACAATAATAACATGTAATAAGAACAAGGTAGTTGCCAGAAATTAGAGAAGAAGAAGGAGAACATAGTAAAGAAAAAACTTGAAAAAAGAATTGGAGAAGAAGACCACTGACGAAGAACACTGTAAATCGTAGGACTTAATCCAAAATCATAAGAATAACAGCTTCAATGTAATCATATATATAGGGTGTTTTTTAATAAGGAAGTCATTATCTTCCAAAAAAAATCGGGATCCTAATATATTACATTGGAGATTTTCACGTATTCATTTGAAAGAGAAAGATATCAGTTATATTGATTCAAAATTTCAAATTAATTGACTTGCTTATTTAATGAGTTTGAAAACTCAAAGCAATATTTTAAATTGATTCATTTTATGTGGGATATATTGGGAGATAAACTATGAATAACTAGGTGGGGACCCCCGCATTGCGGGGGTCGGATGCGACCTTTTTTTTGTTGTTTGTTCTTTGTAAATGTCATTTGATCAACTATTGATAAACACAGAATTCCTAAATACCCTGTAATGAAGAACACATAAATCAATTTTTCTAACCAAAATACTAAAAAAAATAGATTTCAAAATAATCACAATTTAAGCCGCAACTTTCTATCTTACCATAGCAGCCTATTATTATGAAAAATTGCCTAAAATATCCCTTAAATTGTGATTATTTTGAAATCTATTTTTTTTAGTTAACTGTCCAAGTTACATGGTTGGAACTCAATAGGGGCTTAGTGGGGCCATGGTTGGAACTCAATATGCCACCTTTCTTGTGGATCATCCTGAAAACCACTTGTTGAATCAACCGAGGATCTCCCCATCAGCAGATCATCTGCCAAAAACAAATAAATAAATAAACTTGTGCACGAACGGGAACAGAGAATGTGAAAGTATGGAGGAAGCCATTGATGTTCCGTGTAAAAATAATCAAAAACTATTTATTATCTAATAATCATTGCCCAGTTGAGAGCATGAACACCAAAATTAAAAAGCAATGCAGTTTTGAAGAACATGCATGTAATTCTTCACTTATCCTTAAAAGAAGCACACATGAAAAAAAAGCCTCATAGAATATTATTTATTACAAGTAAGAACAGAAAATACTTAATTTAGCATAGCATAATCAGTCACCTGCACAGGGTATACATTCCACAAAGAATGTTTTCGAAAAAGATTTGCATGGATTTTTGCCTCTGACAGTTCTGACCCGGTTCCGGTTTAGCAAATTTTGGCTCTTCATGTCTTTGAAACCACGTGTTGTATTATTTATGGTACCTCCATGATTATTTCTTTAATTCTTTTGCAGCCATATAGTGTTGATAAGCATTGTGCATGAAATCACACAAATTTCAAAAAATTTAAAATAAAAATTACAAATGATATAAAAATAAAAATACCTATTGATAATAAATGAAAAAAATAAAGTATCGGTCCCAATGTTGTCGGATCCAAGACGTTCCCAAAAGGCCAAGTTGTTCACAATTAGAGCTTGCACTTGCGGATAGCTTTATGGGGTCACCGCAGGGTGCCTCTGTAAAAGAGTTAAATAAAAAATAAAAAATGAAAGTATGATGTAATAATATTCACTACAATGTAGCTTTTGGGACGTTCTGAGTCTCGGGGTTGGGGGAGTTTGTAGAAGGCGGACTCAAGCATTTGGAGGTTGTATTGTTGGTCGTGGGTCCCACCTAGGGACACGGCTAACCCATTAACGTTGTCTCCAATTGCACCCAAGTCAGGATTCTTCTACCAATCACACCCAGGCTAACCGACTGGTTTGATTGTAATGGCTGACCAGGTGACAGGTCAACATCGCGTGTGCTTTGTGCTGCTTCTGTCATAGTCCCAGATCCCTAAAAAAAATTATATTATAAAATATAAACCCTAGAAGAAAAATGAATTAAAAATAAATTATACCTGCTGCATGTCTAATGTATGAGACGTTTGAATCTTCTTCATTGGAAGTGTTCTTGTTAAGGACAGGAGATTGTGCAGGATCAGGTATTGAGTCATGATATGTAACGCTTTGTTGGTGTATTTGTTGTTGCTGTTGTTCAATGTCATCAACTTTTGAATTGTTATTTGCTGCTTCAAATCGTAATTTGTTTTTAAATTTCATTTATCTTTGACAATAATGTTAAAAAAAGTCAAAGAGTTTACCGCTATCTTTAGAACCGGTTGACATCTGTTGACTTGACTGTAAATGGATTAGATTTTGTTGTTGTGCTGACGTGGCAATGTTGGGACTTGCTGGCGGTGCCCCACCCCATCCACTTGAGCTTTGGGAATTAAACTATGAACATATTAACATAACAATAACATCATTTATTTAAAATAAAAATAATTTGAAGAATTACAAAATATGAAATATGAAGGAGAAACCTGCTGTAGAAGAGAGTTTTGTTGTGTTGAAAATTGCTTATAAGTTCCTCAAGAAATAGGCGGCATTCCTGGAAGGGTGCCGCTTCGTTGTTGTTGTACTTATTGGAATTTCTGCAAAAATTTCTCCCTTTGATCTGGTGCTATTTCAGTTCTACAACGGAGTCGTCCCTGTCAAAATTAAAATTAAAAAAAAAAGTAAATACATTAATAGTATTTTAGTTAATGTAGATACAATATAATGTACAAGTGTATTCATGCTGAGTTTGGAAGGAACTTCCAGGTCTCCACTGAATGTCAGGAACACCAGAAGGTGAAAAGACTCTTGTAGACCAAGTAGGTGATAGAACATGGTCCGAATTCTCATATTGTAAGGAACCAATAACTGAAACATGATAGTAGATACGGCCCGGTTCCACATTGCAACCTACACAATGAAAATAAATCTGAGCACATTATAAACATAATATCATAAGTAAAAGGAAATCTTAAAGAGGGGTAGAAATGTCTTTTTCAAAGTAGTTATTTAACAAAACATGAATTAACTACTGAACTCTTAGAACTCATAACCAAGTAATAGAGTGGACGTAGGTGTAAGCCTGCCATTTTCTTGAATTTGCACAAAAATAGACAAATAATAAATGAATTGATAAAATGATACGGTAAAACCCCAAAATCATATAAAATGTATTGTTACAAAAATTAATACCTTTTGAAGAAGGTTAATACAGAGCTTCTGAATTTCGTGACTTCAACTGCAAACATTTTCCATAAGCTATCATGATTTCAATCACTACTAACATAACCAAAACGACATTAACTATAACCGAAGGAAAAAAATTGTTTAGAAAAAAAATATTTAGAACACTAATTAATCTATCCAATAAAATAATATAAAATACAGGTAAAGCGATGATAACAACATAGAAAAAGAGACCTAGGAATTTCATCGAATACCTGGTGGGCAGCAGCCAAAACTTCATCCATAACAGTAAACATCTCTTTATTATCTCGAAATCTTGCTGGATTTTCTAGCTGGTAACGAAATGGAATACAAAAATAAAGACTCTGAATTGAATATATAGAGCAACTATAAAAAGATACAAGATTTGTAAAAGACTTGAATAAAAAAGTGCAAAAAAATTGATTAATTACCTCTGGCATCATCAACGACTGCAGTAAACCTAATCAAGTTAGAGAACCAAAAATCCATGGATGAAGATGAGAAGCCCACATTCGGAAGTCTTGAGCCAGAAATCCTAATTTTTGGAATCAAGCAATCATCGTGTTGCCCATAACTTTACACACCTATATGGTTTACAGAATCAAGAAAGAAACATAACTGGGATTCAAAAAAAACCCGAAAATGAAATCATATTAAGAAATTCGAAGTGTTATCGGGATTGTTTTGGGTGTCGATTTGTAGAAGAAGCAGAAGCCCTAAAATTGAGAGCAATTAAATGGTTTGGTGATACTTTTTTTTTGTTGGTTCGGTGGTTCCACCGTGTGTTTTTTTCTCCATGATCGACATAGGTCAGAAAAGAGAATTTGTAGAAGATGAGAAGCCCACATTCGGAAGTCTTGAGCTAGAAATCCTAATTTTTGGAATCAAGCAATCATCGTGTTGCCCATAACTTTACACACCTATATGGTTTACAGAATCAAGAAAGAAACATAACTGGGATTCAAAAAAAACCCGAAAATGAAATCATATGGAGAAATTCGAAGTGTTATCGGGATTGTTTTGGGTGTCGATTTGTAGAAGAAGCAGAAGCCCTAAAATTGAGAGCAATTAAATGGTTTGGTGATACTTTTTTTGTTGGTTCGGTGGTTCCACCGTGTGTTTTTTTCCATGATCGGCATAGGTCAGAAAGAGAATTTTGTGTGCAAATTCATAGCAAAAACTAAAACTTACCTGATGGAGAAAGGGTGTGTCGTCGCCGGAGCCATTGGGGAGTGGTAGGTAGAAGAAGAAGCGAGAAGCGTATACTTAATCACCCACTGGAACTCCAAAGCACCACAACTGAAGTGAGAGGAGGCGGTGGAGGTCAGAATGGAAGCAGGAAAACACACCTGTGCCACCAAATCCATGGCAGCCATTGAAGGTGTAGTAGAAGGAGCAAAATCGATCGGTGGGGTGGGGGTGGTTTTAGGGCTTCTAGACGATTTTGATGGGAGAAGAAAAGGTTGGATAAGAACAAAGAAACTGAAACCGATATTCCTTACCATGGTCAAGGAGGAGCGAACCCGATGAACAGTAGTCTAGTTAGTAACTTGGTTAGGCACTATTCCTAAGAAGTGCTCTTCTTTAATATATATATATATATATATATATATATATATATATATATATATATATATATATTGACTTTAATTTTCACTTTCAAATATTTTGTTGATTTAATGGGATTAGATTAGATTTTATATGTTAATAACCGAGTTATTGATATGCTTATTTACTGATTTTTTTCAAAAAAAAAAAAAAAAAAAGAAGTTAAACGGGTTTGAATTTTGAAGCCAAAAACTATAAATAATGGAGTTAAATTAGGAACAATATTAATTAGAGAAACTGATATCTTGTAGATAAATAAAATGACATGCTTCAACTTATAACATAATTGTTGAATTTAAAGATTCTATATTTATTAAAGATTCTATAATTAAATGTAATTGTGTTTGAATTCTATATGAGGAAGATGATGTCAACAATTTGATCAAGGTAACACCACCATCTTTCAAAGAAGACCAATCCAAAGAGTTAGTGGTGGCAGTAATCTCAATAGGGCGCTTCCCCGTACTGGATGATGGTATTAAAGCTTCAAGATCAACAACCTCAAGATTGTCATCATGGACCGAAACAGTATTTTCCTGTACAGAACACATAAAAAGAATAAAATTTAGATCAAAATAAAATATAAAAGACATAACATATTTGCACAAATACATGAAAAAAGGAATTAAATTGAAATGTACTCTCAAAGTACATTGCTTGTTACTAGGAGTACCATCAAAGTACATTGATTGCTAATAGGAGTACCATCAAAGTACATTGCTATATACTACATTGCTTGTTTCTTTGTGAAGTTGTAAACCTTTTTTCTTAAGTAACATAATTTAGAAAACAATGTACTCAAAAAGTACATTGCTATATAGTAACCTGTTGTTTTTTAAAAATTAATAGAAATTATCCTCATTAACATATTAAAAGTAAAGAAAAATGTATATTGATATCATTTATAAAACTGTTAATAACAACACATTATGGTAATTTAGTAAAGAAAAGACATTTCATGGAACATAAAGTGATATGATCATTTTACCCTTATCACATGCGAAACAGAAAGTGATTGTTGTTATTAGAAAAAATATATATTTTTGAAAAAAATAAAAGGGGTAAAATGGTAATTTACGTTCAGTCTATATTATGATTTAGAACACCAAAATTGAAGTTTTATATATACAATAATGTACTTTGAGAGTACATTGATATAAGCTATAAAACAATGTTTTCTTTATAAATTAATGAAAGAAATATATATTGAAAAGAGGGTCATAGGGTTTGACTTTGGGAAATTTTGTAAAAGTTAAAAGTATGTTGCTGTAATTAGAGTTTTCGTTGATACTTAAAAAATTATATTTATATGAGACATTTTCCCACTTTATTTGGCTTGTTAATAGGAATATCATCAACATTGAGAATATGTTGTTCATGATCTGGTGACTGTTTGAAAACCTTAGCAAGAACACATTTTCATCATCAGTCAACTTATGCATAGTGTAAGCACGGTATTTGTTATGAAGATTGAACATGGAGATCTGAACTTTGAAGAAAAACTTCTTATTTAGAAGGATTTTGAACTCATTATGGATATTTTGATGTCCTTGATCCTAATTTAGATTACAAGGAAACACTGGAAAAGTTAAAGAAGGAATATCATATATGTCAATTATTTAAATAATGGAGATATATTATCAAACCTTAGATATTTTTTCCCTCAACCATTGTTTTCCGCGATGAATCAGATCTTTTACATGACGTTCAAACAATACGAACGAAGAAGACCCACTTTCATCTTACACACGAACTACTACCCTGATCCTACAAAGTATAACATAATACTTATATTTATCTTGACACACACAATGAAATATATGAAAAAAAAGTTAAATGTATACATAGTCCAAGAATTAAAGAATGTACTTACTTCCCATATACATCCGAAACTACTTCACAACTATCACAGTTAAAAGGTCCAATAACAATATCATCATCATTTTTAGTAACTTTTTTTGGAAGAATCATGACAATAAAATGAATACCAGCCTTCATCCATATCAAAACTAATGATAGTAGCAATGATGGTTAAACCAACTTCATGTTTCATACATTATTTGAAAAGTATCATATTAAAATCATATTTTATATGAATAGGATATACAAAATCAAAACAATAATAGAATACATAAAAAAATATAAAAATGTTAACTAAACCTTGTTCAAATTGGGAATCTCATCAATGTTTTTTATTTGAAAACAGAGGTAGTAATCCTCTGGATTAGCCACAATGGTATCTGGGTTGAGTTGTGATGTATGGCTAGATGACTCAACATTCATATCCAAAGCATTAAGATTACATATGCACAAAACAATGAGGTTAAAAAATAACAGTAATGATTTAGTAAGCATATAAAAACAGAAAACATTAAAGGATTAATCATTATAAGGAATACATACCTTTCCTTGAACTCTTAAATGTGAGACATATCATCATTTATATGCAATCTAGACCCAAATAAACATTTACCAACTTGAGGTTGACCTAGAAATAATATTGTCAATAAGTACTTCAAAGGTGAAATGATAATCTGTTGAAACGGATATATATATATATATATATATATATATATATATATATATATATATATATATATATATATATATATATATATATATATATATATATATATATCAACAAACTAAATGAATAAGCTACCTGAAACAAACAATGAATAGGTGAAACAACAAACTAAATGAATAAGCTACCTGGAACAAACAACTACAAAGCCATGAAAAATGATAAACGCATTAGAGTTTTCAAGTTCTCAGAAATCTTTAAGTTCTCTAGCCCATTGTGATGTTGTCTTCCTCTTTAAAGTTGAAGGTTCAAGTCCCGTCGTGGACATATATGGAATTAAGAAGTACGTTAGTAGTAGATTAGAATTGCCGTTCAAAAGAATAAAAAAATAAACATACGTTCATCTAATGATCTTCTAATATAGAAAATTGAAATTCGTATTACCTATATATAATGGTGAAAATTGTTATTAGAGTAAAAATATGTCTTTAAATTATTAGGCTGACACCAATTTAACGAAAAAAAACTTAGTAAGTCTTTTTAATAGTATCATGGATGCTTTTAACTCATAAAAAATCGTTTTCAGCACCAGAAAGTTGAGCATAAAAAACAAACAATTTTACTTTAGGTTCTTGAAGACGAAAGATTTATCTAATTTTAAGCATATTAATGGCCATAAATGGAAGTTTGTTATCAAGTATAGGATTTTGTAGATATTTTAATATTCCTTCACGTCCGCCCAACAATTCAGCACCTTACGTTCACCTTTGTTTTATATTACCCCACGTCTGCTTCTCATTCGTTACCACCCCTATATCTGTCTGGTCCAACCTGTATGAATGGAATTAAATTGATCATTATGTCATGTTTATTATTTTTATGTGATTTTAGTAATCGAGGTTTGATTTTGTTTTATTTTTATTTTAGATTTGGTTTTTATTATTTGATTAAATTGCTTATAAATTAGAATTTGTTGAAGTTGAAGACGGAGAAGATGGACATGGTTATGAAGAAGATAAAAGCAAAATCATCGTCTTAATAAAAAGCGATATCGGAATTTTATTCTTAATACTCTTGCTTCAAACACAAACATTAAACAAGTATATTTTTTTTGGTTAAAACAAAAACACTATAACTTAATAAATAAATAAAATTAATAAAAAATAGTTTATAAACACAAATATTATAAAAATGAAAAAAAAAATCATTACTTGAAAATAAAAATTACATCATAAAATAGGAATACATAACTAAAATATAACAATAATTAAAATATTACATTATGCCTAATTTTCTTTTGAATCGTCACCCGAATACTTAACGAACAAATCTGGATCTTCATATGTATCTTCAAATAACACATTGTGTCAGTTCTCAACCAAATCATGTAGTAACGTCCCGAAAATCACAAAGTAAAAATTTTATTTTTATTTCAAACAAAACACCAGTTATCTTTTATTCAAATTGTAACACTCGGTTTCAGGTATGTAACCTTTTAGTCCTTGGGTCTTGGTTTTTATTGCAAAAGAGGTACCTTCGTACGTTGGGCGTACATATATGTACGCTTAGCGTACATGGGTGGAGTAATCATGGACTTGAACCACGTATGCGGGGCGTACAAAGATGTACGCGGGGTGTACGTAGCCTAAAGTAAAACCGTAATTTTTTGGGCATGGCCACTATTTGAGCACATTTATAACCCCCTCACCATTATCAGCCTCTACACCTCTAAACGTTCCTAAAACCCTAGATTAATTTGGAGTTTGATCTTTGAGCTTGAAAGTGACTTTGTGGCCCTTTTTGGTGTGTTTGCAAGAAGGAGAACTTGATGTGCAAGCCTTTGACATGGTTGAGCTTCAAGATCCTGCATCTACATCATCTTAGGAATATTTTGAAGGTATAAAGCTCATACCTTGCATGTCCTTTGTTTAGATCTATTTCTTTAGCTTGTTATGGTCCTTTTTGGTCTCTTTGGGTTAGTCTTGAGGAGTTAAAATCATTTGAGATGCTAAATCTTATAAATCTTGTAACGCTCTGTTCCGAATCAATTCCTAATTCAAGGTTGTGGCCCGAAGAGCGATCATCATAAGGATTAGGGCCTTTGAAAAGGTAAGATTTAGGCTCATTTGGATGTGGGTAATGTAGATATGTAACACAATAGTTTGGTTTGCACTTTGGAGTTAGAATGTCGAAAACGGAGTTAGAACGAAGAAGTTATGACCGTCTGAAGTTTGGGTTGTTTTGGGCCAAGCTGAGTACGTTGAGTGTACAAAAAGGTGTACGTTAGGCGTGCTAATGGAATCCTAAGTACGTTGGGCATACCAGGAGTACGCTGGGTGTATGCAATTAGTGCACAAACCCTATTTTCGTGGTTTAAGCCCTATTTAAGCCCCTTAACTCCCCCAAACCCATTCCATTCTCAGTCTCTACCCCTCTAACACCCCTTTCATGAAACCCTAACCTTAGATGAGCCTTGTGAGCTAAAAGAAGGTGATTTTGAGTGCTTTGGAGTATGCATGGATCACCTTGGAGAAGAAGGAACTTCTTGTAGAAGTGTTGGTTGCATTGGAGCTTGTAGATCTGGACTTTGTTCACATTGATCTATCTTCTAGAGGTATAAAGTTTGAATCTTGATGATGGATTTGTTAGATCTAGCTAGTTTTGGATGTTATGAGCTTTTAGTCATTTTAGTGCATAAAGTTTAGATCTTGAAAGTTTGTGACCTTGTTATGGATAAAGTTGGAAACTTTATCCATCTAAACATCATTGTGATTCAGATCTAAAGGTTGGAGACTTGGACTTAATGGATTAAGTTGAAAACGATGCACTTTTGGTCCCATTTGATGCTTAAAGGCTAGATCTTGGTGGTTTGGACCATTCTAATGGATAAAGTTGGAAACTTTATCCATTATGAAGCTTTTAGGATCCATAAAAATGTAATCTTGATCCTTTTATACCTTCCATGAGAGTATCATGACGTCTTAATGGATTAGTAAGTTAAGGTTTTAGCTTTTGGACCTTTTCTACACATGGAAAGTGACATTTGGTCAGGTACGTCGGGCGTACCTTCGCGTACGTTGCGCGTACTCGTATAGGGTTCCGATTCTAGTTGGTAAGCACACCATGCATACGATCTGAGTACGTTGAGCGTCCTCATCCTGAAGTTTGATTTGTTGACTTTGACTTCTGTTGACCGTTGACTTTTGACCAAGTTTGACCTTGGTCCAAACTTGATGGTTTTGGCCTATTAACTAAGATTTTATCTGGTTATGGTATTGATAGCTCGAAAAGTCGACAAGGTAGCAACTAAGGATTTCTTCCGGGGAGCTTCTGCATTCGAGGTGAGTCTCCTCACTGTTTGTATGGGTCGATGGCACCAATGCCGGCCCATTTGGTTTATGTGTTGCATGAAGACTTGGTGGTTAGCCCTAGGCATTATGTATGAAAGACCAGGAGGCGGCTCTTGGCACACTGTATGTTATTATGTATGATAGGAATACCTGGGGGTTAGCCCTAGGCATTATGTATGAAAGACCAGGAGGTGGATCCTGGCATACGGTATGCTAGTTAGCTAAGTAGAAAAGTATGTATGCTAGTTTTCTTTATAATGCTTGCATGGAAGACCAGGAGGTGGCTCTTGGCACTTGTTAGTAAGACCCAGGGGTGGCCCCCGACTTGGCAAGAAACACCACATGGCTGCCCGTGGCATAATATACCAAGACTATGTATCTGTACATAGCATTTTTATTGATTATGATATATGAATGATATGTATGGTTCATGGTTATGTATGGCAGTATGAGATTTATGTACTTATATGCTAGACACTATCTAGTTGAAAGAGACCGAAAGGGTAGGCTAGCACCCATATATGCTAGGAAGTATGTTGATATGTATGGTATGTGGTATTTGGGGAACTCACTAAGCTTCGTGCTTACGGTTTTCAGTTTTGGTTTCAGGTACCTCCAGTTTTCAAATAAAGGAGCTAGGGACGATCGCAGCGCATACACCTATGTTTTCCGCAATATGTGATTTCTGGGAATGAACTCTGATAAAAATTTTATTTGAAATTCTTTTCAATGTGCGAACCAAGTTACAAATGTGTTTTAGTTATATTAAAAATGAAATTTATGGTCATGAATTTTGGGATGTTACAACTTGGTATTAGAGCCTTGGTTTGAGGGATTCGGGCATACTCTCGGGTGTACCTAAACTCAAACTGAGGGCTTGATGAAATTTTTATAAAATAAACATTTAATTACAAAAGAATTTCTAAGTAAAGGAAGGGGTGTGATGCGTGCAATCGACCGAGCTCAAGTAAGTGGTTCCCAAAATACCAATACATGTTTGTTATGTGATATGATTATGTGATCCGCATGCTACATTAGAGCTAAGGATCTAGGAGAGATGCCTTTGTATGCTTATTTGAGCTTGTAGATTTGCATGCTAGAACTGATCAGCCAGTGGTAGGATGGTTTGTTTAGGTTATGTCTAATTGTATGAGCCTTCAAATTGCATGCAAGTACAGATTCCTGATTAGAGGATAGAATGGTTTGATTGGAGTATGTTGGTTAGTTTTTCCATTGTCTGGATGTTGCTTGCTTTGTGCTTTGTGGGACTCTTAGCAATGTGAGTTAGCTACTAAGTGAATATGCTAAGTCACATATGATACTGATTGGATAATCTTTGAGTGATGGATTTGACCCTATTGCGTAGCTCTTGTCCGAGTCTAACCGTTCTAGGGTTTAGTATTTTACTCGAAGGATTATCTGATCTCTGTTGCATGTGGCTATATTCATGATGTAGCTAGTTGACATTAATGGGAATCCTTCAGCAGCTAAAGACCGTGTGGGTTTGGGAACCTAGGAAAGCCTAGGATATGCTGTAGTGGGTTAGTAGTATGGTTCATACTCAAATCGGCGAGTGTCTTGGATAATCTAAGAAGCTTATAGGAGGTGGATTTTTTAGTATGTTCTGATTATTGTTTTGTTGCTTTTCAGTTGGGAGATGAGCTCGCAGGGAAGTCGTTCAGGTTCGGTTCCATCTCAGGCGCAAGTGTTGAGCCGATTAGCGAGCAGTTGCGGGAGTTCATCTCATCGGAGATCTCTCACTGTGTTTCGGAAATAGTGGAAAAGTGCTTGTGCGTATTCCGTGCGGAGATTATGGCTATCATTGGAGCTCGCACACTGATTTTCCTGGAGTTCCATCCTTGTGGAGATCATGCATTCCATGGGGAGAGGGATCCCATTGTCAGTAGGAGGTGGTTAGCAGATATGGCTAACGTATTCAGGACCAGTTTCTACCCTAAGGAGGAGAAGGTCAAATATGTTTCCTGCCTGTTGAAGGATCGGGGACGTGATTGGTGGGAGGAGATTAGTAGTGAGTTGGGTGATGATGCGGTCAATGCTATTTCATGGGATGACTTCTCGACCAAGTTCCGGGCTGAGTTTGCACCGGTGATTGAGGTGCAGCAGTTGGCGCGAGAGTTTCTGGATCTCTTCCAGACTACTGAGACTGTGGCATATATTACTACCAAGTTCCAGGAGAGGGCTTTATTGGTACCGTAATACGTATCAGACGAGGAGATGAAAAAAGTAAGGTATCACGACATGTTGCAGGATGATATCAGGAAATTCGTGAGTATTTCAGGGTGCGAGACCCTGAATGATATGATCTCTAGATCCCGAGAGCGGGAGATTGATTTGGATCACATTGAGAAGAGGAGGTTAGATCAGGTGCATACTTTAGAGGGTCCCGGGAAGAGACCCAAGACTTCTAACCAACATTCGAGAGGCAAGTAGGACTGGAGTCAGTGCAACACGTGTGGGAAGCTGCACGATGGGGCTTGTCGTTCCAGGGTTCTAGGATGCTACAAGTGTGGCCAGCAAGGGCTATCCTCAGGGAGCAAGTCTGTTATACTTTCACTGTGATCGGGTGGGCCATAAGAAGGCCGACCATTCGACGTTGAGAGGAGGAACAGTGAGTGTGCCTTCTCCAAATTCTTTGAGGATCATCGATGGACGAGAAGGTAGGGCAGGAACCCTAGCAGAGAGGAGTTGAGTTCTGTAGGTATGTATCTTTTGCCTTCTTTCAGGTTATTTATATTTGTGCTTTTTGTTGTTGGAATCTTGCATCCGTTTGGGTAAATCATATATCCGGTTCATTTCTTTGCTCATATATGAGTTATATCGTCAAGTAGTGTCATATTACATTTGCCTATCGTGAATTGTTAGTGGTTAGTGTAAGGTCGTTACCTTATGCTGGTTCGGGGTGTTCAACGTTATCTCAGCTCGTAATCGATATCGGTTTAGGGGCATTATGTGGAAGGTCTGCAGTCAAGGTTCAACAGGGTGGTTATCACCCTCGTCAAGATTCAAAGGGTCCAGTCATTGTTCTCATATTGACTCATGGGGCCGCTAAGGGAAGTGGTATATTACCAAAGTTTTGCTCTGAGCATCGGTTAATTAGACTTCAAGATCTGAGTACGGTGTCATTTCAAGGCATCTGGAGTTATCAGTATTGTTGGGATTCAGAAAGTGTTCATCTAGTCTTCAGAGGTTGTATGTTCTTTTAAGTTCGTCTAGTAATGGATTGGTAGCATTAGTAAGCACAAGTTGTTCGCAGATCGATCATTGGAAGATGACCCAAATCGAATCCACCCCTCGTGCGGTCCTGGGAAGATTTGTAATGAAATCCATAGTAATATCTTCCCATTTCCACATAGAGATATCCAATGGTTGTGTCTTGCCGTGAGGCCTCTGGTGCTCAGCTTTGACATTCCTACAGGTCAGGTATCTCTTGACGTACTAGGCTACAACCCGCTTCATGCATGGCCACTAGTAATCAGGACAAAGATCTATGTACATCTTTGTCGCCCTGGGATGAATAGAAAATCTGGATTTGTGTACCTCCTCCATCAAGTCCTGGCGCACACCTCCATGATATGGAACCCACACTCTACGGTGTAGTGTCAACAACCCACGGCTATCATAATCGAAGGAGGAAACCTGACCCACTATATGGTCACTCTTCCGATGTTCCACCTTCATAGCCTCCTGCTGAGCCTCTTGAATATGCTCCAGAAGCGGAGTCACTACTGTTATCCGCAAGCAAATGTCTCTGAGCGGGGCTTCCTTGCGGCTAAGAGCATCAGCCACAATATTGGCCTTCCCCGTATGGTAGAGGATCTCACAGTCATAATCCTTTACCAAATCTAGCTAGCAACACTGCCTCATGTTTAGATTCGGCTGATCTATGAGGTACCTCAAACTCTTGTGATCCGTGTAAATGGTACAACGGACCCCATAGAGGTAATATCGCCAAATCTTGAGGGCGAAGACAACCTCCCCCAACTCCAAATCATGCGTTGGGTAGTTCGCCTCATAAGGCTTCAGCTTCCTCGAGGCGTAGGCGATGACGTGCCCTCTTTGCATCAGTGCTGCACCTAACCTTGAAATGGACACATCGCAGTATACTACAAAATCCTCCACGCCCTCTGGCAACGCTAAGATCGGTGCCTCGCATAACCTCTCCCTCAGTATTTCAAACGCTATCTACTGCTCAGGCCCACAACGAAATACAACAGATTTCTTTGTCAGCCGGGTCAAGGGTACCGCTATCTTGGAGAAGCCCTGAACGAATCTTCGGTAATAGCCTACTAGCCCTATGAAACTCTGAATCTCATATGGAGCCTTCGGAACCTCTCATCTTATGATGACCTCCACCTTGGCCGGGTCAATAAAAATCTCGTTCTGGTTGACAAGGTGCCCCAGAAACTGCACCTCGCGTAACCATAACTTGCACTTGGAGAACTTGGTGTATAAGCTCTCGCTCCTCAGGGTATCCAACACCTCCCGCATGTGCTCCTCGTGCTGGTCCTGCATCTTGGAATAAACCAAGATGTCATCAATGAACACTATCACAGACCGATCCAGCATCGGTATGCATACACGGTTCATGAGTTCATGAACGCGAAAGGAGCATTGGTGAGTCCGAAGGGCATCACCACGAACTCGTAGTGGCCATAGCGAGTCCGAAAAGCAGTCTTCTGCACATCCTCCTCCCTGACTCGCATCTGGTGGTAGATTGAACACAAATCTATCTTGGGAAACCAAGATGCCCCCTGTAGCTGGTCGAAGAGATCATCAATCCTCAGGAATGGATAACGGTTCTTCACCGTTACCTAGTTCAGCTCCCGATAATCTATACACATCCGATGCGACCCGTCCTTCTTTTTTACAAACAGGATCGGGGCTCGCCAAGGAGAACTGCTCGTCCTGATAAATCCCTTGTCTAACAGCTCCCGCAGCTGTGTAGACAACTCTTGCATCTCAGGAGGAGCCAACCGATATGGTGCCTTGGCTATCGGAGCCGCACCAGGGACTATGTCTATTCGGAACTCCACCCGCCTCTGCGGAGGTATCCCAGGAAGCTCCTCTGGAAATACGTCCGGGTACTCTCGCACCACTAGCAGATCACTCACAGTCGCCTTACCCGCTTCCCGGGTATCCATAATGTATGGGACGTACCCTGCGCAACCTTTCTGAAGGTAGCGCCTAGCTCTTGCTGTTGAACACAAAGTTGCTCCTCGCTGCGGTCTCTCGCCTTGAATCACCAGCTCTCCCCCACTAGGTGTCCTAATACGCACCAGCTGCTGCGTGTGACAACCCGAAATTCCCATTCTGTACAAACTATATCACTTCAATAGAAGTTATAGCAGTCACAGTTAATTTTCAGACTTTTTCGCGTAAGTTTGAGTAATTCAGGGTTTACACTTCAGGAAATATCAGGAGAGTGGGTGCACTAGGGCTTTGTGCAACACTGTTATTCCAACACTCTATTATATTAGAGATCATTTCAGGAATAAAAATATTTTCTGCCAAAAATATCTCAGGACTATAAATAGAATTTTGAACCAAATTCATTCATTATTCGCATTTCCAACTAAAGAAAAGCCATTTTCTCTCTCACGGATCTTCGGGTTTGTCACACCCCAAAACCAAGAACGGCAGAAACGTTCTAGGGCAGAGGACGTCATGTACAGTATCACAACAATGTAAAGTAGTAAACAAGCAACAACATCATCCATTGCATTAATAATATAATTATTATACATATGTGTTCTGTCAAATTTTGATAAACACTAAAGCATAAATCAAAATGAAAGATGGGTCTTCAACGAGCCCCATCTTCCCAAATCCTTGCATCTGTACCTGTCTATGATAACCTGAGGATACAAGTAATTTTGAAAGCGAGTATCAGCTTTGAAGCTGGTGAGATCATAAGTATTTTAGTGTCTTAATTTGTATGATAATACTTGTATGTATTTGAAATGTAAGTATTTGTATGTATACGAATTGTAAGTATTGAAAATGTAAATGAACCGTGGGTATGAAAATGTTTGTAAAACAACTGTAAACGTTTGAAAAGCCCTAGAAATCCCTATGATTCCTACTATTATATAAAGTGTGTCTTCTACCAAGACTTAACTGTTCTAAATGTAGTCTTCTACCAAGACCTAACTGCTCTGAATGTAGTCTTCTACCAAGACCTAACTGCTCTGAATGTAGTCTTCTGCCAAGACCAAGCTGTATTAGTATTACCCTTTGGAACAAGGGCAACTAACAATGTTAACTGAAGACATCTGTAGATGTACATTTACCTCTGTTGCTAACAGTTGGGTATAGGAATAGTCAGTCCCCAAAAGTATACATGTAATGGTATCAACCGTTGACATCCGTAGATGTGCTTTTACCTCTGTAGCTAGCAGAGATTTTAGGAATGGTCAGTCCCGCAATGTATCCTTGGGTACTAGGATATTAAATCCATTCTATCTCGTCGATTATGTGATTGAATCACAAGGTAAAGATAAGAATGAGGATTATATAACAGAATCTATACATATAAAATGTACTAGTAATTCTTGTAAGTGTACTCATGTAAATATGATCATGTGACCATATCTATGCAGTAGTATGGAAATGTACTATAATGTTCTAACTAGTATTGTACGTGCTCTTTACCTAGCAAGTATAGTAATGTACTCGTTCTAGTATCGTTGTATATGTTCTCTTTCTAGTATAGTTGTATATGTTCTCTCTCTAGTATAGTTGTATATGTTCTTCTCTAGTATGGTTGTATAAGTTCTTCTCTAGTATAGTTGTATACGTTCTCCTCTAGTATAGTTGTATACGTT